>NC_142032.1:95574132-95907882 GCF_982192425.1 Myodes glareolus
AGGCTATAGCCACTGTCACCAAGATGCATGCCCCCTTGGTCGCACTTGCTGGCTCTGACACTGAACCAGCAGCCTGTCGCCCAGGTGGCTCAATCTGCTCTGTTTGGGCAAGTCTAGTGTGGGCTCTGAGTGGTGGCTGCTCATGACCCACAACCCTGATGGGACTCAGATATCTCTGTGACTCACTACAGGAGGTGGCCCAGATACAGGGGCTCGCAGCCTGTCTTGGTAGGGCCCAGACAAGCCCTGGGTAGCACTGATTGCGAAGAAATAGAGGCTTCTAGAATGATGGCTCTTTCCCAAATTTACATCACTTAGGAGTTGGCAGGGCCTCTCAGATAGCTTGGGTGCTAGGTGAAGAGGAATTCCTTTGGTATCTTGGATCACAAGTCAGAGATGAGACATGAAGACCCTACCAGCAACTAGGGAAGGAAGGAATAAGTTGGGTGGGTGTGTCCTGGAGCCTGCTGTCTCCACATACCACAGCCCCTGCCTGCAGCACTGGGGAGGACTCTTTCTGAGATTTGCGTGCTGTTGGGACTTGCGGTTGTAGCTTGGAGGGGACCACCTGTGTGTGGGTGTGTTCACTCTGATGAGTTTGTCGGGAAACTATCTCTTCTCTGGGAGTGAGTCACGTACCCAGCTCCATGGACCAAGCATGACAGTCCATGCAGCTTGTGGACCAGCACCAGTCTTGGGAGCATTTGGCAATATCTGGCCTCTCAGAACCAGTCAGGATCCCTGCAGGGCTTCAGTCTCCAATGGACATGTGAGAGGGAGGCAGAAATGGGAACAGGTGACCCCTCATTGTGCAAAAGGGGAGTTTAAGTTGAGATTCTGAAGCATCAGGTCATGCTGGAGCTCAGTTGCAGGGAATTTATAGTCTCAGAGGTGACCGTTGGGGTTCTGGTGACCTTTGGGGAAAGGTCCTGAAGGATAGAAGCTACACAAATGAATCCATTTGGAGACTGGAGATCACCCCAGCTTTGAAGAAGCCCATCAGCTCTCCAGCAACTTAGACTCTTGTCGCAATCAATTGTCAGAGCAAGCTAGTCGGTTAGATAGCTCAAAGAGTAGAGGGAAGTAAGTGGAGGGCAAAGGTGGCAATGCATAGAGAGCGAGGTCAAGTTTAGAATCTCTGACATGGGTTACACTGCGGAGACCTCGTCTGACATCATCTGACCCATTGCTCTCCCAAGTCAGAGGCTGAGAGAGGTGATGTGCATACTTCTAGCTTAATAGTTTTCCTTTTATCCTTGTCACACAAATAATTATACAAATAACTTGTAATTAACTAGATCATTTTGATAAGTGCTGTGAAAAAAAAAAAAAAAGAAGACTTCAACAGGGAGATCCAGCCTACTCTTGCAGAGACAGGCCACCCTGATGTTAAATTCCAGACCTCAGGAGTGAGCAAGAGGGGATCCAAACGAGGAGAGGAAGGACATTCCAGACCAGAGTCAGAACCTCCGCAAGCCTGGAGGTGGGCAGTGCCTTGGGCAACCTGAAACAGGGTCAATAAATTTCATCATGGGAGCAAGGAGTGGGTGTTTGTGGTGGGAACATGTCAGGAATCAAGAAGAACGTGCAGAGGATGGGTGTGAGGGTTGCTTGCTCCAAAGAGCAGCAGGAAGCCACTACATGCTTGATGGTTGGCAAACTCTGATTTGTATTTTTAAAACATCTCCTGGTTGTGCACTGAGCTCAGAGTGAATGTGAGGTACCAGTGAGCAGATCTTGCAGTCATGGGCAAGAAGTCATGGTCCCTGAACTGGGGCAATACCAAGGACCAGGATTAAGAGTGTCAAAAATAACTTCCGAACAGTTGAGAACACAGCTTACCTAGCATGTGTGAAGCCCTAGGTCCAGTCCTCAGGGCTGCATAAACTGGGCATGGTTGCATGTATCTGTAATCTCAGCACTCAGGAGATAGAGGCAGGAGAATTTGAGGATATCGTTGCTTACATAATGAATGTAAGGCTGGCTTGGTCATGTCTGAAAATGCCAACACAAAACAAAATAAAAGGGACATTTCAATTTATTTTTTTATCAAAATGGTAAGTCCTTTAGCCATTCTAAATAACAAAAGTATTCTCAGCAGCCCCTCCTCCTTTATCTTTTCTTCTTCTCACTAAGGCCTCCAAGTTTGACAGTCTGACCAGAGACAGACCTTCCCATCCTCTCAATGGGACATTACTCCCTGTAACTCTGAAGGCAATGCCCCACTGCAATGCATCACAGACATGCTTTGTCATCAGCAGCTACGGTTCAGCCCATTGTTCAGGGGTACGTGGTGCTCACAGGAAGAGCTAGGCTACACAACAATGACATTAAGAACCATCTCCATCTACAGAAGGAAGTAAACTACAGGCTACGGCAATGGCAATTGAGATACTTTGGCCATGTTATGAGAATGAATGAATGGGTATCCCGGCAGATACCCAAAGATAGCACTGCTTGTAGGAGTGAATGGGATAAGGCGAAGAGGAAGGCCCAGAAAACGCTGGATAGACAGCACAAAGGAAGACTGTGGAACCTTGGGTGTGACAGTAACACAAGCATCTAGGACTGCCCAGGACAGGAGCAGCTGGGGAACCACCATAAACGGGTTGCCCATGCCAGCTTCAGCATTGCCAGGGCATGAATGATGGTGACGTGGTACTCTGCAGCAGGCTGGAGGACAACGTTTTCAGGGTTCTTTTGTTGTGGGGTTTTGTTTGTTTGTGTTTTGAGTTAGGGTCTTACTTTGTAGCCCTGGCCGCACTCCCTTTGCAGCCAAGGACGGCCTTGAATTCCTGGCCTCCCGTGTTTGCCTCCTAAGAGCTGGGATTACAGGAAGATCACACCACACCCAGACACATTCACCCCAGACTGTAACAGACCATGCCAGGCGCCCTGTTCAGCAGCAAAGTTTTAGTAAACATGAACACTTTGCTCTTTTACACTTTTTTCCCCCCAACGTTGACTAATTTGAATAATGAAAACTTATTTTGTTTTAACTTGCATTTTCCCAGGGGATAATGAGGGTAAGCGTTTGATGGGCCCTTGAAGCCTCCTGCTGTGAGAGGCCCTTTTATGCCTGGTGTAACTTTCTTTGGGGTTTCCTTCCTTTCTCTGCAAACTGCAGAGAGACTTTATATAGGCAGCAATGTTTTTCTTTTACTCCCATATGTTTAGCAAGTATTTTCTCAGAAAATTACTTGTATTCTTCATTTGTTTATGTTATTGTTTGGTGTTGAAGCCTTAAATTATCAGGTGCCCTTCATGGCAGTACATGCCTATAACTCCAGAAATCTGGAGGCTGAGGCACAGGATTGAGGATTCAAGGCCAGCCTGCGCTTCATTGCAAAACTGTCTCTAAAATAAGTGACAGCCAAAAGCATATGGAATATTTTCTCCCCCTTTGTTAGTCTCAACAAATTATTTGTGCTTTTACTTTTCAAACTCTTTAATTTCTTTCTCTTAACACTTTTCTAACACTTTGTATTTTATTCTTAAGGTAAATATATCACTTGGAACATAAGATTTTTATATTTCAGGAAGCAGGAATCTCTTATTTCTAAGATAGATGAAGCTAGGCACAACAGTGCACACTTGAGAGGTAGAGGGAGGAGAATTGGAAGTTCAAGGTTATCCTCCGTGATGAGAGTGAGTTCCAGGCCAGCCTGGGTTGCATAAGACTCTATCTCAAAGATGCATAGCCAATTATTAGTATCATTTTTGAAACTAATTAAGATATAATTCACGTTTCCCGTAATATACCCTTTTAAAGTATACAGTTCTTAGGTAACCATGAGAGTCTGTTTTAAAATATTTCTACCACCTCAAAAAGAACTCCATGTCTTTTAGCTGTTATCCAGTAGCCAAGCTGCCTTCCGTCTCTACACCCTCACACATCCTGGGCATTTCGTAGGAATGGAATGACTCGTGTGGGCTACCTGACTGCTTTCCTTCACACAGTGTAACATGACGGGGGCCGGCTTGTTGGGGCTTCTGTCCCGCCCGGTACCCCAACAGCCGCAAATCCCAAAGAGAAATTACACACAGGACTCCATAAGGTTATAAACTGATTGGCCCATTGGGTCAGGCTTCTTATTAGTCCTTGTAACTTATATTAATCCATTATCATTATCTATATTAGCCATAATGGCTCAGTACCTTTTCCAGCGGGGGCAGCTTACATGTTGCTTCTTCAGTGATCTGTGCAGGAGTGGCTGAGGAACCTCCTTGCTTCCCAGAATTCTCCTGTTCTCATTGCATCACCTCTACTTCCTGTCTGGTTTTCCCACCTATACTGCCTGCCTGGCCAATCAGCGTTTTATTAAAATATGATTGACAGAATACAGACAATTCTCCCGCATCAACACAGTGTTTTCAGCCTCCCTTCATCTTATGGCATCCTTATTTATGGCCAAATGACATTCGTTTTTGGTTGAAAGATATTCTATTTTCCTTCCGTCTTTTGGTTTTTGTGAATAATACTATGTTAAACATTAATGAGCAATTTTTTGCACAGACACACATGATCAGTCCTGGGCATATAGAGTGAAGTGGAATTGCGGGACAGATAGGGACTCTGTGTTTAACTTTTTGAGGTGCCATCAGACTGCTTTCCAGAGTGGCTGTAGCATGTTATACTCACGCTAGGCATGCGGGAAGGTTCTGATATCTGTCTATGTCTTTGACAATATTCGTTACTGAGGTTTTAAACAAATATTTATTTTTATTTTTTCTGTGTATGAGTACATGCAGGGCTCACAGACGCTGTAAGAAGGCATCAGATTCCCTGGAACTGCATTTACAGACGGTTGTGAGCCACCGTGTGGGTGCTGGGAGCACAACCCAGGTCATCTGTAGGGCTGCAAGCACTCTTCCCTGTTGCGCATTCTCTCCAGTCCTCTCTGGCTTTGCTTTGGGTCGAAGATGGAACGGAGAGTCCTCTCAGGTCTTGTTGGCTTTATTGTATATGTCTTCTGTGGAGACCTTTGCAGATGACAACACCGTTGATTATTTTTTTTTCCTCTAATGAGTAGGAATGAATGTTTTGTCATAGTTTAAATTCCTTTCTGTACCTGAATCCATGATTTGGCTCTCAGGTTCTCTGACTTAGTCTACTTTTCTGGCTTACACCATTAGATTATGGGTAGCTTTATAGCAAGTTCATTATCTGATAACACAAGTTCCTCACACAGGCCTTTCTTAGATGTATTTTCATAACTAACTTCAGATATTTATTCTTTTTCAAAGGCATTGCAGATTAGGACTGGTGTGATGGCTTGGCGGGTAAAGTGTTTGCTACACAAGCACGAGGACCTGGGTTTAGACCTCCAGAATTCATATAAAAAATTAGGGACACTGTGCATGCCAGTGATCCCAGCACTGGGCAGCAAAGACAGGTGGGGCTTTGGAGTTTGTTGCCCTGTTAGCCTGTTGTGCGGGTGAGCTCCAGGGTCAGTGAGAGATTCTGTCTCAGAAAACAAGGTGAAGAACTGCTGATGAAGATTAAAGATGTTAGTCTTTGGCCTATGCACACATATACACACCCACATTCACTCCTCTGTGGGAGCATGTATAACACACATGCACACACACGCATGCACACACACACCTAATATATTGCACATGAAGTTTTTAGCTCTAAAGATTTTAAATTGAAGATTCTAAGGAAAAATCCATCACATCTATATACTAATTTAGGGAGGATTGGCTTTTTATACAGTTCCTTCCTTACTTCCTTTCTTTTCTTTCTAGCATGTGGCTTTCTGTATGCTCAGAACTTGTCATATGCCTCTAATATAATCTTGTCACTTTCTCCAAAGAAGACCTTTACTTGTCATGGTGCTTCTTGTTTTTAAACAACTCCTAGATAATCGATCCCTTCGTCACAAATAGTCTATCCTTTAATTATTTTTATTTTACATTTGCATTTGAAAACTCTACATATTTCACTTACTCGTGTATTTAGCTACCTTCTCAATTACTGAGCCAATTATGCTGCTTTTAAAGTAAATTTTATTGGGCTCTCGTTATACAATGACATAACTTGTAAATAAACATGTTTTGTCCTTTTACAAACCTACTGTTTATTCTCATTAGTTCCTTTTCTCATCTTACTGAGTTATAGTCTCCAGAAAATGTTGGATAATAGAGCCACTAATGGGCCTGGGCTGGAGTTCAGTGGGAGCGCACTTACGCAGCATCTGCAAGGGCCTGGATTTGAACCCTGCCCTGCACAATGAGTGGTTTTCTTTTATTTCTGTGTCTCTGAATGTTTTGTTACCAACATATGCTGAATCTGGTGATTCTTGACTTTTGTTTTGGCTCTTTTGAGACAGAATCTAACATAGCCTAGGCTAGCCTCAAACTGCCTATGTAGCCAAGGACTCCCGGTCCTCCTACCTCCACCTCGCTAGTGCTGGGATTATAGCATGTGCCAGCATGTTGGGTCTGATCTTTGGACATCTGTTACTGCTTTATTTTGTTTCTTTATTTGTTGATGTGGGTATTCATGTAGGTAGGTGTTCTGATGCTGATTCAGGTTTGTAGTGTGTCAATAAACCTACTTCTTTTATAGTGTGCTATTATGCTGGTACTTCCCCATCTCCAGTTGGTTAATACCTTATTTCAGACTTTATACTCCTATCAAACTGTTCTGTGATTTTTTTTCCCGTTCTTTTAAAAAATCAATCTTTATAAAGTTAGGGAATTAAGAAATTGCTAGCTCATAAAACAAGCCAGGAAGCTCTCCAACTTTTTATATTGCTTGGGATGGTTTAAGTAGCATTACATTGGGCTTTAAAATGTGTAAAACTTCAGATGATAAACAGGCTGAGAAAGAAATCAGAGAAACATCACCTTTCACAATAGCCACAAATAGCATAAAATATCTTGGAGTAACTCTAACCAAACAAATGGAAGACCTGTATGACAAGAACTTTAAATCTTTGAAGAAAGAAATTGAAGAAGACACCAGTAAATGGAAAGATCTCCCATGCTCTTGGGTAGGTAGAATTAACATAGTAAAAATGGCAACCTTACCCAAAGCAATCTACAGATTCAATGCAATGCCCATCAAAATCCCACCAAAAATTTTCACAGACCTCGAAAGAACAATACACAACTTCATATGGAAAAGAAAAACAAAACAAAACAGGATAGCCAAAAAAAATCCTGTACAATGTACAATAAAGGAACTTCTGGAGGCATCACAATTGCTAATTTCAAACTCTGCTACAGAGCGACAGTACTGAAAACAGCCTGGTACTGGCATAAGGACAGACAAGAGGAGCAAGGGAACCAAATTGAAGACCCAGATATCAATCCATATACCTACAAACACCTGTTTTTTGACAAAGAAACAAAAAATATAATATGGAAAAAGAAAGCATATTCAATAAATGGTACTGGGATAACTGGATATCAACATGTGGAAGAATGAAAATAGATCCATATCTTTCACCATGCACAAAACTCAAGTCCAAATGGATCAAAGACCTCAACATAAAGCCAGCCACACTGAACCTTATAGAAAAGAGTGTGGGAAGTACACTTGAATGCATAAACACAGGGGATCATATATATATCCTCAGCAGCACAGACACTGAGAGAAACAATTAATAAAAGGGACCTCCTGAAACAGAGACGCTTCTGTAAAGCAAAGGACACAGTCAACAAGACAAAACAGCAGCCTACGGAATGGGAAAAGATCTTCACTAACCCCACATCAGACAGAGGTCTGATCTCCAAAATATACAAAAAAACCCAAGAAATTGGACACCAAAAGATCACATAATCCAATAAAAAATGGGGTACAGACCTAAACAGAGAACTCTCAACAGAGGAATCTGAAATGACTGAAAGGTACTTAAGGAATTGCTCAACATCCTTAGTCATCAGAGAAATGCAAATCAAAACAACTCTGAGATTCCATCTTACACCTCTTAGAAAGGCCAAGATCAAAAACACTGATGACAACTTATGCTGGAGAGGATGTGGGGTAAAGGGAACACTCCTACATTGCTGGTGGGAATGCAAATTGGTAAAGCTGCTTTGGATATCAGTATGGTGATTTCTCAGAAAATTAGGAGACAACCTACCTCAAGACCCAGCAATACCATTTTGGTGTATATATCCAAAAGATGCTCAATCGTACCACAAGGACATGTGCTCAACTATGTTCATAGCAACATTGTTTGTCACAGCCAGAACCTGGAAACAACCTAAATGCCCTCTCAATAGGAGAATGGATAAGGAAAATGTGGTACATTTACACAATAAAGTACTAAACAGCAGGCAAAAAAATGACATCTTGAAATTTGTGGGCAAATAGATGGATCTAAAAAACATCATATTGAGTGAGGTAACCGAGACCCAGAAAGACAAATATCATATGTACTCACTAATAAGTGTCTTTTCGATATAAAGGGAAAATAAACCCAGCCTACAGTCCACAATCCCAGAGAACCTAACAACAATGAGGACTTTAAAAGAGACATACATGCATCTAATCTACATGAGAAGTAGAAAAAGACAAGATCTCCTGAGTAAATTGGGAGCATGGGGACCACGGGTGAGGGGAGAGAAAGGGAGGAGTGCAAAGAAAAAATATAGCTCAATAAAATCAATAAAGAAGTTTTCAAATCATAAAAAAATAAAATGTGTAAAACTTGCTGTAATACAATCTCTGCTTTGAGTTTTAAAATGTTTTAATTGTGATAAGATATATACACACACAAACACATACGCACACACATATATATTGTCCTTATACTCCCTAGATTTATAGGTTAGTTGTTCATATTTATATTATTGTGCAACCATTTTTTTTGTCTTGAAAATCAGAAATGGTGTGCCTATCAAGCAATAACTAACTCCACACGGCTCCCTCCTCCCTGTCTCTGGCAGCGATCATTCTGCTCTGTGTCTGGTAGACCAGTCACCCCGTGCTCTACATATTGTGAAGTTGAACAGTATTTTCTTTTTTGTAACTGGCTTATTTTACTAACCATCACATCCTAAAGGTTGTCCATGTTGTAGCATCTTCCTTCTTTGACTAGTATTTCACTGTAGGGATATCCCACACGTAGTTCACCCACTTACCTCTCGATGGGCTCTGGAACTGCTTCCACCTACTGACAATTGTAAACACTGCTGCTGGGGAAACTTCCAGTTTTTTGGGGTGTGTATCCAAAAGAGGAACTGCTGGAGCACATGGAATCTTGCTACGTTTTAATGACAGCATGTTGATTTCTTTATTAGTCTCTTTTGATTTCTATGCTTGGTTTTTATAATTTTCTACCTTGCTTGGTGTCATCCATTTCCTCTAGCTTTTCACATTGACTTTCATAGGTCTAGGCATACGAATGTTACAACCCTTTAACATGTTCTGTTTCGGTGATGATCTCCAAGTACCCTTTGCTCTCACGTTCTTGTTTGTATTTGATATTGTACATTTTTGCTTTCTTTATTTCTTAGTCAAGTTTTCCTGGAAGGAATTTTTCTATTTTGTTGGCCTTTTTTTAATAAAAGTATACTGGGTTTTAATTTTTCATATTAATTATTATTTTTGATATTTTTAATCACTTTCTAACTTTAATTTGACTAACTCCTTATGTTTTTAAAGACTTGTTTGCACTTTTTCATCTTAAAACATTTAATTACATTTTTGGGTGTTCTTTTGGATTTTTTGTTTGTTTGTTTGTTTTGAGATAGGGTTTCTCTGTAACTTTGGAGCCTGTCCTGGAACTAGCTCTTGTAGACCAGGCTGACCTCGAACTCACAGAGATCCACCTACCTTGCCTCCTGAGTGCTGGGGTTAAAAGCGTGCACCACCACTGCCCAGCTTAATTTCATTTGTTATTGAAGGTGGAAGGATGTACATGCATGTACAGTGCATATGTGGAGGTCAGTGGACACTTGCACGAGTTAGCTCACCTTCTACCCAGTGGGAACCAGGGATTGAACTCGTGTCCTTAGGCTTGGAGGCTGGCATCTTGACTGTCTGAACCATCTGAAAGGTCTCTGCCTTTTCCTATTTCCTATATTGTGTATATAGATCTTTTATTTTAGGCCTTTCTCTCCACCCTCCATTTTCTATTTTCTTTTTGATATTAAAAGCATTTAAGGGTATAGATTTCCCCTCTGACTGCAGCTGTGTCTCATAGGTTCTGCACGGCATGCTGTTGTTGTCATTTCCATTATTAGATGATTTCTATTTTAGGTTTGATCTCATTTTTGATTCAAAAGTAACTCCAGAGCGTATGCTTTCATTTTCAAGCCGTTTATGCTTTTAGCCTTGAAGTTTGCTTTGTTTGACATTAATATTGCTGTTTTTACTCCCTCTCTGCTTGCATTTGCTTGGTATATTTTTTGCCCCTTGCTCTATTTTCAGTCTTTTTTTATCACCTTGTTTTGGGAGAATTTCTTGTAAACAGCATTTGGTTGTATTTTAATTTTTAACTTACTCAGACAATCTGTTTTGCAGTAAGGAAATTCACTCTCTCTGCATTCCCTGTAACATACTGATGCATGGAACTCCATGGCCACCAGGGGAAGTGGGCAGGGGGCCTGCTTTCTTGTTATTGTTCTGGTCCATCCTGGCAGACAAGGCTTTTGAAGCATATTGGAACATAAAGACTATATAAATGCTAAGTACCAGTCTTAAACAGTTCCAATAATTTACCCCAAATTCTGTTGCTCCAATTCTCTTTTCCAGGACATCTTCTCCACAATGTGCAAGACCTTTTAAAAATGCTTATGTTTACAGCTCAAATGCCCTCTAGACACCACTAGATTTCAAGTTCCCAAGAGTAATTTCCTGACAATCCAAGGGTAGAGAGGTAGGATTGATGGGCTCGGAGGATCAATGCCTCCCTACAGTTAGAGCAGCTGTCTCGTTCTCTGCCAATGCCACCACGCTGCTGATCCCTCCCTCCCCCACCCCATCTTAGTCCAGCAAGGTGACACCTTAGCTTCTAGGGACAGTTGTTTTGCTAGGGGCTCCCAAAGCAACATTATAGAGTTCCTAGTGACCCAATGTCTTCCTTTCTCTACGGTCCCCTTCTCGGTCTAGCAGCATGTTTGAAACCATTGCTTCCTCCAAACTAGGCCTTACAGCCTAGCCCAGTGCATTGTCTCTCCCTCAGTTTTCAGCGCCCCTCCCCATGCAACCGGAACCTCAGCCCTTATGACAGGTCTACTCATGTCCCAGTCCGAGCTATGAACTAAGTTCAGTATCTTTCACCAAGATTTTGGGTCATATACAGATGCAAGATGGGGCTAGCTGTCTGTTGTCATCAACAGGCAGTATTGGTCTTCTGTAGAAGTTAGGTCTCTCTCTCTCTCTCTCTCTCTCTCTCTCTCTCTCTCTCTGTGTGTGTGTGTGTGTGTGTGTGTGTGTGTGTGTGTGTTCCCTCTCTCAGCTGGGCCCTTAGGTTCACATCTGCTTTTGCCACAGTCAGGATGGCTGCAAAGATGCCAGGGCCCCATGCAGAGTTCCCCATGCTGGCCCCTATGGTACTTTGTATCAATTATCAAAAGATGCCTTTACCAAGAAGGAGTAGGTGCAGCCTATGCCAGGTCTATGGCTTAGGTAGTGGTGGGCAGAGTTTCAGGTCCCAATTGCCCCCTTCACCAGATGTCCAAGTACAAAGACCAGTTAACACCAGTTTTAGACAGTGGCTCTGCCTGGTCACACGGAGACCTGAACATACAGAGTCTTACAGATTGCATTTGTGGAAGAAACACGCTGTGGGACTCTGGTCCCAGGCCATCTCTGTGACATCCGGGGAAAACTTGGTGTTCTGACTCTGAGCCTCCATTCTGAAATACACAGTTCAAAAAAGGAGAACCGAGAACTGAACGCTCACCCCAAGGCTGAACTCATCGCCCATGTCTCCACAGACTCACACACACACATCACTCAGGAACCTCTGCCTTCATGTGCACAGCCGCTTGGGGGAATGCAGAGAACCAGGAAGGGACCTCTGTGGAGAGGATTATGTATGAAGAGTCACTAAGGCAGGAGTGAAGGTAGATGGGACTTCATAAACATCATCTAAACTGAAGCAAGGGGCTGATGGTGGCCAGGTGTCCCCAGAATACAAGGAGCCTAAACTGATAGATTAAGCACTTGCAAGTTTATCTGTTAAACCCTGGAGAGCCATCACAGATGGTCTGAGCAGGACCTGGGGAGATAGCTCAGTTGCTGACGTCGCTGCCTCACAGACCTGAGGCTCTGCATTCCAGGAATTGAGGAGGCAGAGGCAGGTATCCCTGGGGCTCACTGGCCAGCCAGTCTCTAATTGTTGAGGCCTTGTGTCAATGCAGGTGGGCAGTGTTCCTGGAGGTGACATCTGAGATTTCTCTCTGGCCTCCAGATGCATGAACCCACTCACATACACACATGTATGTGTGCTCAAACCTTTGTACATGTGTGTGCACGCAAATACGCACACACACACCTACAGGCACACACAGACATACGGGAACACACACAAATGCATATAGAAAGACTGTTTAAATTTTTTAAATCACATTTAATTAGTTAGTGGGTGGGGCAGAGAACACATTCCATGGAGCACATATGGAGGTCAAAGAACCATCAACAAGAGTTCATTTCCTTCTTCAGCCATATGGGTGCCCAGGATCCAACCCAGGTTGCCAGTTGGCTGTAACTGCTTTTGCTTGCTGAGCCAACTCCCTGTAACCACCCCCCCAACACTTCCCTCCCCTCAAAAAAAGATTGTTGGAGCAGGAGAGGCACAAGGTAACACTTGGCACCAGGAAGATGACAATTCTGGAACTGTTTAGAATGGAGAGAAAAGGGAATTGGCAAACCCACCATGGCACGGATATATCCAGGGCCTCAGCATACAGGTCCCCTAAGCAGCCAATTTGGAGGCACCCTCTGAAGGGCCTTCTTTTCATCACTAAAGTGGACATAATTTGTGCAATAATTTCAGAAACTTTCCCTGATACTTGGAGACCGTTTGCAAAGATGGAGGAGGGCAGAAGGATCAGTGTGGACCCCCCTTCTTTCCCCCACCCCTTCATCAGAATGTGTTTTGATAAGTGGGGGCTTGAGGACAGCATAAGGGCTACTAAGCCCCCACCACCACCAATTAAATTTTTTAAGCCTCCATGGAAGGAGTGAATATTAGTTTCCTGATTTATAAAAGCCAAATGGATTAAGCTCGTTCATTGCCCGAGGAAACAAAAAGGAAATCTTCAATACCTCTGTGCACATTGAGAACTTGAACAATACCAGTCTTTGGAAAGCAGAAACCTAATTTGGGGGAATCAATTACCCTCTGTGTCCCTGCCTCTGCGGGCTCTCTCCCTGGCTCCCTCAATAGAGATTTCCTGGGAGGTAAAATGTAGAGTCAGGCCACTAGAAGCACACCCTCTCTCCAGCGTTGAGACTGGAGGAAAACTAGGATGGGGTGGGTGGAGTTGCCCTGGTGTCAAGCATATGTGGAAGTGGGGGCTTTCGTATTACAGCAGAGTGAGGGTACCATTAAATGGGGGAGGCAGGGAGAGGGTAAAGGAGCAGAGTGGGGGTGGGGTGGGAACGTGAGGGTGCATGTAGCAAAACTCACTGCAGGAGCAGGTGACTGCAGCCCGAGTAGATATTGTGGCTTCAACTGACTCCAGTCTCACCCCTTCTGTCCTCGCTGTCCCCCACCCCTGTCCCAGCCTGGTTTCTCTTTGCTAGTCCCTGCAGTTGCAATCGCAGGCTATAATGAAAAAGGAAGGGGTGAAATGACAGGAAAACAGAACCCCAAAGTCACACACAGAAGCACTCTGCATTCCTGTGCTAGGTCTTCAACCTCGGTCCGCAGTCCCAGACCCAGAGCCACACCCACACCAACTCACACACACGGAGTCCCACACTCACACCAGAGCGTTCATAGATTGGAAAGTGCATACTTCCACACGCGATGGCACAAATGCCACCCTCCCCTCCGGTGGTAAACTCTCCCAGAGGCCCACCACCCCACTCATCCCTCACTCAGGCATGCGGTCACACACGCACACACACATGCACACAGTCCCTCACACGCACACACTCTGGCTGTGCTTTTGTGTTTTGTCAGAATTAATGAGAAAAGTTCCCGTGCCCTGCGGGTAATTAGTGTCCTTGGAGTTAAATAAGCTAATGGCGGGCACCTCTGGCCCAAGCAATTATGTTTGTGTATTGAATAATTGATTCAAAGGGGGGAAGGGCCGCTAATCAGATCTGAGCATAATGAATTGATTTAATTAACAGGGGAATCTGAGGGGCTCTGGGAAATGCAAGCTGCACTCTGCTGAGAGCGGGCGCGGCAGACTGCAAGAGGGAACCCGCGTGCGCGGCTGTGGAGGCTGCTCCGGCCCGGGCTCCGGCCCTAGCTCGGTTCAGGCTCCCGCTCGGCTCGGGCCGGGTCCCAGCAGCTCAGCCCACAGGGCTGCAGCCCCGCCCGGCGCCCGCCCCCCAGAGCGCCGCGCCCTCCCTCGCTCCTCCCGCGCGCCCTGCCCGCGGCGCTGCGCTCGGGGCGCCGCTCCGTCCGCCCCCGTCGGCGGCCGCGGGGCGCGGGGCCCACGCGCGACCGCGGAAAGCAGTGCAGGCGCCCGGTTGGCGACGGTCCGAGCCGCGAATCTCTCTGCGTCCTCCTCCCGCGCCCGGCTGGAGCCGCCTGGGGACTATGGTGTTGGACCAGGACGACGGTAGGTGCCCGGGGACACTTGGGAGCAGCAGGAGCTCTGTCGAGGCCATCTCGACCCGAGTGGCAGAGGCCCAGACACCGGTCCCGACTTGGAGCCGGTCTTCGTTTCCCGGAAGCTGGATGTGTGAGCTGGTGTGTGTGTGTGTGTGTGTGTGTGTGTGTGTGTGTGTGTGTGTGTAAGTAAGGTGCCAGGTTCTGCGTCCTGCGATGAGGAGTCGCCCCCTCCCTACCCTGCATCCTAGAGCCTGTGAGGAGAGCATGCTCCAACAGGGAACTTTCTCGCTCCTGCCCCTGCCCCCATCCGGAGCGCACAGAGACTCATGAGGCGTAGGCTTCCCGATAGTACCCATCGCCAGCCAGTTTCTGGGCCTCTCTGAGTATTTTCATATTTTTCCATACCTCGGTGTGGAAGGGATCCCCCAGGAGGTGCTCGGAGAACTTGGCTGGTGAAGGTGCATTTTAACCAGCATGGCCCTTGGGTCTCCCCGTCTCTCGCCTAGAGTCCAGGACTTCAGGGCCTGCTTGGTGAGTGATGTTGTCGCGTCTCCCTGCAGTTCTAGGAGACTGCATGCCATCAGTTCTCCGAGACTGCGGTAGCGAGTGTGGGGTGGACTAGCCAAGAGAAGTTTGGGATTCCCGGGTTGCCAGATTCCTGGTGATCAGTTTGATTAGCAATCTTATATTCCTCTCGGTTTTTTTGCCGCATGGGTTGGGTGGGAGACTTGGGACAGTTGATAAGGTCTTGATCTGCAGCCCAGACTGGTCAAAAACTCACTGTGTAACCTAGGATCATATTTTTTTTTTACACCTCTTAAACTGCTGTCAACTTTGGGCCTCACAAAATCTAAGTCTACCCTTGGCTCTAACTAACACCCCCTCCATCGTAGGTATTTGTATCATCCTCAGGACTGAGGACAGACACACAGGCATGCCTGGAGTATGACACAGTAGGACAGGAGGCTCAGAAATTTAGGGTTGGGAGCTGCTGATTAGCAGGAAGAGGGTCTGTCTGTCTGGCCTTCTCTTTGGTCCCACTGGTTACTTGTCTTATCCTGCCATCTCCCCTATGGTGATCAATCGTCCTGGCTTGTCCAGGGCAGTCTGTTTTAGCACAGAGTCTTGTAGCACAGGGAACCCCTCCGTCTTAGGGCAGGCCTGGGTCCTCCTAAAGCCCTAGCTGACTAGGGCCTCTTGTATGGGGGCTGGTGGAGGGGTGGCTTTCATTTAGGGACAGGGTAGATTTGTGCTGATTTGGCTTAGGCATGTCTAAGGCCTAAGTGTTTGTGAATGCAGTTTCTGGAAAGGCCTCTCTAGAATCCCAAAGAGGGAGTCTGCCGACTGTGCACTTCTCCAAGATAAGTTGGTTGTGAATTCCTGTGCATTGGCTGCTTCTGTGTCTGTAGGGGAAAGGCTGGGGATCCAGGCTTGGCTAACAGGCATCCTGATGCCACTGCAAATAATGGTGTGCTCTGTCCTGTAACTGTCATGTGCACAGGGAAAGGGTCTTTGTCACCCTAAATACCTCTTGTGAGGCCAGTCTGTAACCCCATCCTGGAGATAACTTCACTGTACTGAGAGCAGGGCCCTCAGGCTCAGGCATGTTGGCTAGCCTCTGAAGAGTTCTGGATTATCTAGTCTGCCTGGGCCCTTAGGCATCAAGTGGAATTGTCCCCCACCCCCAGTGCAGGAACCCTTTTCTCTGGATGTTTCTGCCAGGCACAAGTATGAACTGCTGGGACCTGTTTAGAAATATGTCAGGCAGCTAGCAACCACCCCAATTCTCTCTCTTCCAGGCATCCCTAGGGACTGAAAAAGTGAATGCCCCCCCCCCGCTGTCCTCAGAGGCATTTGGAAGCACTCTTGGTGTGTTGAAGAGAGAGTGCTGGCTCACCACCTGTGGAATGCACTGAGTGAAAACTACCTCTTCCGGCCCCAGGGCATCTTAGGATTCCACTCAACATCGTTGGCATGTCCCTGGATCTGGAAGCTGTCTGAGAGGGGGAGGGCAGGAGGGTGAGACCCACCTATGAGTTTAAGGCTACCCTACAAGTGAAGTCACATCTGGCTCTTTCCTAGGTGTGAGCTTCAAGGTTCTTTAAATCCCCAAAAACTTGCTGGGCAGCTCTGCCACTTAGTTCTGGGGTTCTCCCTTCAGATTGGGATGTCATGCTCATAGCTAGGGTATAAAGGAAACCACCTGTGGGGACGAGCCATCTTCACATACAGCACCAATCCCCTGCTGATGTGCCCTACCTGCTTCTGTAGCTCACTGCTTTGTGCCTCAGACTTAGGGAAGCAGGGGTCCTGACTCCTCAGAGGGATGCCAGCCATGTGGCTCTCAGTTGGGTACCTTGGAAGTTGGGGTTAGTTGAGGTTCAGACAAGAGAGTGGGAATGTGGTTCCAGCTAATTGAGTCCTGATTTGTGGGTCAGGGTCAGACCCCCAAAGCAAGAAGTGGTCCTCTGGAGACCGGGAGGAAGACCTTATGTCTCCAGATAGTACAGAGATTTCTTCTTCACAATGCTGTCCTTGCCAGGCCCTGTACTTGCCACGTTGATTGGCCCCAGTTCAGAGAAGGGTGGGGGCTGCACCAGATGGGTGGAGGCAGCAGCAACAATGAAGCTCCCCCCCACACACACACACCTCGAGGGCACAGCTCTGGCTGCAGTGGCAGGGGAGAGATCAAGCTTGCGGTCCTGAGGGACAGCGAGTCTGAGCAAAATGATATATTTAACATCAAATATACTCAAGGACTATTAGGATTAAGTATTCAAGATGAAGGGGAGCGCGAAACCCTCTGAGCTGCGGATGAGGCATCTCATTAGAAACAGCTGCACTTCAGTTTCCTCAAAGCTTGGCTTCCCTGCCTTGGAGTGAGGATGGGCTCAGCTCCCCCCCCCCATACTCCTGTAAAGTAGAGGGGCCTGCCAGGAAGGGAGGGGCAAGACTTAGCCTTCAGGCCTCTTTTGTATGAGACAGTGCCCCACCCCACATTATCCAGAGCACTAGTCTACATTTTCATGGCCTCTTTAGAGACAGAACAGAGGTGACTAGTTCATAAGCAGGGAAACTGAGGCAAAAAGAGAAGTGACTTGCCAGCTCTGTCATTTATTAATTGGTAACAAATGAATAGGTTCCCATCTGATGTCCCCCCCACCCCCCAGGAGACTCAACCTTCCTACACCTTGCCAGAGTGAAGTCCTCTGCAACTGCCAGGACCAAGTTCTGAGCACATCTCTCTGGAGCCCTTCCTGAACTGAAGAAAAACCATTTCCACTCCATTTTGGAGCTCTATATTTGTGAGGGGGGGGACCTCTTGGAGTCTTAAAAGTATATGGCAGCCTGGACCAAGTTTTTCCTGGAAACATGGTCTAAGAGGAAAAGCACGGGGCCTGTCTTTCTTCCTGCTGTGTGAGTTCCATAGCAAGAATTAGCTCCACAACAGAATCTTCATTTTCTTCTCTGCTGTATCCCCAGAGCCTTAGAGTAGTATGTGGCACATAGTAAGTGCTCAGTAAATATTTGCAGAAGGAAAAACGCCTTCAGACATCTATGCTTGCTCAGAGGGAAGCTGAAACAGGATGTGTCTTCTACACAGAATCAAGATGCTGATGGGTGGTGGGGATGAGGTAGCAGACGCTGCAACCCCTGTAGGACTCACAGTAGGAGGTTTTGTGCCTTGCAGAGGAGTTAACTTTGCCAAACAACTACAGAATCAACTAAAAACCCTAGGCAGAGCTGGTAGAAAGGAGTCGTGAGGGAACTAGCCCTCTTCGGAGGAAGCAGAAACCAGATTTGAAGGGGCTAGGACAGGCAAGGGTCCACCAGACTGACTTTGGAGACCAGGAAGAAACCTTGGGAGTCCAGCGCAGTCATTCGCCTAGCTGGAGCGTAGAGACCTCCAGGTGGCGCTGCAGAGCCGGGCAACCGTGCGTCTCCACTCCCCATTAACCCAGCAGGGAGGGGGTCCTCGGGAAATGTGTGCATTTATTCAGTAGCAGGAGTGCAAACCTCATACATTGAGGGAGAAAGGCAGCGGGAGTCGGCCGCCGAGATTCCCCCATCTCTTTGAATATAATTTCAGATTGAGATTCAGATTAAATCCGAGGGGAAAACACTTTATGAGGCTGAAAGCTGTGTCGTTGCCAGAGCCAGGGTTATGAGCTATCAAATGCAATTACATTAAGACAGATTATACTGGGCAAATTGAGCCATTTAGAAGGTGAGAATCAAAGAAACGGCTCTGATCCTCTCTTCCCCCTTCTCTCTCCCTCTCTCTCTAAATTGCAGTTCGTAGTTCCTTGCAATTCTGAGGCACAAAAGTAGGTGAGACTGCTTTTGTATCTGCGAAGTGCTTCACTCCTGAATGTAATTCTAGCTGAGTGCAATCTAGGTTAAGAGCCGGACAAGCGGGTAATTAGAGCCCGCTCGCTGCCGGAGGACCGGCCTCCCAGCCGAAGCGCGCCCGGAGTCGGCGCCCTTTTCCCGGCCGAGCCGAACAGCGGCTGGACACGGAGCGCCCGAGATGATGGTGCTGGACAAGGAGGACGGTAGGTGGCGGGCAGGGATCCCGATGCCCCCAACGCCCTGGTCACGGCGCGCGGGATGCCACGCACCAGGACCCAGGCACACAGACGCGGGGCCACGCCGGGTTGTGGAGCCAGCCGGCAGCCCGGGGCGGGAAGAGAGACCCGGGTGGGGTGGGTGAGCTCCTGGCCTAGTACCCCCAGGTCCCGCGGTCCCCGGGCTGGCGGGCGGGGCGAGGCGATGCGCCGAGGGGCGCCGTGAGGCTCGGCTGCCCTCTGGTCTCCGCGCCCTGGCGCTTGGCGCTGAGCGTTTGGTCTCTGCGGCTGCTCCTCGCTCACCGCAGCCATCACCCCCGCGCCGGCCGCGTAACTCGAGAGGCGCTGAGCGCCCAGCAAATCAGCAGCTTCGGGGAGAATTGGACTAGAGAGCTTGGGGACGAGAGGGAGCGCGGACGACCGCGCGAAAGCCAGGATGCCTGGCAGAAAGGGGGAAGGCCAGCTGGGCCCTCAGGGAGACAGCTGCCCACGGGCATGACTTGGTGCGAGGGACGTCTCCTGTGCTGGCCACTATCTCACCTCACGTCTCCTTGAATGTGAAGGCGGGAATTTGAGCCAGAGGAAGAATCGTCCCGCCACGGGCCAGTAGCACTCCGGAGGGAGTGGTTTGAGGGTGGCCCGGATGTATGGGCAAGAACCTGGGTGCATTCAGGAGGGCTTGGGAGCTGAGAGAGTCACATGGCTATAGTATGCCACTAGCAGGTGGTCTCATAGACCCCCGACGTCTTTTTAGCAGGGAGAATGCCTTGCAGTAAGTGGCCTCAAAGGCTGGGGAATCCCAGCTGCTTTGGAGAGAAAACACAGCACATGCCCTGTGACCTAAAACAGGCACCAAGGTCCAGGGAGTGGCTGTCTCAGGCCCTTGGGCCCTGTGGGTAAGGCCTGTATGTTCTGTAGGTGCTGTAGGGAGAGCTGGGCAGGATTGTTGGCAAGCCCACGGCTGCTGACATTTGGGTGGGGACTGGAAAGGCTGGGAGTAATGGGACATCCCCAGGAATCCTCCACTGGGCCTGTGCCTTCTGTCCATTGAGACATTGTTGCCATGGCTACTGCTGAACCCGGAAAGTTAAGTGACTTGTTCAAGGTCATACCGGATGTTCACTTGGCTGCAGTTTCATCCAGCTATCCCAGACTAACTATACGGACTGAGGGACCAGCAGCAAAGGGCTTTTGAGATGTCTGGCCTGGGTGGGTGTATGCAGGGAAGACATGGGACCATAACTCCCGAAGACTGGCTCTTGGCATGACTGAAGGAAGAGGTAAAAGAGGGGATCTAGATGGTTCTGGGCTGGCTGGAGGATAACATCATCTGCAGCAGATTCTCCTCCATTCACAGACCCACCCCTGGAGCTCCAGAAGGCCATCAGCACTGGGCAGGAGCTGTTTTAGATAGGTTGCAAAGAGGAAGGAGAGGCCTGGGGACAGGCCAGACAGGGAAAGAAGAGCCATTGATTTGGCTGCTTTCATCAGTATTTCCTTATCCTGTGTTACTTCAGTCATGCCCAGCTCCAGAGTTCTCTTTTATAAAAGAGTGCAGAGGGCCCTTCTCTGGTGTCTACAGGGATTGTCACTATGAGAAGCATATGGAAATCGAGATGTATCTTTGACCACAGTTATTCCATATTCTTGGCTCCCCAGGCCTAAGCCAAGAACCCGAAAGACCTGAGTTTTGTATGTAGGACTTCTCCATCCAGAAAGATGAGTTGTATGTTGGCAAATGGTGTTTCCACCTCTACCAAGAATCTGTGCCCTAGAAGGGTTTGGGCTCTGGGGATTTATAATGCTAAAGGCAGTGGATGTCTGCAGACCATCGAACCGCTATGTAATTGGATGTCCTGGGCATGTAAACTTTCATCCCCACCAGAACTCCAGAGAGGAGCTCAAGATGTCCCTTCATCCCCGACCTGTGCATTCCAACAATATGGTGCTCTTCACCATTGGCACTACTGGTCTTTGAGATCCGTGGCAACATAAGGAAATCAAGTGACTATGGTCCTGGAGGCGGCCTTTTCCCTGGGGACCGAAGATGAGCTGTGTATAAAGTTACCTGCCTCTCTGTCCTAGGCTTAACTCCATATACTCTTCTGCCTCCCCAGAATGTGGCCACCTGGACTGTGTGGCAGATGTGGTACCCTGGGCCCTAGGGGTGTGTTCCTCAGTGCTGCACACAGCACCCATTGTCTGGCAGCAGCAGGACCTCAGGGCTCCTATTAGTCTCCCCCAACACCTTTTTTGTACCTGACAGCATCTTGTTGAGATAGTCTGGGCTCCTCTGGTTGAAGTCGGGTCTGCCAGCTGCAGAGGACCAAAGCCCTCTCTCTGCTGGGCTGCAGGGCTTTCATGTTGCACTTCTGAAAGATAATAAAATATCAATCGTTTTGCCCTAGCAACGGGTTTAAGAGACTTTCTGAAGTATTGAATCGTCAGAAAAAAAATTTTTTTTTTGCTTTTAAGCACAGTGCATTATTAATAAAGTAATCCATTAGGTCGAGCAGTGAAGGGTCACCACAAAGACAGAAAGATCTGTTTGCAAATGGTTAAACTTCGGGTTTTAAGATTAATTGCTTTCATTTGGACGCTTGCTCTTGGCCTAGCCGTCTCCACTTTACTGGAACTCAGGGTCTGGGCTTTCTAAATGCTGCCTGTTCTTTCTGTCAGCGAAAGCCGGACAAGCTCCAACTCTCCTGGAAAAGCAGCCCCTTCCCTGGCACCTGCAGCTTGGGCTGTCACCAGGCTATGGACTTTGAGTGTGGGCGGGGGAGACTGAAGTCTCAGGGGAGCAAAGAAAACTCCTGCCCTGAACCCTGCAAATCAAATTTGACCTTCACTGATGGAGAAAAGGCCCCCAAGTGGGGACACACTGAACAGTAAGAGCTTGAGCTGTAGGGGAGCCTGGGCAAGAGAGGATGCTGAGGGCACCCAGCTGGGAGTGCAGGCATGCTCCCAGATGCATGCTGGAGCAGGGCTGGTCTGGGGCTAAACTACCTCTGTAAAGCCCAGCGGGATGGCTTGGGTGACCACAGGAAGCAGCAGGCACATTGTGGAACTAAACACCAGACATGACTCCCAGAGCATTTTTAATAAGTAAAAAATGCTTAAGGAGGAGTGGAGCTGGGTTGAAGAAGACCAGACAGCAGCCGAGTCTTCAATTGTTAATGACTGCTAGGAACACAGCCTGGGCAGCCTACCCAGTTTGTCTGAGAGGTTGCTGCCAGCAGGACCTCCTGCTCTGTCCCATTATGCCCTAGACCACAGAGAGAAGAGTGTGGCCTTGGTCTCGCTGGCCCTGGTGCTGGAGGTGGGGAGCAGGCCCCAGTACTGTTCCATGTCAGAGACCCTAGCCCATTGGTAAAAAGGCAGAAGCCAGTGGGAACTACAGCCTTCCAAGAGCTAGTAAAGGCCTGACATGGGTGGCAGGGCGGGGACTTCACCTGGCACTCACTTAGTGCCTGGCAGGAGGGGATGCCTTCATCCACACCTGCCACAACTAGTCTCAGCAACAGCACTCTGCTGGGAGGGAGGCGGCACCAATCCCAAGCAGCAGGACAGTCGCTGCCCCTTCCTGTACAAACTCAAGCAGGCAGAGTGTCTGCAAAGATGGGGCTCCCCCACCCCTCCTGGAACGCTGGGCAGAGAGGCAGGTGTTTCACTCAGTTCCCCTGCTCTTCCATTCATTCGCCCACACAGAGGACTGGGGGGGGGGGCAGGGAAACAACATAAATTGGTCTGTCGTCCAGAATCCTTGTCTCACTAATGTACCCAGATTAACTCAACTGTAAATTGTCTCCTTGGATGGCGGTGTCTTGCTAAAAGTTTCCCATATGATTCATGATTTGGATTGCTTTTAACGGCTATTGGCTAAGCAAGCCGGTGACTGTACAAGGTGATGCAATTGGCATTAGCGAGGGGAGGCACGGGAGCGTGTAATGCAGTCAATACTGCATTAACTACTGATGCCCAATTACAGGGAGCCTTTCAGGAGCATTAAGACCAAGGGAAGCTGAGATCACTAGCCGCTGCTTGCCTAAAAGCTTCACCCTTTGCGCGCCGGGGCTCAGCACTGACATGGCCACCTGCTAGGCCTCTGTGGCTGCAGGAGCTGCCTGCCCCCTTGCTCCCATCTCTCTGAATGTGCCCACAAACATGCTTTTAGCACATGGAAATATGTTAGGGTCTGCCTTTCACCTCTTCTGAGAATTCATCCCCTCAGCCCCCGCCGTCCCATAGAAATCAGACCTAGTGATAGTGCGGTCCTGCCTTCCTCAGTTTAAAGAGCCGCTCAGCATTTATGAATAGTACTTGGAAGTGGTTTACTTTGGTCTCTCGCCCCCCCCCCCAGGACAAAAGGATGATTGCTGATGAGCATTGGTAGCAAGACCCTCTGTGGTCCTGGGAGAAGGACTCATGAGATTCACCCTCATCTGGGCTGCCAGCTCGAGGCAACCTGTGTTGGGACATAGCCGTGGATGCTTGGGCTGGGCCATCTTTCAGCAGAAGACAGAGCTGTGGTGATGTAACTGGGGAACGGGGAGCTCATGAATGACTTGGGCCATGTTGGAAAAGTTCCAAGAAAATCAGACTCAGCGATTTGGGGCTTCCCCCCCCAGAGCTGTGCCCCACGCATGGCAAACCTATCTTTATCTGTGTAACAGGGAGGCCAAATTATTGCTTGGATCAATACCCCAAGCACAGGGCCTCCTAGAAAATTCTGATCAAGGCATTAGACAGACTGAGAGTTAGGACAGATGGTAGGGAAAGGGGTATGGGTATCCACCCCAGTGTGCCAGGTTATTAGACCTGCTGCAATCTCTACCATTTGCTGAGCTCTGCCAGTGCAGTGTGTGTTCTGTGTGCCACATTCTGCCCAGGGTTGAGGCTGCTTTACCTCCGTATCCTCCAACCTCTACAACGAGAACAGCTCCACCCACCTAGATTATCACCAGAATTAAATGAGGTACTGTCTGTCAGTGTACACACTCTGCCAATAGCAAACTCCACGACCATTTGAGGCATCACTGCTCCTGCTAGGTTTCTGTACAGTCTGTAATAAGCCCTGGGCCCAGTCCAGTGGCCTGTTCACTAGCGAAAACTGGGCCCTTCCTGCTGTCCCTCCTGGCTTTTGATCATTGCTGGGGGACAAACTACCTTTACTTCTTACTAGTGTCTGGATTTCCGAGGCAAATGGCATCATGGGAAAAGCCCTCATGAACACTTTTCTCAAGTCCTTCTGTTTATATGGGCGGGGCTAGATTAAGGGTCAGAGAAAGCAAGAGAGTAATCTAGAATTATGTGGAGAGATACAATCCAGAACTTCAGTGTCTTTCTGGTTTTCATGTCCAGGTAATGTGCCCTTTGTCTTGGCCCCAAGGTATGGTGAATCTGGGCACAAATCATCAGATAAACTGGAACAACAGGCCTGTCTGGGTGTCCTAGTCATGGCCTTAGACAAGTTACCAACATCTCAGGGGACTGTCCTCAGATAAGATAAGGCTTCCTATCTGTCCTGGGCCTTTGGACTGAGAAGACCCACACATGTATGTGACATATAGCCCATCCTGTCTTCCTGCCTCTCTGAGATGCATGGAGATTAAATACACTGAGGCATGCAAGAGTTCTCCCAATACCAGGCTTTCTAGCGCTTTCTAATATGAGGCCTCCTGGCAGGCCCCTACTCATGATACAACCATACCATGAAGGCAACTTGGAATGCTTGCAAGAGCGGTTTTTGTGCATTGCTTCCAACTCTGAGCTCAATGACATGACATCAGCAGCTTGGAAAGGGTCATGTTGTGGATAGTTGTACCCGGGAACCTGGCAGACAGCACATCAGGTCCTTTTCCTGGGGTGCTGATGGCTTAGCGTTTCTCAGCATGTGTCCAAGTTGCATTTAAGTGAGATTTTGGACCTACCCCTCTCTCTTCTGCCTACCATCTTCCATCTCATCTACCACCTGTCTTTTGGTGCTTATTACAGCCAGACAGCTGACCTCTGCCACTCTGACATTCATTCTGCCAAAGGCTGATCGCCACCCCAACCGTCACACTAAGCCATGTAGCAATACATCCATGCTGGTTTGTGCTCCATGTAGTCCCACTGTTTGTCTCCATTCTTTCACTCCTGTCGTTCCCCTTGCCCTACATGCCATTCTCCCTTAGCTGGCCATGCTCAGAAACAGTGCCTACGTAGTAATAAGCTTGCCTCTCATTGGTTGGCTTGTGTTTCTGTTCTAAGGCAGAAGCCCACTGGGACTGATGTAGCTGGAGACAAATAAAGGCGGGTGGTGAGAGAAGTGAGCAGACTGGACCAGGTTTCAGGGGCAGAAGATGCCTAATGTGAAGGCCTACTAAGCCACATCACTAGCTCCTTCTGCCTGTCCCTTCTCCTAGGGATCAGCGGGGCTTTCCTGAGGGTCCTGATGATTTCAGTGGAGCCTACTAACATGGTTCAGAAGACCTGTGTGGTCCTAGTTGGAGGCTGCATGACTTCAGACAACTTACTGGATACCAGTTATCTTGTCTCCACAGCACGAGTAGTTCCTGGTACCTGTGGTCCACAGATGCAATCCACCAGGATACCTCATGCCTGTGGGAGCTGACATTCCTCTCTGCCGTATGATTTTCTTGGCTTTTCTTAGTCCTTAGGTGTCATAAACTTACAGTAGCTTTCATTTTACTGAACCCTAAACACAAGGCACTGTCCAGTTCATACGTATCAGTGATGGCTATTATCATCACCTAAAGGTCAGTGGGTTGAAACGAAAGCATTTATTTAGCTTACAAATCTCTGGGTTGGAGATTTAAGCTGGGCTTGGCTGAGAAGCTTTTCTCTTCTCAGCTGGGTGTATTCAAACCCGGAGGATGGAGGATGGCTGCTCAGTTAGATGCTGGGGTAACAAGACTCAAGACCCTCATCTTCTAGCCATGTCATCTGGCTGGTTATCATTACAGAGACAGGTCTAGAGAGAATGGATACATACCAGGCTTCTGGGGCCACTGTTTAGCAAGGGATAGTGTCACTTATGACATATTCCACTCGTGAAAGCAAATCACAAGGTCATCTCAGGTTCAAGGAGTTGGGGAACAGACACTACTCCTGAAGAGGGGGGTATCAGCTTGTATCATGAAGGGCATGGCTACCAAGAGGTATGGAAATCAGGCAGTTTTGAACCCACCCTTCCATCCATCACCAGCATCCTCCCTAATCTCATTCAGTGCCCATGTTGTTAATGGTAACAACCCCAGGAAGAAGCTACTCTTCTTCCCCTCATTCCACAGATGAGGAAACAGTGTGAAGAGCCCGGTGGATCGGTCCCAGACTCCACAGCCTGCTATGCCGGGGCTGGGCTATGAAACCAGGAGATATGATGCTGGAGCCCTGGGCTCACTCTCTGACTTGCTGTCCCTTTCCTATCTGTCACCCTTTGGTCCGAGCAGAACTTCTGGTAGAGCCCCAGAAGGGGCTCTCTAGGTGGGCTCTGTGTGTGTGCATGTGTGTTTGGGCACTCTCTGGAGCCCTGGGCCCATTCCTCCAAGGGCAAGCTTGGGGGTAGGAGCATTATGAGCCCATCTCCCCTGCTTCTTTCTGTCTCCACTGTCCTATGCAGTCACAGGACAGTCTGGAAGGGGGTGAAACTCCATGGTTAGCCTTAACTGGAGCACGTATGCAGATGGTGGGTACACCAAAGTCATTGGTTGGCCCCTGGCCTCAAAGCAGGGCAGTAAGTGGGCTGGTGAGAGGCCTGTGTACATTCATAAACCAGCTGATTGAAAAGCAATATTTCAGATAAATACAAGCCAGCGATCTATCAGTGGTTGTAATAAAACCCAGGCTTCAGGCTGTGATTTTATTTTGAAATAATAAGAATTGCTTGATTCTTTTTACTTGAGTTACCATGGTAATTCCGGCGTGGAGCGGTGTTATATTGATTTAGAAAGTGGACAGTAATATTTCTTTTGTGTTATTCTGTTTCTAGGCCTTGATTTCTAATTTCTACTTGGAGATTACTTTTATAAATTTCTTAAGTCCTTCCACTTTCTCCCCCCCCTCACACACACAGTATAATTTTCCTCTCATGCGCCACGATGTTCTGAGCTTATTGGTTTGCTCTTATTTTAAATTAAACTTGCTGGTTTCAAATATTGAAATGACATCTTTGTCTGTGTCTGTACTTTGGTTTAGCAAAATATTACAGTCTGACGCTCTCTGCTTAATAATTTAAGGGAGGCTTTCTGTCGGCCCTCACTGGGTTCTGATAACTTATGACTCAACCGACGCAGGCCTTAAACTCGTGACATTTTAATATCGTGTGGCGGGAGCAGCCACCCCTCTGCTCTCGGTCTTCGTAGAGAGAAATCTGCGTGGTACCCCAGAAAGGAGTTTTAATAATTCAACCTTGCTGGTTGGCTCTCTGTAACTCCATTGAAAGAAAGGGGGGAGACCCACGCTTTCCAGGGGAGTCAGGCAGTGCTAGCCTGAACTCTCAGGACCTACAGCCGGCACCCTGCACCAACCCAAGGTCTCTTCTTTCTTGGATATATACACGAACCGCCATCCATAGTGCTGGATGGGTAGGGCTGCCTGTGAGTGCCAGAGAATGCTTGAACTCTCCGATTCACTGTTTTATATTGGAAAACAAGTGCATCTCACACAGCTTTTAGTCAGACAGACTAGGTTCAAGTCCCACTTCCTCACACTCGATAGTGAGGCCTGTCCTCCAGAAGGAAGATCGTAGCTCCGGACTCAGGTCCCCTCAGTGGCCTGAATGGTGGTAGATTAGTTACCTCTGGGTAATAGGTAGCCTGAACTTGGCACCTTACCACAATACACAGCCGTCATTGCATTTCTGCTGGACAGGAGGCTGGGACGGTTTGGCTGGGTCCTCAGAGCCTCTCGGAGATGGGAATGAAGGATGTCTGCCAGCTATCCACCTGGGGAAATGACCACTTTTCATCTCTCTTATTTGCCTGGAAAGATTCAGTTCATAGGTGGACTGGACTGGGGGCCTCGCAGGCTGCCATCTCTTCCAGTGCTGTGAGCCTCGGCGGTGCTCGGCAGCCTCTGTGCTGTGGCAGCTTGCTTCCTGAAAGCCACCAGCAGACTGAGAAGAGAGTCATAGTCAGCTTCTGCAAATGTGCCTTAGGTGTCCAGCAGGCAACCCGCACTGTCCACTGTCCCCTGTTCATCTTCTACCCAGAAGCCACAAAGTCTTAAAACCAAACCAACCAAACAAACAAAGCCAGGGTCTCATGTGGTCCAGGCTGGCCTTGAACTCCTGATCCTCCTTCCACTGCTCCATCTTGTAGAGCAATAGGTCACTCCCAGAGTAGAAAACACTAATCTGAAATATCCCAGAAAGTGGGTGAGTGGGTGAGTGGGTGAGTGGTAGGGCTGAAATGAGGCCCCTGCTTATCAGAAGCTTGGGAAATGACTGGCTCTAGGGTTATGAATGGATGGCGCTCTCTCTCTCTCTCTCTCTCTCTCTCTCTCTCTCTCTCTCTCTCACACACACACACACACACACACACACACACACACTTCTACCTACTCCTGCACACATAGATGGTCTCTCTCGATCTGGCGGTTTTGGGGCTTTTGTTTTGTTTTGTTGTCCTCCAGAGCAGCTGTCTGATAGGACTCAGTTGCCCGGAGCTTTCTCTCTCTCTCTCTCTCTCTCTCTCTCTCTCTCTCTCTCTCTCTCTCTATCTATCTATCTATCTCTATCTCTATCTCTCCCTATCTCCCAGCACCTTGGAGGAAGTGGAAGTGGTCCCTTTTTGAGCCAGCCTACCTGTAACTGTTAGCTGTTAGGACACCCATCCCTAGTGGCTCTGCTAGGTGAGATGAGGACAGAACTGTAAGGCAGCCTAGGCAGAGATGGCTTCCCAACTCCCTGTGAGGGGACAGAACTGGAGACTAGAGCACTCCCTTAGGTGCCAGGAAGCATGGAGCTGAAAGCCAGAACTCCAGCATCCCCATCCTGGCCCATTGCCTAGTAGCATGTCCTTGGGCAGGTCCTGTCCCCAGTTACATTGGCAGGGTGGCTGACTGCAAAAGCAACCTGGACAGTTGGGCTCTTTGCTTGTTGATGGGAGGCTGCCTCTTCCAGGCAGCTGCACACCTGCCTCCCCTACCCAGAAGCCATTTGCCATCTGTGAGGCCTCTTCTTGGCAGGGGCCAGGGACCCTGGGGAGCACTGGGCAGGGGGCAGGGCTCCCTGGGGCACCTGGTTGCAACCTGGCACCCGCCCAAATGCAGAGTGTGGTGTTTTCACCTGCCTGTTTGCCCCAAGGATGTCTTCATGCTGCTCTTTGATCTCAGGCGGACTTTATCAACTTCATGGCAAAGCTGTCTTACCCACAAGAATAATATCTCATTAGTATTATTGAAAATGCAAAGTAAAAAAAAAAGAATCCAGGAAAAAATTAAAATCAGTTGAAATAATTAACACAGAGCAAAGCTGGCAGCAGTTAAGCCTGCACCTGGTAAAATATGTTATTGACTAAAAATTGACAGAAGAATTGAATCTTCCTGACAAAATTTAGATCTGCAGAAGTTGGCTCTGGAAATATTTTCTATGAGAAATCATTGTCACAAACGAAGTCTCAATGGTGACAAACCCTAATTTATAAGATTTGATATGAGCTAAAAAAAACAAATCGTAGACTAAGAAGTCACTAAAATATCTAAAAAAAAATAATTGTTCTTGATGAAAATAATACCAATACAATTAAAATAAAAGGTGTGGCTTCATGCTATTGAACAGAAAAATTGATCAAGAAATCCAATTGAACTAATGAAGCTTATTAAGAATTACTTTCTTAATTAAAACCACTACCATTATTGTCAAAATGCAGGGGTCAACAACCAGGTCCTAATAGCAGGGGGTTAGTGACTTCATTTGCATGGGTCATGAGCTAACAGGTAAGGAGATCCAGAGTGGAAAGGCAGTGGGAACCATAGGATTCATTTGTCCCAGAGAGAGGGTGAGGTGGTGGCCAAAGAGGTGAGTAACTAGAGACCAAAGCATCCTTGGTATGGCCACACCGGCGACCACTGACAGAATCACGCTGTTGTGGGCTGTGCCTTTGTTAGGATTAACATTCACGTTGAGGTTTTATGTGGGATCAGGATACTTTATCAGATCATTTGGGTCACTCTGTGGGGAGTGGGCTAGACAGGATAAAAACTAAACGCAGAGAATAGGGTCTACAGTAGGAGGAAGGGGTCCTCTTTTAGCCTTGCAAATGCCCACCCTCCTCCCCTCCAGCTTACATGTCCTTGTACCTTCCTTTAGTTCCCTTCCTAGCTTGTAGTCTGAACCTGTTGAGAAGGCAGTGGAGAGGGGTCTGGTTTGGTTCTGAAAGAGGCAGTTAATGTTGACCCACAAGGGGAAGAACCTCTCCAGACACTGCAAATTTGAAATCTGTAGAAACCTTTGAAAAAAAGAACCTCCCCATGCAGGTCTGACTACGGCAGAGGTGGCTTGTCGGCCTAGGAGGTGGCAACTACAGCTCCTGTCCCATTCCTGCTCTGCCATCCTCTGTCTATGAGATCTGCAGGGTGACTCTGGGCAAACCACTTAATTTCCCTGATCCTTGCTTTCCTCACATATAAGTCAGGACCCAGAGCATGCTCAGTGTTCCCTGAATGGATCTCAAATGAGAGACACTGTTTTCATGTGCTTTGTTGTCTGGCTGGCACTGTTGGTGGCTTTGGAAAATCAGGAGTACCTCCCACACCTCCAGCCATCTCTTCCTCTAGACATCTCAGTCCTAGACTCCCTGGCACCTGAGAAGGAATTCTCAAGAAGTACAGAGTAGTTTTCATAAAGTGCAGCTTCCTAAGCTGGTACCCATGACAAGCCATGGAGACCTACAGGAGCCAGCCTCAGACTTAGAAAATGACATGAAGGCCCAGACACCCTCCTCGTAGACCAGAACCATGCTGCCCCCTTCTTGAGGCCATTTCCTCAAGAAGGCCTGCCTTTGTTGAGAGGAGCTGTTGACCCAATCCTCAGCCCAGATTCTGGAGCAAGTGGCTATTTCCTGCCACAGTGTGTGTCTGACACCCCTCGCTGGCTAGAATGCTTTATTATTTTGACCCTCTTAGACTAGCCCCTCCAGGGGTATCCTTGCCTTCTTCCTTTCTGGCCCTGTGCCTGGGATCTGAACCTTCACACCCTGCCCAAGGTGAGACTCACAGACCCCAAGAAAGGGTAGCGCCTCTCCCCAACCTTCTCTAGAACCCAATCATTGTGCACATGCCATTCTGTACCTCTGATGACCCCCACAGACCATGCCACTCCTCACATACCACTGTGCATAGTCACACCACCCCGTATAGAATGGGCTCAAGCTTCTGAAAGGGACCCTCCCCAACAGGCATGCTCACTTTGCAGATAGGGAATAGTCCTTGAAGGACACAGAAGCTTCAACAGCGAGCCCATCCTCCGTGGTCTAGTGGTTAAGATTTGGCACACTCAACAGAGCCCTGGAAGATAAACAAGTACAATTAGTTCATCATTCCTTTTCATGATCCAATAATATTCTACTGTGTGTAAATGTATTTTTTGATTTACCCATTTGTCAGATGGTAAATGATAGACATTTTGGATTATTTCTACCTTTTTGACTGTTGCACGCGTTGTTCAGACCAATGTTTCATTTCTCTTGGACAAATACTTAGGAGCAGAATTGCTGGGTCCTATGGAAACTTAGAGATCTTTTGTTGGTGTGTGTACACATGTGTTTGTGAGGGGTGTGTGCGTGCCATGGCACATGTGTGGAGGTCAGAGGGATACCTAAGGTATTGGTCCTTGTTTTACCTTATTTGAAACAGGGCCTCTTGTGTGCATACCAGGCTTGATGGACTGTAAACTTCTGGGAATCCTCCTGCCTCTACCTCTGACCATCCTGTGGGAGGATAGGGGTAACAGACTCATGCACCACTGTGTCCAGCTTTGGGGGTTCCGGTGATCGGTGCTTTACCCAATCATCCATCTTCTTATTTGTTCTTATATGAACAGTGCTAAGAGTGTTTCTGGGTGAAATTCTAGCTGTCTGAGTTCTGGAAGTGAGGTGACCTGCCATCTGATCCCTGCTGGGTTCTGGGATTCAGTGTAAGCCTCAGTGTTCTAATCTGTGAAATAGGGTCGTACCCCTTCAAATCACCTTGAGGACTTTGAAATGTAATCACTACTTTTGTGGCATGTGAAGAATGACGGGGTGTTCCTGCCTCCACTGTTTGCACTCCTTGGTCCTGTCATTTGGGTTTGGCCGCTCCTGTTATGCTGAGGAAAAAGCTGAAGCTCTCAGAGGGCTAAAGAACCAGTCTACTTCGTTAGTCAATGGAAGAACCAGAACATGAACCCAGACATATCCAAGTCCTTAAACTAGGACTGATCCCTGCCTCAGATGCATCTTGGCTGAAGGCTCCCTGAAGCCTCCAGTTCTCTACTTAGTCCTGAGCACAGGAGATGAGACCCAGATCCAGTCAGGTGTAGACTCCAAGGCAGAACGTGCTAGAGAAGGAACAGAGCCTTTGTCAAAAGTCCTGATTTTTAGCTGCGAGACTGTGGATAAATTGCTGAAATACCCACAGCAGATCATCAACCTGGAAGGGGCACACAGGAAGTGTCCCCCAGAGAAGGCAGTCGGTAAAGCACTCTGGGTGCTTGATGGGGATAGAGGACAGTATGGGACCATCATGGAGAAGTGACTCGCGCCTAGGCTGCTCAGAGCAAACTTGAAGGAAGAGATTCTACACAGACTGCCTGGGAAGGTGGGAGGCACCTGGCAGATTTCAGTGTTTGCCAGTCCGGGGCTGCCACAAACCTAGAGGGCTTTGCAGGAGCCCCAGGAGATCGCACCCTGGAGAAGAGATGTAAGCAGCCCTTCTGGTGCCCCTGATCCTCACCCCCCTCCACACACCCTGCCTGCTGATGCCTGAGGTGAGGGGGCTTGCCTGACTGCCTCAGTTAGCCCAAGCAGTAATAAAACACTTTAAATTTATTGTGACATTTGGATTTAATTAAAAAGTACATACTTAGAGAAGTAGAACATAATGGGGAGAGAGACAGGGTGGCTTTTCCCCTCCTTTCTTCCCCAAACTAATTAGCGTTGTATTTTAAATTGTTTATGTGCCGCTAATCATCGTAATAAATCATTTATACTGAAAAAGACACACTCGGCTGTGCCCGCCGCGCGGGTTCCGCTTGCCGGGCTCTATCGCGAACAAATTGATCTAGAAGTGAATTTATTAACCACTGGGGAAGAAATCATTAGTGCTTTCTCTAAACATTCCCCAGGTACGCTTTATCGCCGCAGTTTACGCTGTAACTAAAAGGAGCATTACCCAGGCCTTCGCTGCAATTTCCTTGCAAAGCCAGCCGCCCACTCCCAGGCTAGGGGGCCCCTGTCTCCTCTCCCCTATGTGGTCTGGGAACCCCAGCGCCGATCCCCAGTGTTCCTTTTTTAAATAAGGAGCTCCCCATGAAGCAGGAGCAAGACCCTGATACTCCTGTGGCTGTTTGTCTCCTGCTGAGTGCTTCATGGTTATTGGGGTTTATGTTGTAGGCACGTGGCATAAAGAGGCCTGAGGTTTTTTGGGGAAGTGGGGAGGCTGTGCTTGCAGGGACACTGTCAGAGGGTAGCTTCCCAACCCAGAGCCCGAGAAAACGTCAGCTGTAAGCTAAGAGGAGCCCTAGTAGGAGCACAGGACCAAGCTGGGACATCTGGAGCACACACTGATGATCTGGGCCCCCTTGGCCTTCCTCTTGCAAGCTCTGGAGTCTTCTCTGTGGTTTGGCTGAAGTAGTCTATTCTGCCCAGGTTTCTGGTGCCCTGTGTATTGCTGCTACTTCACAGTCCCCCAAGAATGGCCTGATGGATGACAGACAGCTTGACCAACAGGCAGCTCCCAGCTACGGATACCGTGTCGCACAGCTGGTGGCTGTGTTAGCAGCAGTCTGTTCTGCTGACTGCCACGTAGGTCCCCCTGCTTCCCTGCGGCTGTGCCCCAGGCCTCCTACTTCCCTGGGGCTGTTTGCCGGGTCTTCTTCCTCCGTTTTGCTGAAAGGGAAGCTTGTTTTGAACAAGGATCTTCTCCCCAGGAGCGCATGGCTAGTCTAGAGGCCATAACTATCCCTCTTCAAATTCCACCAACAAACTTGCTTTCCAGAAGATTGGGCCATTCCCAGTCCTGCAAGGAAGAGCTCTAGTAGCCCCCAGGATGTCAGTAGGAATCCCTAGTTCTATGCTCTTTCGGCTATGACTGAGAAGTTCCCTGTCCTTTTTGTCCTGGTGACAAGGTGCAGCCCACCCCAAGCTGTCCCTCTCATAGTAGCCAGCAGATGCTGCCTGTGCTCTGCTGCTTCAGGAGAGAGGCAAAGCCAGCAGCTGGGTAGGCCAAGCCCGGCTGGAGGATCCCCTCTTTGTGCCTAGAGAACACATTTAAAACTTTGAATTCAAAATTGATTTTGAAGGGCCCTAATCTCTGCTCTCCCGATGCTCATGGTGTGTCTGCGGCTCCTGCCAGACTCTCGTTTTCTGGTTCAGCGCGTTGGTGCTCACGTCCCTGATGCTGTGAAATTGAGACTCCTCGGAGAGTCTGGGTCCTCCTCCTCCTCTGAAGATTGTAGGCCTCGTGGGAGCCCCGTTTCATTAGATGGGTGATGCTGGCTTTGCAGGTACCTAGGATATAGCTGAGTCACCATCTGGGGAACACAGCTTTCAGACACATCCTCTCTAGTCCTCCACAGATGTGTGGCTCCAGGCAGCACATCTCTAAAGAACGTGGGGGCTGGCTTCTGCATCCTGGGATGAGATTGGAAGACTCTGGGTTCTCTACAGAAAATGCCGGAGGCGGGGCAGCGTTTCTTCCTGTTGGCTGCTAAAGGCTCAACCTAGGCTATAAGGGGGAAGAAATCACATTAATACACCTAGAGGACTTTCAGATAAGAGCAAGGGAGGCCAGGTCTGTGTGAGGAGACAAGGGGTCCAGGACAGAGCTGAAGAAGAAAAGACAGAACTGTTGGCCTCCCACCGACTGACCTCTGAACCCTACAGTGCTGCCTACTACTCCCTCAGGAGGTCAGAGTGTTAGTGTGTAAAAGAATCATGGAGTAGAGCCCTGGAGTTCACCTCTCAAAAATGTACTTCAGGAGAGCGCTTGCTGTATGAACACGAAGACCCAAGCTTGATCCTTGGCACCCATTAAAAGCACAAATATACATGCATACATACTGGAGAACAAAATTGCTATGGCAGGCAAGACGAAGTCCTGTCTCTTCTTTTCAATGGGGCCACGGAGCCACAAGTGTCCTGGGCCACGGAGCCACAAGTGTCCTGGGCTGTGTGGCAGAGAAGCAACAGTCTGCCATCAAGGCCCCCTCTCTGGGGACCTGCCTATATAAGTCTACCCACTCCAGCCAGAGACGCTGGCCAGCCATATCTGGATAGCTGCCATTAAGTCTCGTCATTCATGTATGGAAGCGTTGCCTAGGACTGCTGCCAGGTTCCGTGCTCGGAGAACAGTGGTAGATAAGACAAGAATTGCACCTTCCTAGGGGCTTCTATTCTTGGGAGAGAGGCCCATCATTTTCCCAGTAAATTCTCCAAAGGAAAGCAAAAGCCATGACCAGCTGCTATTGAAAACTCAAAAGGAAATGACAGGCAGGGAATGGGTGGTTTAAATAAGGAAATGGGGGTGAAAAGTCCTCTCTATTGATAAAGCTCCAGGATGGAAGACAGGAACCACCGACGAATCAGGGAAAGAATCTGCAATGTGCAAAGAGCCTGAAGCAAGAAGGGAGAGCGGGAGTTGGGTGGAGCTCAGCATGGGATGGGGAGGCAGGGGGCCAGACCACATGAAGCTATTCCAGGCTACATGCAGGGCAGGTGTGCCATGCTCAGTGTACCGGAAGCCATGGAAAGGTTCCAAGCTGGGCAGTGACCAGTGGAAAGGCTTCTGTTACTGCTGAGTGAAAGAAGCGTGGGTTGCAGAGCGCTAAGCGTGGGGGACCTATGCCCAAATTAGAGTGAAAGATGGGCATGGGGGCCTGGGGATGTGCCTCAGTTGAGAGAGATTTTAATGAGCATGTATAAAGCCCTGAGTTCGCTGCCCAGCACTGTATAAACTGGGAAGGGTGGTACATGCCTGTAAAATTATCATTCAGGTAGAGGCAGAAAGATCAGAAGTTCAAGGTCATCCTTGACTACATAGTTACTTCCAGGCCACCCTGAGAGCCATATGAGACCTTGGCTCAAATGGAAAGAAGTGGCTTGGATGGGGAATAGGATGTGTGTGTGTGTGTGTGTGTGTGTGTGTGTGTGTGTGTGTGTATTGTATGTGGTGTGAGTGTGTGGTGGTGGTGTGTGTATGTATGTGTGTGTGAGTGTGTGGTATGTGTGTGCTGCATATATGTGGTGTGTGCGGTGTATGTGTGTGTTGTGTGTGTGTGTGTATTGTATGTGGTGTGAGTGTGTGTGTGGTGGTGTGTGTTTGTATGTGTGTATATGTGGTGTGTGTATGTGGTGTGTGTGTATGTGGTGTGTGGTATGTGTGGTGTGTGTGTGGTATGTGTGGTGTATGTGTATGTGGTGTGTGTGTAATGTGTGTGTATGTGGTATGTGTGTGTGTGGTGTGTGTGTGGTGTATGTGTATGTGGTGTGTGTGTGTGTGTGTGTGTGTGTGTGTGTGTGTGGTGTTTGATGCTGAGTTCCTCTAAGAACAGAGCGAAGGGATGGGACTAATGGCTACTCTGAAGGGGAGACAGAACACAGAAATCAGGTTTGGGTTGGTAATCAGAGCTCCTAGCTTAGATCTGTAGCATTTTAGGTATGCCTGAGATTGCAGGGAAACAAGAAAAAACAAAAGCAAAAGCCAAAATAAAATAGAAGACACCCATTCCTGACACAGAGGGAGAGGCCACATTGGATATCTGTGTCATTAATTTAGGCCTCATTCTAGTTAGGGGACCCCAAGGAGCATGCACGGCTTCCTGTATGTCCAGGTCCTGGTTAAGGACCTACAGAAGACCTAGAAAGACTGTCGGAGGTTAACCCATGAAGCTGCGTCAGAGTCTTGAGTGTTTCCTCCTGCTGGCCATTCTACAAGGTCTCAGCGGCTCCTGAAATATATATGTCTCCTCTAAATCTCTGAGCTTAATCCCAAACTCCTAATAGTAGTGCTGTTAGGAGATGTGGCCCTTGAAGGCAGAATCATGAATGGGATTGGTATCCGTATGCATGGGACCCCTCTGCTGTGTGAAGTACCAAGGGAAGGCAACTGTCCATGAGCTAGGAAGCAGGCCTTCATCAGACAATGGATGGATCAATGCCTTGGTCTTGACACTCCCAGGACCTAGACTGGGAACATTAATCTGTTATTTACAATCCACCAATCTGATGCTCTGTCAGGGGTGACCGGGTGGATGAAGACTGTCTGTGAGGCGTTGTCTCACACTTTGAGCCCTGCAGAGTCCAGCTTTCTCCCCCAACCCTGGCCTCAGCACTTGTCATCTCTAGAGACACTAAGGCCACAGTGCTTTCAGGGTTTAGATGCAAGATCCTAAGGACAGTTGGCCTCCCGCAACCCCTACCACAGATGTGCCTCCTGCTTCTTACTCTTCCCTTACTCTCCACCCTGCTGAGCCGGAGTCAGCGCTCTACCCGCAAGCAGCCTTCCTGTTAGCTGTCTCTGCAGTGTAGCCCAGAGCTTTCTGCCTTAGCACGGTTCACATGGAGCCCAAAGGAAAAAAAAATCACTTTTCCCCATTGTTTGGGAAAAAGTGTGATGCCACCCATGATCCCAGGATAGAGCAGGCTGGGCATGGGTGCTCCCTCACAGTAGCCAGCCTCCGTGGCATCCTTGGTCACTCCCAGGTTTGCCATGGGGCAAATAGCATGAGATTTCTGGGCCCTGCTTCACAATGAGTCAGGAAAGGGTGATGTGGAGTGTTACCATCCCTCTGCGTGAGGTGACACTGGCAGCAGGTGCTAAGGACACTCCTGTAGACTGCCCAGAGAAACTGGGCACTTTAGAGAAGACATGTGCTGTAGGACTACATTTCAGTGTCTTACCCTGTGCCAGGCCCCCTCCAGAACTCTCCAGGGCCCCACCCATCATCCACACACAAGTCTGCAGCCATGCATTGAGCCTCCCCCTCCACCCTGGATTGGAATTGCAAGTTCTTACCTCTGCATGTAGCTCTGCTGCTTTGCCAGGACCCTAGGGATAGAATTGCTGGCTCATAGCATACACGTGCCTTCTCTTAGCTGATTGTCCTAAACTATTGTGTCAAAATTAGTTAAAAGTATTTCATGGTGATGACCTAAATTAATCTTCAAAGCAATCGTTTGGCATAGTCTACCCACCTTTAGTAAATGAGCAAATGGAATCAAAATTAGAAAATAACAGAACCAGAGTTCCAGCAGAGGCCACGTGTCTTCAAATGTCTGCTAGCTACTCACCTTCTCTAACTTCAGAGGCAAAGGCATCAGTCCCTCACCTAAACTGACCCATCTCCAGTTTTCCCTCCCTGCCTCAATAGGGAGCTGGAGGCCATGGGAGCCTCCATTTCCCTCCCTTACCTGACTCAGTAAGCACCATGCTGCAAATGGACTCGCAGAGAGGTCAGTAATGAGTGCGGACTAGGTGACCATGGCCGTGGGTCCCAGTGGTTGTTCTCCGTGGCTTTTGATTCCAAATGAGTAGGAAATGCTATTAGCGCAGGCCTCGGCTGCCACGTGGCAGGGCCTGGGATAGGAGTGCAGTCAGACGAGAAATTGTGGAGATAAAACCGGTGTGAAATGGAAGCCTTCTTGCAGGCTGCACGGGCCTGTGCAGAATAGAGTTACTTCTGAGAAAACGAGATTGAGAGAGATGTGGCAGAATTAGATTACACTTTCAAATTTCTTTATTCGAGGGGCTTGATGCCTAGGAGGAGCAGAGACGGGATCCGCTGGGGTACATCTCTGCAGCTCCACATCTGGGATGGGCCCAGGTGGATGGCAAGAGCCCCGATCTGTGAAACCTCTGAGTCCTGGGCTGACAGGACTGCCTGCTGGGGGCTCTCGGGCTCTGCAAGGATTCAGGCGACTACAGCTTCCTTCTGTCCCGGAGGTGTCAGGTTTGTTTTAAGAGGTGGTGCTGTGACAGCCCGTGGCTGTGTGCACCTGTGCCTCAGCGTGCATTTACATCAGCACACCAACATGTGTGTGGACCCAGCCATGCGTATGCACACTTGCACGCATGAATGTGCTTTCATGTGCATTACCGAACACCTGGTGTGTGTCAGTGCCAAGCTGGGCTTTGACGGAACTGATATGGGGAGAATGAAACAGACACAAATCCTTCTTGTGTGGACTGTGTGATTCCATGCCTGTGGAGGAGTGTTTGTGTGTTCTGCCTGTGTCCTGTGGCTGAGTGCATCTTCATAATTCCCAGTGTTGTCCAGTGTTCATGAAATCTCCTGTGTGAGTGTCCTTAGGACCTCATTGAACAGCCCAGCCTTGGGTCAGGACACTTGGGGCCCAGAGACAGACTGCCAAGGTTTAGCTGCTTTGCAGAAGAGTTGGGAGCCTTTCTTACACCTTACCTTTCCGGTGATGGAATGGAAGGAATGCAGCCCTAACTCAGCGGTGAGCAAAACCCTTAGGGTGTTAGTTCAGACTGTCCATCCCAGGTCCCTGCTTATCACAGGGCCAGGGGTGCTCGTGGTGAAAAAGGGGAGACCCGGAAGGTACCTGGCATCCGTGTTGTGCTGTGAGGCTCTGGGTATGGCCTACAGCTGAGTTTCCTCCTTCTCTGGCCTACTATGGACCCAACACGGAAGTTCATTAAGGGATTAGGAGAGATACCAAGGTTCTTCATGCCTGAGGCCCCAGAACACTGCTCAGAACCTCCGAGAGACCTCCCTGAGCCCTATAGCCAGCCTTCCCCACTCACCTGGCCGCTGGAGCTGCCTTTGGGCAAACAAGTGGGACTGACTTCCTCCTTGACGAACTCGCACTGACTGCTCTTCTGGCCTCTGGATGACTCTGAAATCTGGCCAGAGCTCACATGACTCTAACCACAGTGGCAGGTTCATATCTGACTTCTGCTCTGCAAAGGAAGTGTCTGTCCCTACTGTCGGCCCCTGAGGTGGGGCTGTGACTGAGCTTCCCAGTGTGCTGAGTCAGAACTCTCATCTCGCTTGACCTTCAGGCTCAGCTCATCGTAAAGACTCCTTTATAACTCACGGGGGCTCTCTGAGTTGAGGATTCTTTTCTTTATTTCCTTTGGTTTTGGGCTTTATTTGTTTTTGTTTTGTTTCCTTGAAACAGAGTTTCACTACATAGTCCTGGCAATCCTGACTGTCCTGGAACTCACTACATAGACCAGGGTGGCCTCAAACTCAAAGAGATCACCTGTCTCTGCTTCCCAAGTGCCAGGATTGAAGGCACCACCATGGCCAGCAAGAGTATTGTTTTCATACCCGTTTTACAAAGAGGAAAACTAAGGCCCAGGGTTAATGAAAAAGTATCAGATAAATCTAGGTCAGGGATACTCCAGAAATAGCTGGCGTTTCTGCCTCAGAAGTGCTGATGGATACCTAGGAATTCCTCTAGTGAGTGAGTGTCTTAGCTAGAGCTACAGTTGCAGCGATGAAACACCATGACCAAAGCCACTTGAGGAGGAGTGAGTTTGTTTGGCTTACATTTCCACGTCACTGTTGATCATCAAAGGAAGTCAGGACAGTAACTCAAGCTGGACAGGAACCTGGAGGCAGGAGCTGATGCAGAGGTCATGGAGAGGTGCTGCTTCCTGTCTTGCTCCTCATGGCTTGCTCAGGGAGTACCTGAGATCACATCCTAGTGCCCATACCAGGTGGTTCACAACTTCCTGGAACTCTGGCTCCAGGGATCCAATGCCTCTGGCCTCTATAGGCACTGGGCTCACATGCACATATCCACACACTGACAGACACAAAATTCAGATTAATCTTAAACCGGGTGGTGGTGATACACATCTTTAATCCCAGCACTCAGGCGGTAGAAGCGGGTGGATCTCTGTGAGTTCAAGGCCGGCCTAGTCTACAGAGTTAGTTTCAGTACAGCTAGGGTAACACAAAAGATGTATCTTTAAAAATAATGTAAAGCTCAAAATGATAAAAAAAAAAAAAGTTTAGAAGAAGCAAGTACCCTAAGGAATAGCACCCTCCTGGTGTATATTTACCCCATTCCAGCCTCTGGGCTATGGCCTCAGGTTCCTAGCTTCATCTTGACCTATAGTCTGTGAACAATGAGAACCCATGGCTTGGTGTCACAGATGCAGGTCAGGAGGGAGGGGCTGCTCCCGGCCTCTAGCTCTCCAGAGGGCCTCTAACCCCCAGTTTACGGCCCACAGTTGACTCTGTCCTTTACAGGACAGAGGCCATAGCCTGGACAACGGCATTTCTCCCAGAGCAGTGGTGAACACCACCCTTGGGGCAGAAATTAAGCAAGGTCCCTGGCAAGGCTCGAACGAGAAGGGCACCAGGATGCAGCCAGAAGCAGCAGGATATGTTGTCTGGCACCGGCAGTCTCTGTCCCCAGGTATCTGTCGCTGGCAATACTGCAATCCAGTAGGGGACATATCTGAGGTGTGGGCTGCAGGGACCTGCTGCAGAGTGGAGTAGACACACCAGGGGCAAACTGGCCTTGCAGAAGCGGCTGGGGGAGGGGGGCCCACATCCCACTGGAGAGGAGCAGCCTGGGTTGGGCTGTGTAGGTAGGAGATGCCGAGGCTATGGGGTCTGGTTGGCAGGACAGCTTCTTGTGTAGAAGGCCTCTCTCCAGGGTGAGGGTCATGGTAGGAGGAAGGACTGCTAGCTTCTGCCCGTCCCACCTCATCACTGGGGTGTCTGACTTTGGCCCACATTGCTGAGCTGAGGGTGAAGTCAGAGTTCTGCAGAGCCCAGGAATCAGAGTTTGTACAGGCCTGGAGCCTTGCACCAACCTCTTAGGTAACTCACTGCTGACAGCGGGACCTGGAAACTGAAGACTTCCCCCACTGCCTGGCCACCTCCTTCATCAGCCCTGCGGCCCCCTCCCTGGGACAGAAGAAGACGGGAGTTCAGCCTGTATCCCTTCAGATGTCACCCTGCACCCTGAGATTGAGGGTGGCACGTGGGCTAAGTGAGCTGATTGTTTTGCCAGGCCCAATGTGTGTACCTAAGCATGTGCCTGGGCATGTGTGTGAGCACAGGCAGCCTCCATTGTCGAAGATGGGTGTTTTCATGCGTGAATAGTAATTATTGGGTAATGCTTTAAAACCTCTCCTGAAGGAGTGCAAAGCTGTTTTTTTTCCCCCTCCTGAAGTCGGGAGTACGTTAAAAGGATTACCATGTAGATTTGATTTTTAGATAACGCTAAAATGGATCCCAAATGGACTTCAGCAGAGGGCTGCTATCTCCCTAATGGAAAGTGCATGGCCCGAGGCTCTGCTCTCAGAGCCAGCGGAGGAGGGGCAGGAGGGTCTGCAAAGGGCTGGCTGGCTGGCAGGGTAGAGGGGGCTGGGGAGATAGGAGTGGGAGCCCAGGCCTCATTTGGGAAGCAAGAAGTTGTAGATGTACCCCCTTAAAGCCCCTTTACTTCCCTGGGAGGTGTTTTTACCTCCCCTGCAGAGCCAAAACCACTCCAGTGGGAAGCAAAGGGTTATTTCCATTTGCCTTACTGGGCAGATGGGAGAACTAAGGGTCAGAGGCTAGACCATTTCCTTTGGACTACCTGACTACAGCTTGGTCCACCACAGGCACATGCTGGGATATAGGCTTTTCCTAGTGAAGAATCCTCAGTGATCTCTGCTGTGGTGTCCAGAATCAGGGTCATAGGATTCTTCCTCAAGTTTCCGCTTCTGTAAGAGTTAGGCAGAGCCCAGGGATCAGAGTTCACACTGTCCTGGAGCCTTGCATAGACTTTTTTAGGTAACCTATGTGTGGCAGGCCCAGCATGGGCTTAGGGAGGATGGAAATGTAAGGGGTGTAGGAGCACCCTGTGGTATCACTCCTTGTGGCTTCCATTGGGTCCTCAAGTGTGGCCAGGCATGCTGAAACCCAAGCTTGGAATGAATGCCAACTATCAGGCAGAAGAGCTGGCGTAGATGCTTTAGAGCTGGGGTCTGCTCTGTCCCTTTTTCGTTTAGGTGTATAACTTAGTGGTTGCAAGCTTTCCCTGGTATGGTGCAGCCACTCACACACCCACCGATAGTACCAAGTACAGAGCCCTGAAGAGGCCAAGCCAGGTGAACAAGAAGAACAGCACTCATACTGAGGCTATAATGGCCCTACCTTGAGATCTGAATTAGAATTTATATGAACAGCTCTACTGACTGGGTGCCCATCCACAGGTCCCAGGGACAGTCTTCCCACCCTTGGGACCCCAGGCCTTCCCCTATTTTCCTACACTTCATCCCTCCCTGTAGGCCAAGCCTTAGAAGGAACTTGTTATGAGGTCTGCTTCATGGGCAGACAGAGCTGAGCTCTGTCAGGGAAGACACAGACTGACCCCGGACAGCCATCTTCCTGAATACTATCTCTCATTCAGACCAATTAACCTTTAGAGCTGCATTAAGGAAATTAGGCGGTGAACTTCCCAGCTAACAGATGGTCCTGCGATGACTGGAGGAGGGAGGGAAAGGGGGTCAACCTCTGCCTGCCTGGGGCAGCTACAGGATGTCCTCCTCCATGACCCTACCTGTCCCCTTGGTCCTGTGTTGCCATAGGTCTGAGCTCTCTTGCAGAGAGGGTTTCCCTGACCTAGGGCCTCTTCTCCTCTCCAGCAGAAGTCAGTGGGGTTGGCTGGAGAAACACGGGAGAGGAGCAAATCCTGAAGTTGTCTCCATCAGTGGTGTAGTGGTCACAATCACCACCTGAACCTCAGTTTCCCTGGATGTAGGGGAGAGCGTCTGCCCAGAAAGCCGAGGGCCATTCTGACCAGACAGTTATGAATCTAAGGTCTCTAGGAGACAGCTTCTCCCCTGAAGCCAGAGGACATATTCCTTTCTGAAGAAGGAAGGGCAAAGGAGCGAGGTGGCTCAGCAGCTAGGCCTGTAGGTGGGTGCAGAGTTGGGGCTGGACATGGCAGAAGTATCCGGGAATGGAACCGAATGATACACCTGGAAAGAACGTATGTATCTGGGACATGATAAGGCCAGTGGAAGCAGAGACTCCGGGCCTATCGGCAGCTGGCCTGTTGGAATGGTAGGCTTTGCTGGTGTGCCTTAGACATGGGTAAAGTCTGCCTCTAGCCCCCCCCCCCCCCTCTGCTCTCTGAAGAGGCTTGTTCTGCAGCAGCCCTCCTTGAGAAATCAAACATTTGGTTTCTGAGGTCTCTTATGTGGACACCGTGTGCCCCGTTTCCTCCTCAGCTGCTCTTCCCTGTGGTTCTGGGGGACGGGACCAGGCATGTGTGCCTGTGTGCTCACCTCTGTCCACACCTGCACATCATGCTGTGCACAAGGCTGTGTGAGTGTTCCTGCTTACCTCCCAGCAGGCTCTGCCCTCAGTGACTGCACACTGAGTCTTGCCTGGTACTTGTTGCTCCTTATATGCTGAGAAGCTTGCGAGGGAGCTGCTGGAGGGAGATTCCTAAACTGGGAGGTTGAACCAGGCTTCAGCGGCTCTGGAACCTTCATCCCTCCCTTCCTTCCTCTCTCTTTCTCTCTCTCAGACCAGGACAGATAGAAATTTGACTTTGGCTGTGTGTGAGGGGAGCCACACACAGCCCCTCGGCTGATACCCTGAGCCTCCCCCTTTCTTCCCGATGCTACCATTCTGCATTTGTAGGTGGAGGCTGCCACGGTCCACGCAGAGTGACTGTTGCGCTTCAAGAAATGCTGGAGGTGGGACTCTCAGTGGAACTCGTTTTTAGCTCTAATGTGGCCAGCTTTGATTGTGTTAGGAGGATGTGAGTCTGCCTGGATCGGATCACTCAGGGCACAGTGGCTGGGAAGGGAAGGGCCCAGCAAGGCCAGCAGCCTCTAGACCTCTTGAGGGGTCTAGACAGGACAAAGGCATGGTATGTTGCTTGAAGACCAGACTTGAGGCCTGGGGATGAAGGAAGTGAGGACTCCAGGGAGCCTCTACTTAGAAGAAGCAGTAGAGAGAAAGACGTAACCCCCCCCTCGCCCCCGTTCCCTGGAGAAGGGTCTGCCAGAGCTCCAGGTCACTCCCGTGCCCGTCTGTTTTCCCATTACAGGTGTGCCGATGCTCTCCGTCCAACCTAAAGGGAAGCAGAAGGGCTGTGCAGGCTGCAACCGCAAGATCAAGGACAGGTACCTGCTGAAGGCGCTGGACAAGTACTGGCATGAGGACTGCCTCAAGTGTGCCTGCTGTGACTGCCGCCTGGGCGAGGTGGGCTCCACTCTCTACACCAAGGCCAACCTCATCCTGTGCCGGCGTGACTACCTGAGGTGGGTTCTGCTGCTCCGCCCTGCTCGCACAGCCCCTGTCCTTCCAGTCTGGAGCAACTCGGCCCCAGGCTCTAAACCAGACAACCTGTGTGCACAGCCGTGTGGCTACTCCTTGTTTACCCCTTTGTCGGCCCTGTGGGCCACCCCAAAGCAGGCCTATGTCTTTAACTCCTTGGACTTGGCCTCACACTCTCCAAGCAGGCACTGGTAGCAATCGGACACCAAGATAATCTCCCCATAGGTACCAGCCTGGCTTCAGCCTTACCTATCTCCTAGGGGTATCTCGGAGGGGATACCTCAGAGGGGCCTGGAAGAGCACATGAAATGGCCCAGACTTGCCTGGGCCTTTCTCCCTGGTGGCATCTCCTGCCCACCTCTCCCCAGGTGTGCTGGGATTAGGCTCTCATTATCTTGGCTAGCAGGGAGTCATACCCTAGGACAAGGCCAGTACTGCCAATGCTTTTTAAAGACCTGGGTTTGAAGCAGCCCTGGGCATCGAGTTCGAACTTTTTCTCTGTTTAAAACCCCCATTCCCCACCTTGCATTCTTCAGAGCTCTTGCCCCTCTGCCACAACCTGGATCCCATCTCCTGGGGCTGCCTTCCTCAATTAACCCTCCCTTAGGCCATGTATGACATCAGCAAGGCTGGAAGGAGGCCATGAAGCAGGGGCCTTGGCTGAGACCCAGCACCTGCATTTGGCTGTCACTGACTGCTGTATGGTGGCTGGGCTGCCTTGTGAGGAAGGGAAGGCCTATCACATTAATTAGCAGAATGGGGTGAGAGCTGGTGGGACTTCTGCTCAAGTAAGGACAGGTTGGAGGGGGCAGGGTTATCTAGAAACGCCCACCTTCCCTGGAGAGCCCGAGACTTACCTGTCTGTACCTTTCCTTTCAATTGTTGCCTTTAGCTTTAGAAACAGATTTTTTTTTTAAGTGATGGTGTTTAGTGCTTCTAGGGTAGAAAGAGGAACTGAGGTTGGGAAGAATGGTTAAAGATACACCTGGGAAGTTAACACCCAAGGGCATGGAAAGGGAACCTTCAAGTCTGGAGGTTTGGGGCCTGGGTAGTTGAATTAGCAGACTAGGGAGGGGTAACTGTACAATTGGTGATCTGCCGTCAGGTCTGGGAGGAGCACCATGGTGTAGTGTGGGCTTGTCAGGAACTCCAAAGCACCCACGGCATTCTGGGCCCTAGCAGCCATAGGGACTGGTGGCTCTTGTTCCTATGCTCTGGTAGAGGTAAGGAATGACTTCCGGAGCCAGGTAGGCCAGTAAGTTAGGGAGGGGTGACTACCCAGAGCTGGCCCTTTGCAGCAACTGCTGGTGGCAGAAAAGGCCCCCATTGGCAGGCAGATGGTGTGGCCCAGCCTTTGTCTGCCTTTATCTGAGCCACCAGGCACTCAGGCCAGGGAATAATGGAGCCAAGCTGGTCTGCAGGTGTCTGAGCCGCATCGACAAATCGGGGGATTAAAGGGGCCCACCACCCGCCTCTCAGCTCCCCTTGCACCATTTGGGGCTCGCTCAGCAGAAAGGAAGCAAGGAGGAGCTTGGTTTGCTCAGACCATTAGAGCGCCCAACCAAGGATTGCTATGAATGGGGAGGGAGTGAACTTCCTGTCCCCCTGTTCCCAGAACTCTGCAGCCAGCAGCAGCAAGGAGGGACGTCCCCCCAAAGAGACCACTGTGCCAGCTTCCCTTGGAACTTACTTTGGGGACCAGTTCAGGGTGAGAAACATCTTTAGGCAGGCTGTGCTGGTCTGGCAGCCTCATTTTACAAAAAGATAAACTGAGGTTCCAAGAAGGAAAAGGATGCGTAGGTGAGTGACAGAGTGAGATTACGGCAGAAGGCGATTTCATAAAACACTGTAATCTTATTTTTGAGGCGTGTCAGCTAGGCTGGCCTCAAACTCCCTGCGTAGATATGGATTACTTTCCATTCCTGCTCCTCCTGCCTCTGCCTCCTGAGTGCTGGGATTGTAGACATGGACAACCACATAGGACTCATGTGGTCCTGGGGGTGGAAACCAGGGCTTCTTGCATGCTAGGCAAGCACTCTGACTGAGCTGCAGCCCCAGAAAGCACTGCATTTAAGCAAGAAGTCAGTGGCATAGATCACTCTCCCAGAGGAGCCAGGCATGTGCCCCCAGTGAGCTATTTAGCTATCTGTGAGTCACTCTTATCTTGAATGGGGATGACCTCAGAGGGCTGTGTTGAGATCAAAGGAGGTGATTTTTTATGTGTGTGTGTGTGTGTGTGTGTGTGTGTGTGTGTGTGTGTGTGTAAACTCTTAGCATGCCTCTGAGCTATAGGTTCAGTTAGGGTTAAGGTTAGGCGTTGTTAGTGCATAGTCCTGTGAGTGTTACATTTTAGTCTTTGACAGTCAGGATAACTGAGGCTCCGGGAGATTCCATGTGACTGCCTGAGGATACACCGGGCAGATTGCCTCAGAGACTTAGGCCTGTGAGGGTCTGGAGCCTTTGCTTGGGGGCCAGCCTTCAGGGAGCCTGGTGGAAACCTGAAATGGGTGTGGGGGGATTGTGTGTGCTAACACAGCCTCCTGGGGAGGGAGATGCCAGTTTTTTAAGCTTGATCTAGCGGTTGTCCGTGGGATAGGCTCACCTGCTATCCCATAGCCAGAGAAGGGGCAGTTTCTTGGGTGCAGGCGACTCATTGGCAGGCCCTGAATCCTCCGTGCCCTTCCCCTGGCAGGCTCTTTGGCACCACAGGGAACTGCGCGGCCTGCAGCAAGCTAATCCCAGCTTTCGAGATGGTGATGCGAGCCCGAGACAATGTGTATCACCTTGACTGCTTCGCCTGCCAGCTCTGCAATCAGAGGTGAGTGCCAGGCCACCAGCCAACCCAACACACTTCCCAGACCCCAGACTGAGGCCTGCTGCTTGGGCCAGGAGTGCTGGAGAGACATGCATGCAAGGATGGCTTCTTTTGTGTGTGTAGCTGAGTATGCATGCAGTCGTTACCGTGTGTGTGTGTGTGTGTGTGTGTGTGTGTATGTGTGTGTGTGTGTGTGTATCTACACCCTGTGGTCAGATGTGTACACTCCATACACACATATGGGTGGCAACTTTTTATATGAGCTTAATGATGGCGTATGTGTGCATTTTCACACTATGTATATTAAGTATATGTACATTTGGGGAGGGGTTTTTGTGACAGGGTCTTATGTATCCCAAGCCACCCTCAGACTTGCTGGGTAGCCATGGTTGACCTCAAACTCCTGCCTCTAGCTCCTGAGTGCTGAGATCACAGGCCTTTATTGCCTTGTCCGGTGCATTCATTTCTGGGCCTGACCCCAGTTGTGTGCATGCTAAGCAAGCTCTCCACCAACTGGGCTACATTTTCAACCCAACCTCTATTATTTTTGCTTGGTGACAGGGTCTCAAGTAGGCCAATACCTCAAATTTGTAATGTAGCTGTGGATAACTTTGAACTCATGATCCTTCTGCTTCTACCTCCCTGGTTCTGGGAGTGCTGGGATTGTTGGAGTAGGCCACTATGTCCAGTATATATGTGCTTGTGTATGTATTTTAAATGTCTGTGTACACATGGATACTAGTGCATGGGATTGGTGTGTACTTGTTCATGCTCGAGTGTGTGTATACTGCGTTTACATGATGAGATGAGAATGTTTATGCACATGCTTTAAACATGTGTGTACTATCCTGTATCTGTGTGCGTGTGTTTTGTGTCTTGTCTAGCGAGAAGGGGGTTCCAGGTCCACAGGGTGAGAGATCTCTTCAGGGAATATCACTCCCTCCTCACTCCACACCTGTGTATCTGGTTCCAGTTCTCTATTTCTCCTTTGTGAATTTTTGGGTCCCATACACTCTCCCAGTCCTGGGGGAAGCATTGAGGGATTTAAGGCCTTCACCCCTGGCTTGGAACCTACCACCAACAATCAGGACATCTCCTCAGGAGCCCTCAGGTTAGGTAGGCATTCATACAAATGTTCCCAGGTTGAGAGATCCAGAGGCAGCACTGGGGACACTGGCTGGCCCTGTGCACTGGCCAGACCGCCTCCTAGCAGGGCTCTATGAAGTTCCATCGCCACCTGGTGGTTGGACTGAGATCCACTGCTGGGATTGAGTCGGTGATGCTGGGGCTTAAAGTCTCAGCCACCAGTAGATATCTTTGAGGGGAAGCTTGAAATCCCTCAATACTTCCCGAGGACAAAGAGACCAAAGTGTGAGCTCCCTTGTGTTGGAGAATAAACTGTGGGCTTGGGTCACACTTTCTTTCGAGGATTCAAGCCCCAAGCTGGGATGGCAAAGGGATTCGTCTCCCTCCCCACTTCCTCTCATCTCTCATTCCCCACCCTTCTCCTCTCTGTGTAGTTCTGGTTCCATGCCCTCTTGCACCTTCTCCGGGACTGTTCTGAGTTATCTGATTTCCTCCTGCACCTCCTTGAGTAACCCAATGGTGGGAGGCCCGTGGCTTTACTGTCTGTCCCACCGCCCTAGCTGCAGGGGTCTGTGGAGAGTGATTGACCAGGCCTGCTCTGATGTTTCTTCTGTATCTCTGGAAGATTCCCAGAGCTAGCTCATCAGCACCACCACCTCCCCTGCATGTCCCATCTCCTGGGCCCGGCTGGGACCTCCTCTTGCTGGACTTCACCTATAGCCTTTTTTTTTTCTTGCTTGGATTTTTCTAGATTTTGCGTGGGAGACAAATTCTTTCTGAAGAACAACATGATCTTGTGTCAGATGGACTATGAGGAGGGACAGCTCAATGGCACCTTTGAATCCCAGGTTCAGTAACGCCCTGCATCTGGCCTCCAGGTCCATCTGTCCGTCTGCCCGCCTGACCACATGCCTGGCAGGCCGGCCAGCCACTCTGCCTGCGCGGGCTGGCCAGCTGCTGTCCTACAAGTTAGAACGTCATCGTCAATGGGAAGGTGGTTTTTCTCCATCACCACCGCCCATCTCTGTGGGCCCTCCTGGGGCCAGGCTTGGCCTGTACAGTCTGTCTTGTGTATATAAATGGGAACATTTATTTTATGAAAAATGTAATGCGATTTTATTACTGGCGTGGATTAAACTTATGAATGTTTCCGGGGACATGACTCTGCGTTGTTCACGTGACTGACACAGCTGTACCTCCCCACCTTCTGCCTCTGGTGGGTAGGGCGTGGGGAAGCAGACTTCAGCATATGCTGGAGGGAAAAACAAGCAGGGGAAAACAAGCTTGGCTTTGGGAATCATAAGGAAGGGAATAACTTAGAGTGTCCTAGCCACAGGTGAGAACTGGGGTATCCCTCCCCCTCCTACAAAGCATGCATCCTGGTGCTATGCAGAGCCCCGAAGGGGGCCAGCATGATGCTTGGTGTTCTTTTAGCCTACCTCTCCCTCACTGGAATCCCTAGCAAAGTGACCAGATGGGGAACCAGTTCTGCCCTGCTCCACAGTAGAGCCCCAAATCCCAAGCTCCCATAGTGTGGCAGTACCCTCCTAATCCCCCTTCTCTTTCACGGTGACTGACTTGGAACCTAGACTCTTATTCATCAATTAAGAACAATTCTGTTTCCCTTCAGCTTATCTATGCAGGCTGGAGACGGTCAGGCAGCCACTCAGCAACCCTCCTTCTACTCCAGGTCTTAGTCTTATGTCTCCATTGGCGTTAACCCCATGGGAATCAGGCATGAGGTTCAATCATTGATGAGACACACAGTCCCTGCTCTTGAAGAGTCTGCCAGGGACTTAGAAAGCTGAAGCCTCAGTAAGGGGGGTGGGGGAGCCAGGAAAACTGACAGAGCACACCAGGGGAGACATAATGCTACTGGGGAGACCTGAGATGGGCCCGTTCCCTGCAGCAGACATAGGCCATGATGATTCTTGAGAGTCAGGGACAGAGGACATACTGTCAGACAGACACATGTGCCGACAGGCAGAAGAGACAGGCAGGCGAGCCAGCAGGCAGACAGCCCAGGCCAGAAGACAGCAGGGCCTGCAGACAGGCAGACAGTGTGGCGTTTCTATCTGCCTGGCTGAGCTGGGCTCACTGAGAGTAGCAGGGATAATGCCCCAGTGCCGGGCACAGGGCCTGGGAGGGAGCAGAGCGGACAATGGGCAGTAGCAGAAGTCTGGCCAGGGCAGGTTGTATGGAGAGGCTCTCCACCCAGACCTGTGCTTCTCTTCCTCAGGGCCTGTTTTCTACCTGGCAGTAGCCTGAAAGCCAGGATTGCAGGAGCCTGGCCATGACCTCCGGCTCTGGCTGCCGCTTCCATAGCTCTGCATCAGCCCCACTCCTCTGGTCTGAAGTGTGGAGATAAGGCTATCAGGTGCCTGGAAGAAACTGCTTCTCTGAGGCCTGGTTTTGTGGCCAGGGGAAGGAATGGGTAGAACCAAAGATTACAGGGTAGGAATTCTCTGTGAAGGAGCTATGCCCATGCATGTGTGTGTGGGGAGAGAGAGAGAGAGAGAGAGAGAGAGAGAGAGAGAGAGAGAGAGAGAGAGCACACCAGGGGGTGTTTGTGTCTGTGATGTGTGTGTTAGGTGTGGCTGGATTGGGTGCTGACTGCGCAATCGATAGTGGGCTGGGAAGGAGGTTAAGTATGTGCAGAGATGGGGGAATTGTAGTCTACGATGAACAGTTTTCTCCCTCAGCTTGAAAAAAAGCAGATCACCTCCCTAGATTGTAGCACAGTCCTCTTCACCAGACCCTCTGTGGGCCCTTAAGGTCCGGGGTGCCTGCCCCAAAGGCCTGACTCCTAAGTTGAGAGTTTGCTGTAGATAAAGTTGTAACACAAGTTAATTACATGGTTATGGAGAGATAACGGAGCCACTCGAATGCCGTTTCTGGGCAATTACAATTGTTTCCAACAGAGTTACCATATTGCAGCCATGAAATAACATGTCATTCTGCGGTAATTATGTAATTAACTTGTCTCACCACTCTAGGTTGCACAACAATTAATTCACTCACAATAAGATAGACTCAAAATCAGACAGGCGGCGTTTGAAAGCCCCCAGTAGAGGAGTTGGCCTTCTCAGAAGCCCGAGACCTGTTCTGTCCACTCTCAAAGCTTATGGGGAGGGGGCTCTCCCAGCTCTGTGTGTTCCAAGCTCACTGTCACGGACCCAATTTATTGTTTTCTTACCACCTTGCCCAGGAAGTAAGAATGATCTGGTTGCTAGGTGAGCCAGGAGACTCAGATCTACACTGTGAAGGCTGTGCTGCCTGGCATGAGCTGGCCTCACCATGCTGGACATTGCGAGGGCCTGAGTTGGATGCACCTCACCAAGAAGCCCCCATCAGTCCACGAATGCTCTGAAAGCAAACTCTGCAGGCCTGGCCTTAGCCATGTGAAGCCACTAGGAGAGAGGAGGTAACAAAGACTAAGCGCTCTTTCATGGGGCAACTGAGGCAGGGAAGCACTGACTGCTGCAGCCTAGGGATTATGTATCTGGAGGGCATTTGTGCTCTCTGGGGGTGACTTAGGAAAAGCCTCGCCTCCCTCACCCCAGCCACTGCTAGGGGAGTTAGTTAAGTGCAGGGTATGAGTTGTCCTACTTTGGTTCCCTTGGGGGCTGCAACCCACAGATGATTGAGATTCAGGGACAGAGAGCTCTGAAAATAGCCATTGGGGGCTGCATCAGGTCTCGCCTAGGGCAGGTGGCCTTTGAACTATGGACTGACTTTGCACTACACATAAAACCTTTCCTTAGCCAGCCCCAGGTGTGGGGGTGGGCCTCCAGCTCCCCTCTCTGTCTTCCTTGGTGGTCTGATATCAGAAATAATATCACAGGGCTCCTGGGCCTCATGTATGATGGAGACTGTTCTTGTCCCCAGCCCCTCACCTGCAGATTAACCCCAGGGCAGGGCTCAGGAAGGACCTGATTCCAATCTTGATGGACTCTCACATGAGTCTCTCTCCGGACCATGGTAACCTTTCACACAGGAAGCACTGACAAAACTCACATGACATCCCTGTCTGGGGGAGCTCATCTCTATGAAGAGATGATTGCTTTTCTTGGTTTCTGCCACCAGAGACCATTCGTGGCCAGGCTAACTAAATCAGGCGCCGAGTGATCCTCAGAACTACTAAGCGAGGGCAGACCCAGGAAAGATGCTTCCTGGCTGTAACTGTTCATCACCCTCGGAGGAAATGGTGCTGGTGAGTCAATATTTAGCTATCTTTTACCTTTAAAACTTGAATTTCCTGAAAATGAATGAATATAGATGAGCTGATATAAAGATAGGTGGGTTCAGAAAAATTGTTTGGTCAATCTTGGCTTATCATGAGAGAATAATCATATGAAACACACACACACACACACACACACACACACACACACACACACACAAACCAGAAAAGAATTACCTTACTCAGAAACCAGTCAGCCTTTATCTCTGCATGAGATTGGGGGCGGAGCAGGCATTCATATTGTTTTAGCCCATCTAGGGTCTTAGTTTCTTGTCCCTAGGGCAGGAAGACAAAGGATTGTCCCAAACTTCAGACTGTTGATACCACTAAAGTAGATTATTTTTTAGCTCTTTCCACAATTTTTGTCACCCACCAGAAGCCAGCCCATCCTTCCTATGGTTTTGTCTTCAGTTTTGTAGCACTCTTGGCTCTTGCTCATGTTTAGATTCTCTTGGACTCCTAGCTGAGTCCAGTGTTAAAATAGTAAGCTTCATGTAGGACTATTTCTGCCCCTTCAGCCACTTGTGTCTCCTTCTTGGAGCTTGGGACGTCTCTTGATGAAGCTCCTTGTACCTGGGTTCCACCTTCTTGACACTCCAGGGTTTGAGTCAGACCCAGCAAGAAGGCAGTTGCTGATCACAGCTGTAGAGGAAGGTCTGGTTCCTCCTCTCTGCAGGCTCAGGGAGAAGGGAGACAGGCACTCAGAAAAGAAATCAGTCTTTAAACTCTTATTCCCAGCAGGTGGGGGTGGGGAGGGGCTGTGTCAAACAGGCTTGCATTCAGTTTGTCTCCCCCAGGTGGTTTTTGTTCTGGGCACCACTTCTCCTTGAGAGCTGGTGGAAGCCCTGGATGAGCTGAGCTTCCTCAGAACACTCATTTCCCCTCTTTTCAGGCCACCCCCTCCCCCAGGCTGTATACCTACCTACCCACTGCTTCCAGTGGACGCTGTCCAGAGTCTGCTTCTCTGAGTTCATGGGTTCTGAGTCCAGCAAAAGCAACTACCCAATTATCCCCCTTAGCCTGGGCTTGGCAGAGAATTCAAGACCCCTTGAGAGTCTGGGTCCCTTTGGCTGGTCGTGGTCCTTTGTGATGGGGATAATTCTTTCCTTGTCCCTCCCATCTTTGGCACACAGACAGATTCCAGAAAGGAGGGGTCCAGAGGGTCTTCCCTGAAGGTTAGTTACAGATCCTGGCCTAAGTCTGCTCTGTAATGGGTCTCTGGTTAGGGCCTGGAATTTCCAGGTTTTGTTACATTTTGTCTCCCAGAGGCAGAAGATGTTTGTTAGGGACTAAGGCAGGCTGTGGGTCAAACTCCTGACGTAGTGGGTTTCCCCCACTGTATTTGGTGAGCATAAAAATTCCTATGGAAGATTCAGAATCTCAAGTCTTCTCCCCTTCTCCTATCTCAACTTCTGTGTCCATCTGCCAGCCCATGGCATCGGTGAGATCTGAGGCCAGACACAAACAGGACACAGGGATCAGAACAAAGAAATGAGAAAGAATATAAGACGGTGCTCGGCGTGGTGGTGCACACCTGACATCTCAGCACTTAGGGAATAGAGGCAGAAGGATCCAAAGTTCATTGTCATTCTCAGCTACATAGTGAGGTCAGGCTAGCCTGGGATGCATGAGACTGTGCTCTCAGAAACACAAAGAGAGGGACTGGGGAAGGAGAAGACTGTGAGGTGGGGATGAAAGAAACAAGAAGATGGATAGAGCAGGGATGGGGGAAGGGTCCAGGAAGAAGTTTTCTGGACTGAAATGCTGACTCAGAAGCCAGGCGGGTGGCATGGTTAGGACTGGAGCTTCCCCACCCGGCCGCTGCGCAGTCTGGGGTGGCTACCCGAGTCTCAGCTTACATTCTTTTCTTGAAAGAAGAATATTGACAATACCTATTTTTCAAAGTTCTCCTGAGATTTAGACAACACTCCGACTTCAGACATGATGGCCAGCCCAGAGGAGCACTTGGTGTAGGACTCTTTATGTTCCGAAACTGTCCCATGTCCTCTGGTCTGGCCTGGGTCTACCTCCAGGGCAGTTTCTGGGCCCCTCCTGTGCAAAGGCCTGGCTCGCTTCCACAGTCCTGGCCTCATCATCGCAGGCTGTCCCTGGTACCTTCCTGCTCTCTGGAGGAAACACTGTGCTCTGGAGCAGTGGGGACCAGAGGAAGTTCATCCCACACTAGCAAGTGGGCTTTCACAGACAAGATTAAACCCGACCCATTTCAACCTTTTTGCAGTTTGGCAGTTAAAAAACAAAGCAAACAAACAAAAAACTCAAAACTGAGCCCCTAGGAACTTTGTGAGTTATGTGTTCTGGATTTGAACTCAGGTCTCGTCAGACTCTCCATTCCATGCAAGTTACTCAGCGATGAAAATCTCAGAGGCAAAGATCTGACCAGTAGGAGTATCTGGGAATCTACTTCAGACAGAAGCATAGCCCTGGCTGCCATGGGGAGATGCTTAGTTGGTTAAATGCTTGCCTTGCAAGAAGAGGACCTGCATTTGATTCTCAGAAGCATATTAAAAAGTGAGCCTGTACTATACACTTGTAATCCCAACACTGGGACGACAGAGGCAGGTGGATCCCTGAGGCCATCTAGCCAGTCAGCCTAGCCTACTTGACAAGTTCCAGGCCAATGAGAGACCATGTCTCAAAATGTAGAGTGGATGACTCCTAAGGAATGATGCCGAATGTTGTCCTCTGGCCTTCATACCCATGAGGGTGTACACAGAATGGTTCTTGGCTGAAGACAGGGCCTGACATATTTGTCTTTCAGTGCATGTCTTAGCTAAGCGTGTCAGCTCAGCCTGACCTGCACTGGATGCAAGATAGGATAACCAGGGCAGGCTCCTCATCTAGTCCCCAGCTTGAAGCCTATCAGGGAGGTGGACCCCAACGCAACATTCTTCAGTCAGGAAGCAAGTCTATTAGTCAATCAACTGACAAGAATCTAGTGTCTGCTACGTACCAGGTTTGGTGCTAAGAGCTGAGAAGTGAAAATACTAAGTGCAAAGCAATAATGCAGAGGTTAGAGGAGGGACAGGAAATAGTCCAAGTCATAGAGCATCAGAGAGAAGCTTATTTAGGCCTTAGGGTGGACAAAATGGCTCAGTGAGTAAAGGTATCTGGCATTAAGCCAGATGACCTCAGTTCAATCCCTGACACCCAGATGGAGAGGACCAACTCCCAAATGTTGTCGTCTTACCTCCACAAGCACACTGTAGCATGCACACAGACCGAGATAGATGGATGGGTGGATAGATGATAGATAGATAGATAGATAGATAGATAGATAGATAGATAGATAGATAGACAGATGGAAAGATGTATATTTAGATAAGATAGATAGGTAAGATAGACAGATGGATAGACATATAGATGGATGATGGATAGATAGATGGATAGAAAAGATAGATAGATAGATGATTAATAGATAAATAGATGATTGATAGATAGATAGATAGATGATTAATAGATGATAGATAGATAGATAGATGATAGATAGATAGATAGATAGATAGATAGATAGATAGATAGATAGGCAGGCAGACAGATAGATAGACTAGAGTCGCCTCTGCTCACCCACCCACAGAGACTCCCTTACCCAAAGGGCTCACTCTGGGGACACTGAGGTCCAAAGAAATGATAGGCAAGTACACACTGGATTCATCTAGCTTGAGGACTTGGTGTCCTTATCCTGCTTCCATGGGCCTCTGCCTCCTGCCTGACATGCCTTGTGTTCCAGTCTAAGACTCTGCCTGGACACAGAGGATGGAGGACAGGCTACTCCATGTAGCCCTGACACCTTCTCAGTGCACCCTTCCTTCTGCTTTCCAGATTAGTAAAACACAAATAAATAATTGGGTTTGGGTTCTTGGCTGCCACCACCCATCTCCCAGTTCCAGCTAGGGACACATTGGCTGGATCTATGGTTTCTGGAGATTCTCTTGGTTTCCTGGTGAGATTGTTCTGAACACTTAAAATTACTACCCTGAACAGAAGATACATCCAGAAAGTGGATTTCTCTATACTCTGCATGACTAGTTTTCTAGGGAAAAAGACAATTTGCTATAAAAGCAGGCATTAGCAATGCCCAAAGGACCACAGGACATGGGGAGCTGGCAGGATGAATCCTGCGTTCTTTCCCTCTGGCCCTTCTTAACCTGCCCAGTTTGCTGTGATGGGAGGGGCTGTGAGCTGAGGCTAAGCCTTGGCACTCATTCTGTGCCTCCTGGAACAAAACTAGCTCGAGGCTGCTGAGCTCCCCTTAGCTGTGACTCACAGGTGGGACTGGGGAGGAGGGGTGTCCACAGGGTTCTGCCTGTTGCTACTTACAGCGCCCCTTAGAGGAGGGGTCTGCTGGCTGGCTCCTCTGGACCTCCCATCTTGCTTCAGCTTGGGTTTCACTCAGGGTTGCAGGTTTCCAAATCCCTGTTAAGGTGACAGTAGATCATTCACTTCTTGTCTGGGGACATCAGACCATCTTCTACACATAGCTGCTCAGAGTGAAGGAGTGAGGCTGTCCTTGTATAAAGGATAGTAGGGGTGAGTACCCTGGACTCGGGAGCACTGAAACCCCTGCTCCCAGTTCTCACAGACTGGCTGTCCCTCTGTCTAGGGCTCCTGCAGCCCCAGCCTTCCCTGTACTCCTTCCCTGCACCTGTCTTCTTACTTAGGGCCTATGTGGGAAATAATCCTTGTGTTCATTATGTGACCCCCCCTCCTCTGCCCCTCTGCTTTCATTAGAGACAAGAGAGCTAATTACCACCCCTCAGAGGCCCAGCTACAGGCCATTTAGAACTGACACAGCCCTTGAAATGATTTAAAAATCACATTTTCCTGCAATGAAATGGGCCACCCTTTCCTCCTCATTAAGGCTAATTACTAAACGTTTCCCATTCAAGGAGGAGCCTTGCTCTCACCCTCTACCCAACCCCACTTCAGAAAGTGGTTCCCCATATAATCTTCTTGGGCAATAGCAGAGGCTCTCCCTTATCTTGACTGGATTTTGAAGACCCACTACACCACAGCATCCTATTGAATCCCCCCAAAGCAAAGGCTAGATAGAACAGACAAGATGGGATCAAGCTGGATGGAGTGGTGTCGAGGAGGAGGGGGAACATCTGCATGGTGAGGGGACACCAGCACCTCTGCAACTTGCAGTAAAAGCTCCTGAGCCCAGATCAGAACTTAAATAAACCTGTGTTGCATCCCAGAAGTCAGTCAAGGCTGGGGCTGGGGTGGCCATGCTCCATGGAGCTCTCCAGGGTGCTGGATTTTCCTAAACAACTCTTTAGGCTCAAGAGCAGATGGTTCCCTATTTAGAACCAGAAAAGTACAAACAAATAATACATTATAAAATGAATAGAGTTATTATCTTTTCCTAGGGAGATGTGAAAAATACAGAGAGTGCCCTAGATGGGACACTGATGACAGACCAAAGAAATTATTCCACCGAAGTCTAGCTTGGGAAACCAATGGTTTATTGGGGTTCTTTGCAGGAACAGAAGTAACTTAAACGGAGCTGCGTCATTGAAAAGCATACCCCATTATGGATGATATCTGATAACAATTGCATTCCTGCAGCTCCTTATACAGCTGATGGGCAGCTGCACCAAACAGTTTCCTCTTTCCAGAAATTGTCTACCATTTTCATAACCTTGGGAAGCTTTTGGCTTTCTCAACTTTCTGGGTCTTGTAATCTTGGTTAGGTTCCTCAGTCTTAATGAGGCTCCCTCCTGAACCCAGGAGAGAATGTTTCAATTCAGAGGAAGTAGTTACAAAACACCAAAATAATAAATAAGACTGACCTCAAACTCACTATGTAGCCAAGGATGACCTTGAGTTTCTGGTCCTCTTGCCTCTACCTCCAAAGTACTGGGATTAGAAGTGTATGATGGCCAGATGGTGGTGGTGCACACCTTTGAGCTCAGCACTCGGGAGGCAGAGGTGTAGTATGAGGCAAGCAGGCCACATCCCTCCACCCAGCTAGCTTAACCCCCGAAGTAACCACACAGAAATTGTATTAATTAAATTACTGCTTGGCCCACAAGCTCTAGCCTCTTATTGGCTAACTCTCACATCTTGATTTAACCCATTTTTAATAATCTGTGTATTGCCACATAACCGTGGCTTACCAGCATGAGTCTAACCAGCGTCCATCTCAGGCAGGAGAACCATGGTGTCCACCACACTGCCCTTCTTCCCAGAATTCTATTCAGTCTGCTCCACCTATCTAAATTCTGCCCTATCAAAAGGCCAAGGCAGTTTCTTTATTCAACTAATGAAAGCAATACAAATACAGAAGGACATCCTACACCACAGAGGTAGTTCTGTGAGTTCGAGGCCAACCTGGTCTGCAGAGTGAATTCCAGGATCTTAAAACAACAGAGACACCCTGTCTTGAAAAAAAAAACAAAACAAAAAGGTGTGTGCTGCCACAAGGTTTGTGCAGCACTGGGATTGAAACCCGGGACTTTATGCACGATCAACAAACACTCTATCAACTCAGCAGCAACCCCAGTCCTCATTCTTGATTTCAGTCTAAATGTGTTTATTTCCTAACATTTATTCTTTGAATTAGGGTTTCTAACTTAGACTCTGAACTCCATCTGGCTCTGCTTCCCTGTATTTATTGAGGCCTGGGAGATGCAGTCCCTAAGGTTCTTCTGGCATCTGTCAGAAGCCTTTTCTTTGCTGTCACATGTGGTATGAACTGTCCCTCCATGCCTTCCTCCCAGCCTCACAGTGTAATATACACATTAGTGTTTAGCTCCTCAGTGAGCTCTGTATGGAGGGCAGTGGTGTTATAAGGGGCAGTGGTGTTACCTGCTCTGTTGGAGATGCCAAAGGCTTCCCAGTGTGCCAAGCAGGAACCAGGCTCTACGTTCCACAGCTGGTTTTGTCCCCGCCCCCAATTGCAGAGACATTTCAAAGAGTGAGGTGCTATAATCTAAATCCCCTTCTGGACTTTGTCAGTCCTGCATACATTCAAGCTTTGCCTTTTGATGTCTGCAAGTGAGAAAAGCTCAATGTAGAGGAAGAAGTACCCATTTCAGAGTACCCCAATACATGTATATTCCAGGCTCCTGACCCCATCTGGGTGACATCTAGATCTCCACAACTCCTGCCCCTGTTTGGTCTAAGCACACCCCACTTCTCCAGCTGCTGTATCTGCAAGGAGCAGCTTAGTATTTACATCCTTTGGTATTTTCTGTCACAAGAGCTAGCTCTTCCTCAGAATTCTCATGACCCACTCTCCATTCCCCACTCTCATTATGCTAATGGTCCACACCTGGATTGGTCACTTTTGTATCACCATAATCACAGTGCCTGTTGGGACAAAACTGGAAGGAGGAACTATTTATTTCAGCTCATGGTTTCAGTCCATCCTGGCAGCAAATGTGTAGAACTAAGAGCTCATGACTGCTCACATAGTTAGGAACTAGAGGTCAGACATCGCCTTCAAAATGTCCACCCCTAATAATGTACTTCCACCACATAGGTCCCACAGTCTAAAGGCTTCACAGCCTCCTCAAACAGTTCCATCTGGGAAACAACTACCCAAAATGCAAGTCTATAAGGAACGCTTCAGTTTTGAACCAAAACAACATCTACTATACCACAGAGTTCTCTATTCCAAGAAGCCAAAGAGCTGATGTCTATTCTCTCCTGGGCACCCCCTATCTACATGGCAATTTGTGGTACCTTTAACCTGTAATATGTGAAAGCAGCTCCAAGAAGAGTGTGTGTAAGGCAAAGAAAAGTGAGATGATTTAATTCATCCCCCACTGCTACCCATCTCTCCATCCTGCCTTCCTTCTATCCTTTTATCTAACCAATGTCTAACACAGGTTAAGAGAGATGCAGAAGATAAATGAAGCCAAGGCCCTTTCCTCAAAAACCATCACGAAGAGAAGAGTCAGGAGCCAGCCCATGGAAATGTTGTAACTCATTGTGCTCAGAACAGAGGCTGCAGCAAGAAGGCTGCATGGAGGGGACCAGCATTCTAGGAGAAGAAAGTTTCTGAGGTCTCAAACATGGGTGGGTGAGCATGAGGCAGCAGGCAGAGACACAGAGATGGGAGAGAGTGGGGCCCATAGCTTGGCATGCTTGCAACCCAGAGGCCCTGAAAGTGACCTGCAAAGCTGATAGTAGGGCTCTCATTTCAGGCTAGAGAAACCCTTCACCCACAAGGCCACAGGGAAATGGCAAAGCTTTTTTAATGGAACAAGGAAATGATTGGCTCTGTACTCTTTGAGAGATCATTCATGGATGACATCAAGAGCCACTCAGAGGGAATCAAGGGTGGGGACAGAATAGACAGCAGCCTTGGAGACACCACTACTATCATCCAGGTAAGGAGTTTACATTGCATTATTTGCTCTTCATGAGCCCTTGATGAACATTTTTGTGTTTTGTTTTTCAAAAATAAAATTTTAGGTAAGGGTTCTTCTTATAATTTAGGCAAGTCCAGCCTATAATTTAGGCTAAGTATTCTAGCCAGGCCTTGAACTTGCAACCCCCTGCCTTGGTTTCTTTTTGGAAGGAAGGGGTAATTGAGACCAAGTCCCTTGTAGCCCAGACTGGCCTTAAACTAGTTATTTTGCCAAGCATGCCCTTGAACTCCTGGTTCTCTTGCTTCCACCTCTTAAGTACTTGGATTCTATTAATCTACCCCCATGGTCACCCTGGCTACTTTTTGTCTATATCCATCAAAACTCCTACTTCAACCCTCTTGGGGGTGTCAGAGGGCAGGCGTTCCCATTCAACCAGTGTTCCATAAGTCTATTTTTCTCTGTTTAGAAGTCCAGATTAACTACCAGGGATTTCAACCATTCTTCACTCCTCAGACACCTCCCACCCCAGAGAATAAAATTGGGAAAGTTGTTCATATTGGACAGATGACTTTTACCAAATTGTATGAGCCATGGCTCTCTTTTAAGTCCTCTAGCAGGGCATTTGGGGCTTGGTGGGAAATGAGTTGAGAGTAATGTCAGTTTTCCCAAATGTCAAAATAATGGGGCATCTTCTGTGAGAAAAAGGCCAGCAATTTTGAGAGTTTGCAAAGGGGATTTTGGGGGGCCTTCTTTTATAAATAGAAAATCTGAATACTGGGGGATGTAAATGTTTTAGAGGGGAATGGACCTCTTGCCAAGAACCATATTGCTGACCCAGGCTGCTTTCCCAGAATGTGGGTATAAACTGTCGGTGGCCATGGGTTCCTTCTGCTCTCCTGGATAGATCACCTCAGGCCTCTGGGAAGGTCCAGAGCAGCAAAGACGCCACCCAAGGTCCAACCTCGTCAAAGGTCCAGAGCAATAAAATTGCCACCTGAGGTTCATCTGCTGGAAAGGTCCAGGCCAGCAAAGACACTACACGGGGTCCCTCCACTGCATCGGAACTGCAGCTCCTTGTTAGAATGCAGCCATGGCCCAGGGTTTTCCACCAAGAAGCAGAGTAGCCTAAGGCAGGGGCTCCAGCACCCAGCAGGCTCTGGAGTGGCTGCTACGGCTTTCCATTGCTTACTTCAAGAGAGTGTCCCTACCTCACAGAGACAGTAAGAAGACTAAGGGAGGTGACAGATCAAAAGTGCCTAATGCAATGTGTGGCATATGATAGACCCAAAGTTAGCACTATCCTACGTAGTTATTGCTATTTTATTATTAGCAGAATGACATCACAAGGAGACCAGGGATTAGAGAAAGGACCATGCAAGCTTTGTATAAGGGTCTTCAAGATACTTGTTGGGGAGCATCTCATTCCTTAAGGTGTCTAAGTAGAGACTGGATGGCCCCGGCCTCTATCTCCAAGGGCCACCGCTCATTCCGAGCGACATATTTGAGCTACAACTTTAAAAATAATAGACTAACAGATAAAATGGTAGTTTTGTTCCATGCACAACACAGTTTTTGAAGTACTCACATATTGTGAAAGAGAGAAATATAGCTAATTAACAAAGGTATTATCCTTCCTGGTCCCTTCTATATCTTTTGCTCCTGGAGGGGGGTATCCATGACAGTTTGTTGGTCTATTTGTGGTATAGGAAAGGTGGAGTTGAGGGGGTCCCAGCTGATGTCTTTAATAGAGAACCCAACTCATGTCTCCATGCAGAAAAGCAACCCCCACCCCGAATTTCTTTTTCTGAGCACAGACAGCAGGAGAGGGACCAAAATGGGGCCAGGAAGAGGTGGCTTAATAAAAAATCCCAATAAAGCTTTGCAGCCCCTGGTGGCCAGGGGCAGAGCCTGGGCACACGCCTTCCATAGACCCTCCCACCAGGGGGCCCTAACTAATATTCCTGGAGCCTCTGCCTGCCCCTGGCTTCATTACCCATTCAGAAGGGAGCAAGAGGTCCAACAGGGCTCCCCAACGCTGCCTGACAATATTTCCAAGCTGCCCACCCGAGCCCCACCCCAGCATACTCCTCCCACTCCAGACCCTCTGATGAGGGATGGGATCCATGCAATCAACCATTTGCCTATGGGACCAACTGGGTCAACTTATTGTGGTCAAATGCCAGCTCCAGGGAGTCAGGCAACCCTGGTGTGGAATTTGGAGCAAAGACTTATTAAAGCACAACAGAGAGGCATGGGGTTCTTGGCCCCTCCCCAGAGCAGAGAGAACCAAGACTGGTTCCAGTAGTGAAGGTTTAGATAGATAGGGCCAGACTCCCAGACTGGGCCCTGCAAGAGTTGCTTGCTAACAGAGTGTCTCTTCTGGCAATTCAGAACTGGCCAGCCCCTTTGAGGGCTCTAGGTGGGGCCAGTTCCTGCCTTGTTCCCCCTCTCATAGAAAACACAATGCTTTTGAGGAGTTTAGGCTGAGCAAAGCTAAGTCCGGCCAGTTTCAAGACAGCTAGACAAAGGGCTGCTACAAGATTGCCCGGAGTGCCTCAGCCCTCAGCTGCCTACAAAAGGCAGGAAAAAGGAGGAGTAGCGACTCTGCAGTTGAGCTTAAAAAACAAACCTGTGAAACAGAGAGTGGTCCCCAGCTCCCCTCCTCCAGCAGGAGCAGGAGGGGCAGAAAACATTTGTTCTGAGAGGGTGTGGGGGGGGGGGGAGAAAACCCTAAGTGCTTCTTTTTTTTTTTTTTTGCCAAATCATGCAGAAGATGCTGGCAGCTGCAAAGATTCAATTATGCACAATGCGAAAAATCATTTACAAAAATAATGGCACTTGAAAAAAAATGGCCTCTCCAGAAATGGCGTGGAACAATAAATCCGTTAATTAGCTAATTAATATTCAATTGGGGTCAGTGGGCTTAATAGAACCTTTCTTGGAGACCCAAGAAATTCTAAACTGCCGTGAGGCGTCTGCCCACTGCCATTATCTCGGGCTAGCAGGCCCTTATCGGACTGCCAGCTGTCCCCAAACAATGCGGGCCCTTATCAGCTGGGGCAGCAGCCCTGGCCGCTCACTCCAACTGCCTCCACCCAGAGGAGCATGCAGCCTCTTGGTAATTGATATACGGCTCAGCTTTGTCTGAGTCTGTTTGCTCTGCTGGTATTTAAGGCAGCGCGGGACCCCCCTGATTGATTGCCATTGGCCAAGTTTCTGCTGTCAATGACAACCTGTCAATGGGGGACCAGCCAATGACAGTGGCTAACATTCTTTATGTCCCAACCATCTGGGCCAGGCCAGAGGCCCGACATGCAGCTTCATGGCCTGCTGGGTTTGGCCTGACTTTTATTTTCCTTCCAAAGTGACTTGGGTAGGTAGATGTTTGGGTAGAAGCCCACCTTGCTTTGCTTTGTAATCTTTTCTGTCTTTCTCTCGGGAAATGGAGGGGTTGGACCATACCCTTACTACTCCAAGTATGACCCATGAACTTTCAGCCACCATTGCCTGAAAGGTCCAGAGAAACTTCAGCAGCTGGAATTGAAGCCTGGGGAGTAAAAGCCTGAGAGTCTGTATTTATCTAGCTCGCTGGAAAATTCTCAGGCTGGAGTTTGGGAGGTAGTTGAAAGGATCACAGTTCAAATCTCTGACAATGTCTCAGGATCATTTGGGTGTGAGGGGATTAGATGCACTCCTTCCTGCTGCGTGAGGGTCTCTCCCTCCAATCCTGAGAGAATTAGGGTGGCTAGCAAAGAGGCATCAATCACTGTCATGGCCGTACCTGTGGGAATCCTGTTCACTGTGAGAGGAGGCTGCAAGTGACCGAGGGCGTTGACAAGCTATGGACATATAGGACTCCAGGAATCCACTGAGAGTTAGAATGCAATTCCATAGAATGTGTTTCCTATGGGAAGGGGTTCCAAGGTTAGCCCCAGATGCTTTGAGCAGGCTGGATCTCAGGACCTCTCCTTCATGGGATGGATCATGTGATGCGATCAGAAAGAGAGGAGAAGGAAGTAGAGGAAGGCAGTGACAAAGAGGGATCTTACGTCTTACCAGGACTCAAAGCACAGCGTCAGTGTGCCAGGTATTTTTCTTGTTGCTGTGAACAAACACTAGGCAAGAAGTAACTTAAGGAAGGGCACGCTCTGACTCACACTTGATGGCATAGTCCACCATCAAAGGGAAGGCAAGACCTCAGCAGTGTGGTGCATTTGGTCGCATGGGGTCTACACCAGAAAATAGAGATGAAAGAAGGTTTTCAGCTGACTTTCTCCAGTTGATTCAGCTGGGGATCCCGCCCATGGGATAATGCACCTCCATTTAGGGTGCGTCTCCTCACCTCTGTTAACCCAACTAAAGCTCTTATAGACACGTTCAGAGGTTGATCTCCTGGGTTGATTCCCGCTCTTGTCAAGTTGACGACCAAAGCTGCCCATCATAGTTAGGCTTCAGCTACTTTATTTTCTAAGTGGGCAAGGTTTCTGCAGTGCTCCACATTCCCACTGCACCCCATCTCTCCCTTCACCCTGCTTTTACCTTCAGGCCTGAGAGGGCTTGGGGTCCCACACCTCTCCCTTCTCCTTGTCCTCCTCTCCCTGAAATCCACATGTCTGGAGCCGCCTGTACTAGGGGACCAGCTTGTTCCTGTCTCCGCATATCAATAAGAAAGCCTAATAACTTGACGGTAGCCTAAGATGAGGTAGGTAGGAGAGCCCACTCTGACCGCACCCCACCTTCTTCCAGACGCTGTGTGGGAGCCACTCAAGCAACAGGGACAAGAAGATAATGAAGTGAAGAACAAACACCAGGCAAAACTAGCCCAGCTCACCCTCAAGGATCCTAATCTCTGTCCAAAAAGGATCCTGCAGACCTCGATGAAAGTATAGTCCTCCTAGAGCCATGGCCAAGTGCAAGGGAGTCTGGGCATCAACAGGTGGCAGGACCCAGCCTTCGGAGCTCTGGGAAGTTAGTGGGGCGAAGCCAGCGCAAGTAAAGCACAACTTTGTTTAAGAAAATGGTATGTTGAGCACGAGACCTGGCAGGGCCTTGAATTTCAAAACAATCAAAACTGTGGGTCCTGGGGTTCAGCAGCTATGACACTAGGTAAAACCAGAATGTGAGGGTCGGGCTACTGAAGCTCTTTTCCATCTACAAGCACATTCAACATGTGCCTGGCAATCTGACTAGCCCCTTGTCCAATGTGAAGCCATGGCATAGGCTCAATGGGCTCCTCTAAGAACAGATGTCACCACCTCCTGCTGTGTGGGAGTTCTAAAAGGAACTTCCAGAGCTTCCCAGAGCCTTGCTCAGATGGGTGTGGGGTCAGAATCACCAGCAAAGATCTTAGGGAGGAATAACTGGTGTTCTGGAGCCAGCAAATGCTCCTAAGACTGTGCTATCCCTGGACTCTGGGTTGATCCACAGGCTGATAAAGAATAACAAAAGCCATATCTGTCAGTCATTGCTCTTCTAGATTCAATGACTGCCATTTGACTATGATGAATTCTAGGGAGAAGCGTAGCTTTCTGCTAAGTAGTAAGTCATTTACGTAAGAAGCCATGGGTTAGCCAAGCCTGGATCCCAGCCAATGAGCACTTAGCACTCAAGCTGCTAAGGCTACCCAAGTATTTCCTCCTTCCTCTCCCACCTGCTCACACCTGAGACCAGCTCCTCCTTCCTCTCTTACCTACTCACATCTGAGACCAGCTCTGCTTCCTCTCCCACCTGCTCACACCTGAGACTAGCTCTGCTTCCTCCCCCACCTGCTCACACCTGAGGCTAGCTCTGCTTCCTCCCCTACCTGCTCACACCTGAGACTAGCTCTTCTCTCCTCTCCTACCTGCTCACACCTGAGACCAGCTTCTCCTTCCTCTCTTACCTACTCACATCTGAGACCAGCTCTGCTTCCTCTCCCACCTGCTCACACCTGAGACTAGCTCTGCTTTCTCTCCCACCTGCTCACACCTGAGACTAGCTCTGCTTCCTCCCCTACCTGCTCACACCTGAGACTAGCTCTTCTCTCCTCTCCTACCTGCTCACACCTGAGACCAGCTTCTCCTTCCTCTCCTACCTACTCACATCTGAGACCAGCTCTGCTTCCTCTCCCACCTGCTCACACCTGAGACTAGCTCTGCTTCCTCCCCCACCTGCTCACACCTGAGACTAGCTCTGTTTCCTCCCCTACCTGCTCACACCTGAGACTAGCTCCTCTCTCCTCTCCTACCTGCTCACACCTGAGACCAGCTTCTCCTTCCTCTCTTACCTACTCACATCTGAGACCAGCTCTGCTTCCTCTCCCACCTGCTCACACCTGAGACTAGCTCTGCTTCCTCTCCCACCTGCTCACACCTGAGACTAGCTCTGCTTCCTCTCCCACCTGCTCACACCTGAGACTAGCTCTGTTTCCTCCCCTACCTGCTCACACCTGAGACTTGCTCCTCTCTCCTCTCCTACCTGCTCACACCTGAGACCAGCTTCTCCTTCCTCTCCTACCTACTCACATCTGAGACCAGCTCTGCTTCCTCTCCCACCTGCTCACACCTGAGACTAGCTCTGCTTCCTCTCCCACCTGCTCACACCTGAGACTAGCTCTGCTTCTTTGAGCAAGTCCACTCCTTGAACAATTTGGATTTAGCTCATCTCACTGGGCATGGACCTGGGTATCAACATTGTTCCCACGTGGATTTGGGTTGTGATTATATTCTCTTTCCAGGGGGAATGGATGATCCTAGGCTGTGGTACTGTCCTGACAAGCTGGTACAGGCTTAAGATATCCCAAGACTCTTTTGCTCAGGTCCGATCTGTCTTGGTTCTATTTTAGGAGGCTCATGGGCCAAGTGTAGGTGGGAGAACTAGTGATAGAGCCCCATAGCAATGATACATTGAGACCCAAGAGAGGCAGAGGGCACACTCAAGCACTGGCTGACTTGAATGAGCGAGGGTGAGGGATTGTTGTTGGGATGGGGAGGGCACTCTTGACTAACACAGGCTTCCTAAGCTGATGGTAGCAGTTATCAGTGTGAAAATGGTGGTTGACAGTTGGTGTAGGAGGTCCTTCTGTATTTGTATTGCTTTCATTGGTTGTTAAAGAAACTGCCTTGGCCTATTGATAGGGTGGAACTCAGGTAGGTGGAGTAGACAGAACAGAATGCCGGAAAGAAGGGCAGTGTGGCAGATGCCATAAATCTCCGGCCTGAGATGGACGTAGGTTAGAATCTTGCCGGTAAGCCACAGTCACGTGGTGATACACAGATTTATTAGAAATGGGTTAAATCAAGATGTGAGAGTTGGCCAAGAAGAGGCTAGATATAATGGGCCAGGCAGTAATATAATGAATACCATTTCTGTGTAATTACTTTGGGGCTAAGCTAGCCAGGCAGCGAGACACAGCCTGCTGCTCTTCCTACAACAGACAATAGACTGTAGGCTTTCAAAATTCCTACCCTGACCTTGAGTCTCTGGTTTCCCATATGCCCCAAGTGGCTTCTTCCTTGAGCAGGGTGAGGGCTGAGATTGCTCTTTTGGGGTACTTCAGACCATTCCACTTTATTTTTATGGTGAAGAATACCAAGGCTTAGAGCACAACAGTGTGTGTGTGTGTGTGTGTGTGTGTGTGTGTGTGTGTGTGTGTGTAAGCCAAGAGACAGCTTTGGTGACATCATCAGGTACAATACACCTTTTTGTCTGTTTTAGACAGGGCCTGGAACTTGCAAAATAGGCTAAGCTGCCTGGCTGGTCAGCCAGCCCCAGGAGCCCACCAGTCTCCTCGGTCCCCAAACAGGCACTGTGGTGTGCTATTCCTCCATACCTGTCTGCTTTGTTGTTTGTGTTTAACTACAGGTTCTGGGTATCAGATTCAGATCCTCATGTTTGCAAGGCAAGCACTTTCCTGACTGAACAACCTCCCAAGCCTGCTTTCCTAGAATGTACTCTCCACATTGGGTCAGAGAGAGGATGAACCCAGGGACTGCCCTCTCTCTTCTACAGCCAGCTCTGTGTCTGACACTTCCTTCCACAGATACACCCCCTTCCTGGACGGACTCCATTGTGGGAGCGTCCAAGTCCTATCACCAGGGGAAAGAAAGTTTCTGTTAACCTGAAAACAAGGCTTAGGAGCAGGAGGCCCTGAGTGTGCCTGCGGAGTTTGGAGCTCCTTCAACTTCAGGACTAATTGCAGAGAGGCGGTGGGCGGGCTCTTGGCAAGCGATTAGCTGTCCCACTGCATGAATAATTTGCATAGAAAATGCTTTATTTTGGCAATCTATTAAAGGGCCCACAGTACTGTGGCTTATCTCGGTCTCACAGCAAGGCAAAGGCTTGGCTATCTCGTTAAGTTCTGTTGATGCATAACAATTTGAAATGGGCACAAGCTAGTATGACATTTAAAGATGCCTTCACTTAATTATATTACACAAACATGGGGTTGTTTATCCTTGGGAATAAAGTCTTTTTGAAGTCAAAGTTGGCATGTGCATAAAGGAGGGCATTTTAACTGATTTTTCAAGAGGGGGCCTCCTCACTTCAAACTTTGGGGAGGGTGGCGCTGGATTTCCTCGGGGCCTTGTAACACAGAGGGTTCTATGGCTGAGATTCAGGCTTTGAGATTGGTTCTTTAGTTTTCCTTCTTTCAGGGTGGCCTATAGTTTGGCACTGAGTACAGTATTGTGGAGAGAAAAGCTTATTAGAGCGAGGAAAAGAGACTGGCTATATGACCTTGGGTGAGCGCCTTCCCTTCTCTGAGCCTCCATTGCTTCCCATGTAACACGTGATGTGGCCTTTTCTGTTTGAGGGCAGTGGCTGGCAAACTACAGCTTATTTTTGCTTTCTCTTTGCTACTCTGCACACTGAGTACAAAAGCAGCCCTGGCCAACCACAGGGCCTAGCATGCACAGATGGGTTCAGTCCCCAGCACTGTATAAGCAGACATGGTGGTGCATGTCTGTAATTCTAGTCCTTGGGCAGGAGGGTCAGGGGTTCAAGGTTGATCTCAGCCACACAGAGAGTTCAAAGCCAGCCTGGCACACAGGAGCCATTGTCTTAAAAACAAAACAACAAAATACAGCTTTCCATTGAGAGGCATAGGGAATGCAGGGAGTCCATTGTGCTTCCTGAGGACTGGGCTTGTGCAGGATGAGGGAATACAGGAAGGGCACGCTGCTGTAGCGGGCACTGGCATGCTTTTGCTCTGCCAAGTCAGAAGGCCCAGGAGACTGCAGAAAACCCAACCTTGCCTCACTCCCTTTAGCACTAGAATTAAGTCCTGATTGGAGGACGCACAAGGAGAGCTCTGGGGCATTTAGAGAGCCGTGAAGCTCTGCGAAGCCTACCTGCCGTCTGAGAGCGAGCTAGGTCTTTACCACTGGGCACTGGAGCAGTTGCCAGTTCTGCCATGGAGGAGTTCTGGACCCAGGGTTCATTGGGCTGGCTTCCAGAAGAGCAGAGCCTTTGATGTTTCCAGTGACAGGGTTGCCTGTGGGTTCTTAAGAAAACACACAACAAGAAGGGCTTTACCTGGGTCCTGGATTCCTGACTCCATGGTCTGAATTCCAGTTTTCTAGAAAATGGATTTTCATCCTATTTCCCATTCCCTTCCTATCCCTCTAGAACCAAGGACTACACACTCTTCCACTTAGAAACACATGTTCATGCTTCTGCCTCTTTCGAACACTCGTATGTGGGTTCAAAAATGTGTTCATGAACATGTGTGTGCATATGTGTGTGAATGTGTATGTTTACATATAAATGTGTCATGTACACACATGTTCATATGTATAGGTTCACAAATTCACATATGTATGTGGGAATATAAATAGATGTGCAGATGTGTGTTTGAGTGTGCCTCTGTGTGCACATGTAGTCATGCATATGAAGAATTGTGGATGTGTGTTCATATGTGTGCAAATGTGAATGCTTGTGTTTGTACAAGTGTTTATATTAATTAGTGAATCTACCCAAGTATGTTTGTATGTGTTCATGTATACATATACTCACACATGTAAGTGCATGCATGCATGTGTGCTTATATGTGTATTAGTGTGTGTGTGTGTGTGTGTGTGTGTTTATGCCTCAAAAGTTAGGTGTGTATATGTGTTTGTGTGATCACATGTGCTGTTGTTCTGGTGATTGTGTCCACTGTGTGTATTGTATATTTGTGAATAAATGTGTGAGTGTGTGTTTTCATGTGGGTATGAATGTGTTTGCATATGTATGTACATTAATGTATGTATGTGTATGTTTGTAGTGCATGTAGGTGTGTGCTTGTCCATTTATATGTGCGTGTGTATGTGTTTTAAGGAGTGTAAACATGTGTTTAAATATTTATGTATGTGTTTACATATATTTGCCAGTGTATATCCATTTTCATGAATGTATGTATACGTGCTGTGCTTGTGTATATGTATGTATATGCATACATATTTGCTTGAATGTATTCATGTGTATACTTGTGTGTACATCTATTTGTGTGCACACATGGTCTTGTGTGCATACCTGTGCATGTTTGCATGTGCATCTATGTATATCTATCTGCGCTTTGTATTTCCACGTGTATGTATGTACACTTGTGTGTGGATTCATATGTGTATGTGCATGTATGTGTATGATTTATGTATTTGTTCATGTATGAGTGTGTTTATGTGCTCATGCTTATGTGTGCAATGATATATTTGTGCATGTTAGTGTTTGTGTGCTCAGGTATACGTTTGTGTATGTGTATGCTTCTTAATGTGTGTATGAACTTCAGAACTGTTCCCTGCACTCAAATCTGTCCCCTCAGCCACCTAAAAACCACAGTGTCTCCTCTTTGCCTTGATGTTGTCCCAGCAGTACTCTGAGTAGAGACATCATGTGTGGCCCACAGTGCAAGGGGGAAAAGATACATGGAATAATACTCCAGAAGGGCACCTGTTATGGTCAGTCTTCATTGTCAACGCGACTGGATTTAGAATCACCTAGGAGACATAGCTCTAGCCTTGAATATGAAGGTGTTTCCAGAGAGTTCAAAGTGAGGGGAGACTACACTCACCCTGAGTGCAGGTGGCACTACTTCACGGGCGGGGTCCTGAGTTAGGTAAAAAGGAAAAAAAAAGAAAAAAGGAGAAAGAGAATTGAAAGAAAGTTGGACAACCTCCTCACATTTCTGCTGCCATGCTTTCCCTGTTGCCATGCGGTGGATCCCTTCAAACCATGAGCCAAGCAAACTCTTCCTTCTTTAAGTTGTTTTATTTTTGTCGTATCATGAGAACATTGCCAATATAATAGTTTATGGTACAAATCAAGGAGATAGACAGTAATTATCTATCTTTGGTGAAATGTAACTAAAAAATTTAACTCTATAAAATGATGCACCATAAGCATAGCCACTCTGTTGAATAAAGTCCAATAACAAGAAGGTGATGTAGTTAGCGTAAGTGTTGCTTTCAGTCTTGGATCAAGTAGTGTTTCAAAAAGGGACCAGCAAAGGCTAGTGCTGGGCATTTGCCTCCCTTGGGCGGCTAAGCCCCTACCCATGGCAATTATAATAGTGGTCTACTTTGAGGGGAGTATACACAAAGCATTTAGTCAATTTGGAGACTTCCGGTCACAGGGTGACTCTGAAGTTTGAGGGGTGGATGAGTGTATACAAAAGGAAGAACAGCTGGTCCCTAGGGAACAGCAGGAGATGAAGCACTGACTATACAAAGGGAGTTACTATATTGGCTTACACAGTAGGGCTGAGTAGTTCAATGAATGCCTGCATGCTGGAGAAGCTGAGAACTCCCCCGTAGCTAGGTGCTTTGGAAGACCTGGGGGATTCTTGGAGAGCCACACAGGCTGAGTTCTGATGGCAGGAAGGGATGAGGATTGCAGTAGCAGCAACAGGACAGACACACCTGCCTGCAAGAAGTGAAGGTGAGCTGGAGGGCTCTTCCTCCAGAGAGCCCAAGTTCACTTCCCAGCACCACATCAGGTGGCTCAGAATTGCCTGTAACTCCAGTTCCAGGCTATAGACGCAGATATACGCCTACACATAATACAAGTATTAAAAAAATATATCTTTTTTAAAAAAGAGAAGTGAGCCAAGTAAGCATTTCTTCTTTTCATGGGGACCTCTTTATGTCTGAACCACTGCCAGCAGATACTGTCCATTGTGAAGGACACTCTTTTCTATTCAGTTAATCCTTCCTGGAAATGCTCACACAGACTCGTTCAAAGGTGTGTCTCTTAAATGATTTCAGATCTAATCACCTTAACAGCCAAGATGGCCTATCAAGGGGCTGAAGAGATGGCTAAGTGGTGCTCTTGCAGAGAACCCAATTTTAGTTCCCAGCACCCACATCGTGGATCACAGCTTCCTGTGGTTCAGGGGATCTGATACTCTTTTCTTGCCTCTTAGGCATGCGTGTGATATACAGATGTAAGCGCAAATGAAACACCTATATGCATAAAAACATCTTTTATTGATTACCTGTCATAACCACTGTGACTGGAGAGATGGTCCGGTGGGAAGAAAAAACATTTGCTGTGCAAGCACAAGGACCTGAGTTTGAGTCCCCATCACCCATTTAAAACATGGCTGTGACAGTTTGCACGGTATAGCCCTGGTACTGGGTGGGAGACATAGATAGGATTGGGGAGTCTTGCTGTATGCCAGCCTAGCTCCAGGTTTAGTGAGAGACCCTTTTACAAGAGAATAAAGCAGAAATTGTTAGAGAAGAAAGACCCCCAACATCTTCCTCTGACCTCTGTATACACACATGCACACGCACACACACACACAGGGGGGGTTACCCCTCCACCAAATAGCACCCCATACTCCTAGCCCAAATAAATTAAAATAAAAGATTAACCATCACTTCTAGAAAAGTCCTATCCTCATGCAACGTATAGGAACTGTATGACCTGCAAAGCTCTTTTGATTTATTAGCTCATTTAATCTTGCAATAACTTCATTAAAAAAGATAATTACAACTCTAGTTTGGATGCTGACTATCCCCTAAAGGTCTACATGTTAAAGGCTTGGTTCTAAGAGTGTTGTTATTAGGAGATGTTGTGTCTCTTTAGGAGAAGGGGCATTATGAGAGGTCCTTAGGTCACTTGGGGTACACCAGTGGTTTGGGGAAATTGTTAGTGATCTCTGCCTCTTCTTTTCTGCCTGCTTCCTGGCTTATGATGTATGTGATTTTGTATATCACATACTTTAGGCCATTGTCTTTTGGCACCGTAATAAAAGGCCTGAAGCTATGGGATCACTCAATCAAGAAAAGGAATCTCCAAAAGTGAGAAGTAAATAAACCTTGCCTTTTATAAGTTAATAATCTCAGGTCTTTCATTAAAGTAACAGAAGTATGGTTTATACAACTATCCAGTGAGGTAACCGGAGCCTCTTGGGTAGATGATCCTCCCAATTTTACTCAATGAGTCAATGATACTGAAGGGACCAGAACATCCTTGCTTAATTCTTAGTCCAGAATTCTTCCTATCAAAGCCTACCATCCAATAGCATGGGATGGGATGGGGTGGCAGGACAGGAGATCTATGATTCTGACGTGATGGATGTGGTGTGGTGAGATTTCTCATCTGGCTTTAGCATCTGCTCAAAGAGCCAGGTTCCAAGATGGTCTTCCCCTGAGCGGAAAAAAGGAGCAAGTGGATAAACTGCGATCCAGACAATCCTAAAGTGTTGACTGACATCCTACTGTGTGCTAAAACTTGCTCTGGGTGAAGCCCATCACAGCACCCGGTTCAGTCCTCTTCTCCCCCATTTCTCACAATCAGAACGGGACTGTGGAATCTTGGTGCCTCAGACAGCTCAGTGCAGGGCATCGAGGAGAACATTAACCTGCACAGAAGATGGAAACTGGGGGCCTTTCTACCACCCCTACAACACACACACACACTTTTTCTGTAGAACAACTTCATTCAGGAAAACCTGGACTCTCCCATAAAGGAGGTTTACGGCCTCCATCCTTCACACGTTGAAGGCAGTCTGTAGCTATATTCTTTGGGCATAAGTCATTCAAAAGTCAGGCGGGATTATCTGCATGTTCCAAGGCTACTTACAGAAATCATCTAGATTCATTTTTCCTTGTTCCTTTTTCCTCCTCACTTCCTTGACACCATTTCCTGTGACCCAGCTCTAGCCTGACAACCCCAACTCTGATCCCACCACTGACCGTTCTTTCAGACTCTGAAAACTTGTCCTGTGACTTTGATTTTTCCTAAGCTCTGATTTAACTTGCCCTTGTCTTGCCTTGATCGGAGCCCTGGATATGGCACCCAGACCTCCATGTACCCCAGGCAGCAGCTACATTTTCCTCTAGGCTGAACTTCGACAGATAGTTGGTGTGGGTAGAACTTTGAAGTGACTCACCTAGGAGAGAAAGAAAAAGCTGCAATTTGAGAACTATTTGGTGTCAGAATCACAGCCAGGGAGAGGCTGCGATGTGCTACCGATAGGGCATGAAACGACTTCCCGCAGAAAGGCTTCCATTTCTTAGGTTTCTTTTTAATAATGAGTAGAGTAGCGGCTGATGCTGCGGGAGACGAGAAGAAGGGGTGCATTCTGAAATAGTCTCTGTGAAAAGCAGGAGACAGAGATGCTGGGGATCAAGAGAGGGACGAGTGAACAGCGTCAAGGGCCTGACAGAAAAGGTGCCAAAAATTGTAGGATTCTGGTTCTTGTGCCTGGGCACTTGTTCTTAGTAGCGCTTAGCTCCCTGTATGCAGAGAGAAAAAAGGTGACTTCAGGAAGTTTGTTAATAGTAGAATGGAAAATGGAGGTCAGTGGGATTGAGTGCTTTGGCCAAATAGTAGTAAATATAGCAGATTAGTGGAGGGAAAAGGAAAACTAATGCTAGGAGAAAGCTGAAAAACTTCAGAGAAAGGGGGACACGAGAAACTGTCAGGTACAATTAGGGCAAAAAGAAAAAAACAATACATATTGTCAGGAGGACATAAGCATGGACATCCTCAGAGCAAGGGCCTTTGGCCATCTCAGGAAATAATAGAAAATAAGGATTCATGGGTAGCACAACTTGGATAAAGGTCATTGCCAAGGTTGTTTTTATGAGCAAGGGCTGCCAGGTAGCTGGAGGATTGTACTGGATAGCTTTGGTCAACTTGACACAGGCTAGCATCTTCTGGAAAGAGGGAATTTCAGCTGACGGATTGTCTCCATCAGATGGATTTTTCTGTCCCACCTGCCAGCTCCCAAATCATGACATGAAGACTTATTGTTAATTATGAAAGCTCGGCCCATAGCCTAGGCCTATTTCTTACGTTTGGAAACGATAAAATGAATTTTGTAGCGGGACTCGATGGTTATAAGATGCCTCTACAAAGGTCTTACAGGAAAGATCTGAGTTGGAGTCCTGAAGGGCCATGGCTGGGTGTGGCAAGCTGACACTGGGAAGCTGTGATCAATAATAACTAGCAGAGGAAGAGCGGACACAGGAGCTGTGGATCCACTGGGTTAAGGACAGGACAACAAGGACTGTGAGTAGCTGCTTCAGGTCCCTCAGCCACCAGGATCAGAAACCAGTTTTCACCCAGGCTAGTATCCTGTCCTCGGGTTTCTGAATACTCAGACCTCCTGTTTATTCACTTTCCATGCTTGGGTTGATTCAAAGAGTGCTGCTTCCTGCATGATAAAGCAGTAACACGGAACCATATCTCCTCCGAGATCCAAAGGCAGATAAACCCCAACACTGCCCATCCGGGAAGCTTCTTATGTCCCTAGCTCCTCCTAAGTCTTGGTGGAACCGACCAGCAGCAAAGACTTCCAGGGATTTCAGGAAGCAGCTAAAATCTTCAGACCTTACAGTCTCTCCCGAGCCTGCCCGCTACGCCTCTCTCCCTCCCACTGGGAAAGACTCTTGTGACCCCTGTTGTCAGTTCACACCAGGAGAAGCTGTCACCACTTACAGAGACCTCCATTCTGTGCCAGGAAGGATGCTGGATCTCATCCTTCTCCTAACGTCGCCTGTTAGGATCCAGCGGAGCCTATAAAGTTCACTCAGTCACATTTCTGAAGGAGAAAACAGTATCTCACAAAGGGGAGTACCCCAGGTCACCAGTGCTGGACAGAGGAAGGAAGACATGTCAAAACTGGAGCCCTTGTCTCTGCCTCCTTCCCATTTCAAAAGATTTTCAACCAGTGGACAGGCCTATGAGGCAGTTACAGCTACTAAAGCAAAGTGTGCATTCATACACCGTTGTTGACCATTCGTTATCTTTCAAGCCTTACCTCAATCACAATTCCTTTAAGTAGTATAATCTTCAACATTCCCGGTGGACCAACTCAACCCAGAGTGTATCTCGGGGCCAATGGCAGAACCAGAACCCAGACAACTAGAATGCCAGTTCTCAGAGGTCCATAGAGGGTGACAAAGGGATGACTGCCAAGATCGACCTTCTGTTTCCATGCTAGTAGTGCTGGTGGGATACGACCCCAGAGTCCTGGCCTCTGCTTTTCTGAAATAAGAAGCCTGAGACAGGCTGACCCTAGGAATTTGCCCTTCCTCCTTCATTTATCAGTCATTGTGAGTCAACATTCACCAAGAGTAGAGCAGCTTCCCTCTGCAGAGACCCATCCAATGCATTGCAGCTTTTGTGGTATATGCTTCTAAGAGTCCCATGCTGTAGACGAGGAAGCTGAGGCTCACAGATGGTATTATTTAGGCCACACCGAGGTCAGTGAGTATGGTGGAGAGGAGATGCTGTCCGACTCCACAGCTCTAGCTACCTCTATGATGTGCTACAATGGACCTCTGAAAATTGAGAAGGAGCAGTGCTTGGTGGCAATGGTGACAACAGGTCACAAGTTAGAGTATCCATCTCTTTTTAGTCCAGGCTAGCTGAAGATCTGGGCTCCAACTGTCTGCTTCCTCCCGGGTTAAGCAGAATTGTTGATACCGTCTGAGCACGGCATCCTGAATCTTACTTGGATGGGGCTGTATTAGTCACTTTTCTCTCACTGCTGTGCAAACACATGAAGAAACAACTTAAGGAAGTTCTCCCTTCCCCTCTCTTCCTCCCTGGATTATGATTTAGGGGGTACAGTCATCTGTGGAGGACAAAATATGGTGTTGCAAGTGTGAGTTGGTTGGTTGCATTGCGTCCCAACTCAGGAAGCAGGAGAGATGGATGCTGGTGTTCAGTTAGCTATCTCCTCTGTGCTCCCGTGGGATGGTGCAGTCTACAGTCAAGGTGGGTCTTCCCTCCCCAGTTAAACTTGTCCGGAAGTGTTCTCACAGACACAGCCAGAGGTGTGCCTCACAGGTGAGTCTAAATCAGCCCAGTTGACCATGAAAGCTAGCCATCCTGGGACATTCTGCCTTTGTGGGAGCTCATATTTCAGACTCTAGGGGTGAGAGGCTCTGGGACTCGGGATGTGGGTGGACAAGAGCAGCCTTTCTCGACACTGTTCTTCAGGGTACAGTTGTGGGCATGGGCAGTGTTCCAGCTTCATTTTGCTGTAATTAAAAACACCCTGACAAAAGCAACTTTAAGGGGAGAGGGGATTGTTCAGCTTCCAATTTCAGGTTGTAGTCTGTCACTTGAGGAAGTCATGGCAGGGTCTTGAAGCAAATAGTCACATCCAGTCGAGAGCAGAGAGAAATGAATGAGCACATGCTTCCTAGTCAGCCCATCATCTCTACTCTTACATAGCCAAGGGTCCAAGCTCAGGGTCCACTTTTAGGCTGGGTTTTCCCATGGTCATAATGTAATCAAGGCAGATCAACTTGATCTAGGAAAGCCATCATTGAGACTCTCTTTTCAGATGCTTTAAGAGCATGACAAGTTGACAATTGAACTAACCAGTGCAGGCAGTTTTACTGTTACTGCAGGGTAATGGCACGGAGTTGAATGTACTGAGGACAGCTACCACAAAACCACAGTGGAGCCACTGTTCCAGCAGCGGAGTTGGCTGGGTAGCAGCAGGTGGGCTTCCCTGGTTTGCAGGTGCCACAAGGACTTAGGGTCAAGACTGTTCCCCATCCAGGCCCTCATTAACCTGAGTACAGGGCAGGGCGTAGTGACTTGGACCATCTGGAGAGAGGGAAGGGGCTAGCCATGTTGGCCACAGAGCTCCTGGCCGCAGAGCGTGCACACAGTGGGTGATTCTATAGGAGGCCAAACAACCCCTGTATGACTACTGACTGGCAAGATGAGCAATGATTCCTTCTCTTCCTGTAGCCTGCAAAATTCTCATCCAAAGATCCCAAGCTGTTGCCATATACACACTGCCATCTGCTGGGGGCAAGGAGGAGTAATCCCAAAACTACAATGTTTGGGCCCATGGCAGAATTTATATCTCACTAGAGGCCTTGCCTGCCTGCCCTTTCTGGCCTCCCAAGAACTCTCTCACACCTCCTGGGAGGAACCAGTCCCTTCACCTCTTGGGTTCTGCTCCTGACTCCCCACTTTAGGTAGTTACTTTTAAGGACAGACCATCACAGAGGTACAGGCACAAAGGCAGGGGCTCACCACTGGATTGCTGAGGGCTACTGGAGGGAGACTTTGGAGTATACGTGTCTTATACTCTGTCATGCATGAAGCATGGGAGAGGGGCTGGAGGTCAGGAGTGGAAATTACATGTATGTACTGCCTCTAGTTTACTCAAAGGTTGCAGTCCCAGAGGACTAGGCCGCCCTGAAGCAAAAAAGGGGTGGGGTTGGGGTTCTGTGTATCTGCTTATAAACTTAGGGAACTAATTAGAGAAGTCAAAGCCACCTAGTGGAGAGGCTGGGGAGATGACTCAGTCAGTAAAGTGGTTCCTGCACAATCACAAGGACCTGAGTTCAAACTCCCAACACCCATGTAAAAAAGACAGGTGAAGTGGCATGTAGTTCCATGACTGTAATTCCAACACTGGAGGAGGGCAGATCCAGGAGGACCCCTGAAGCTCACTGGCTAGCCAACCCAGCTGAAAGAGAAAGAGACCTTGTCTCAAAATATAATAATAGAATAATAATATTATATATTGTCATATAATAATATAGTATATTATTATGTGGAGACTGGCTGAGGAAGCTACTGCTATTGATTTCTAACTTCAACACGTACAGGCATGCATGCTTGTGCACTTTCATGCACACGTGCTCACACATGAACATGTAAAGACAGATATATACCTCACATCAACACAACACACACACACATGCCAACACAGAAACGCCTAGTGGGATAGTGGAGGAGGACAGCAGTCTGAAACTCCCCATCAGAACTGCACATTTCATGCATGAGAAAACTAAGAAACCAGAAATGTACTTTGTGCTGACCTCTTGATAAGAGAGACCATGGAAGTTCTATGAAAGGACTTGAGAACATCTTGTCTAATCTCTTCACTTGTACGTGGGGAAACTGAACTTCAAGGTTGGCAGCAGAGAGAAAAGCTGGCACACTGGCAATATCTGTCCTGCTTTTCTTAGGCACTAGACTGTTCCAGCATGAAGGGATCCACACCCTAACATAGGGTCTGCTGAAGACAGTGGGCTCTGGGGAAAGGGACTGATGGGTGGGAGGCTATCCCGGCTTCTGAGGAACACTGCAGCAGCAGCCACGGTGTCCTGTCCTGTGGGTATGCGTCTACCACCTGCCTCATTGCTTAGAGCAGGGCCAAGATGGGAGGCTTATTTATTCTCATGCTTTTCTTTACTCACCTTTCATTCATTCACATCCTGACACTGTATATTATTTACCTTATAAATCATGTATTCCCACACTCACTCTTTAGGAAAAAGCCCAAGAATCCAGATCATTCTGGAGCTGTGAGAACAGTGGTGATGGTGCTGGCGGATCCAGATTGTTCTGGAGCTGTGGAGATGCTGGTGTTGGTACTGGCAGCCTTCTTCCCTCAGACCTCCCAGCAGGCTTCAGACATTCCTATGCCAAGATGAGGACTGAGACCAACTTGACACCTCATCCTCAAGCCTAATATGTGCATCTGACCTACATTTCTTCAGAGGGACACAGAAAAAAAAAGAGCAGAAAATAGCTCAGTTGGTAAAGTGCTCTCCATGCACACATGAAGTCCTGAGTTCAATTCCCAGAATCTGGCCTGGTTTTGTTTTTTTCTGGTGTGGTAACACTAGCTTGTCATCCCAGTACAGGAGAGACAGTTAAGGTCTACTTGGCAAGCTCCAGGCCAATGAAAGGATCTGTCTCAATTTAAAAAAAAAAGTGGCCAGTGCCTTAAGAACAACACCCGAGATTGTACTCTGGCCCCGACATGTACACATGTACATAAACACATGCACATAATGAACATGCACACACACATACACACACTCAAAAAGGAGAAGTGAGAGAGGGTGGAATCTGCTGGGAAACTGCAGGATGGTGTGCTCCCTATCCTTGTCCTGAGCTGACCATGGAGGCTTAGATTGTAGCAGCAGCTGCTTTGGACTATCTGAGCTGAATTCAAGCTAATTTGAAGGAAAGCCTCAAGAAAGCCACCAGAGAGATGGGCTACAGAGGCAGAGACTGCAGTTTACATGTAAAGGAGCAGTGGAAATAAGAGATAACCTGATGGAGGGAGCTTTGTTAACCAGTCATCTTTTAGAAGTGGAACTTATTAAGGCATGGCTTCCTGGAGACCAGGAGAAAAACTGGGATGGACCAGGTGCTCAGTTCCTCTGGGTGATTCCTACAAGATACAGCGGAACTTGGACTTTCCATTCTTGTGGCGTGAGTTTCCCCTTATAATAAGTAAAAATATAATTGTTTATCTTTAAGCTAGCCTGGTTATTTCCCTAATTGAGCTAACTTCTACAGTTGGCGCCCAGCGTGGGGCTCTGGCCAGCCACGTTCATTTGGACATAGAAGTTCCCACACAGTGGCCCTAATTAGCCCTACCAGCTGACTTCTGAATCCAGTTTTTTTCTGTGCTCATAGAAGCTCAAGCAGTGTGGGCAGAGAGACGCAGGAGACTGGGGCAGAAAATGGTGAGGCGCTCGCACCCAGCCCAGCTCCACCACCCCGGCCACGGGCAACATGCCCTCTATCCTGAGCAGGAGGTGCCCGCCTCCCTCTGCCGACTGTCTCATGCAGCTGTTGAACAACCAGGGACCTTCATGGAGCACACAGTCTGTAATTTATACTAAATAACTTTTTAATCTAAGCATATCTTTCAGCATTTAACTCTAAAATCAGATTTAAACCAAGCCCGTGGTTCCAAGTGCACCACGACACCTACTGGCAGGTCACAGTTATTGCACCTACTCCAGCTAATTAAACCACAGGTGAGATTTATTATCCTAAATATAATTCATAAGTTGCTGATTCAAAAGGGTGATCAGATGATTACTACATATACATTTAAATATGTATTTATGAATAGTAGAGATGGCTTTGGGGTTGGACAATGGCTCTGTACTTCTCTAAATCCAAGCATGTTGTTAAAAGGAACATTCAGAGTTTTGGTCTCATATAGGGAGCCATCTGGTATGGGAAAGGAAAAAAAGTAGAAAAAAATTCCTTTCTCTGTATCTATTTTGTCTATATCGTATTCTTTGTTGAATGTATATCTCTATTAATAATGTTTAAGCTTCCCATGATGATCAATGGACTTTCTTACATATTCTTTTCCTGCAGTAATCTTTGAAGTTTCCAGGAAGAAGATGGGGCTCCACAGCAACAATCCCACCTGGTTGAGATGACATCGTGATACTGATAGCACTACTATAAGGCCAGTTTTTGGCTACCAGCTGCTGACATGGTGCATCTTCTCATGACATTCTGGCCAATACTCAAAACAAGAACTTTGGGGAAAACCCTATTGACTGCTCGAAAATCGTTTGCAACTATGCTAGACAGTAATCTTGAAACTTAACCATCACTTTACTTTTGCAGGACCCCATAAAGAGAACATCGCCCCCATGTCAGCAGGAAGCAATTTTAGAGGACAACGTTCCTTCCCAAAAAAGTTGGTCTATAGGGTTGGGAACACTGCTTAGAGGTTGCTGATTATTCCTTATATTAGACAGAGGGTTGGGATGAAAACTATGTTTGTTTAAAGAGGGGATAGTAATAGTGGGTAATAGAGTGAATACTTGTGAGCTATTATTCATGGATAATTTACCCTGGTATAGTTTTTGTATATTGATACAAGTTCAAATTATATTTGTTATTTTTGTTTATATTATTTGTATACCTATGCAAAGTTATTCTGTCAGATTGTATATATGTATGTTATTATCTCTGTTTAGAGCATTTTGTATATTGATATAATTTTTAGGATATATGTTCATATTGCATTATATATTACTCCTACCTCTCATCAACATATTTATAGATTGCTTACATTTTGAGGTTATTGTCCTCATTTTGTTGCACATTTGTTTACAGATTATTTAATATTCTGACATGAAGTTTTAGTCTTTAAGTTTACAGATATTAATTATTATAGGTCAATAGTTATTCATGTTTGTTGTATATACAGTCAGATCAATTAGGTTCTTTAAATACATAGAGATTATATTCTGTCTAGATAGGTAATCTTCAACCACTTCAAGGATCTGTGGAACACGGCATTTAAATAACTTAGGGTTCTGTTGACATGAGACATGAATGCTCCTGACAGCACCAATCTATTCCCGAGAGAATGTTGAGCACCAAAAACACTCCACTTGGAGTGTGTTTTCTTCTTGGCAAAGCTGGCCATTGGGCGAGGAACTGCCCATACCTCAACCACTGACAAAGTACATGGTATCTGGAATGGATAAGCAGGACACAAGAAAAAAGACTGTCAAATCTTGCCAAGACAGGGTAAAACAGTTTAAAATTTTTCCTACCTCTAAAAATGGTCTGTCAGCTATGTTAGGCCTTAGCCAAAGTTGGTTGCTTCAACATTGCAAATGAGACTTTGGGTAATTGCTCAGGTAGCCAATTGTCTCTGTCATATATTGCTTTCTTTGGAAGCTGCCTGATTGCACTTCTTGCCTGCTCAAGTAATATTATTTCCCTTCTCAGGTCTTCGATGAGGTTGAAGATTAGATAGTCATAGTTACCTTCCTCATAATTTAACCAGGCTTATTTCCCCTGCAAGATTTAGACTCCTTGAAATAGAGTGTTTATTAAAACATTTGTCATATGTTCCTTGCTTAATATTGCTTATGTTCTTTGTAATCTTATACTTGATATCTGTTCCTATCGTATATAGTTGTATTGGGTTTGGATCAATCTTGTTTAGACAAAAGGGGGAGGTGATGGGGGAAGCTTTGTTAACCAATCATCTTTAAGAAGTGGAACCTAGTTAAGGCGTGGCTTCCTGGAGCCCAGGAGGAAAAGCCCAGTGATGGACCAGGTGCTCGCTCGCTCTGGGTGATTCCCACAGATACAGCAGAACTTGGACTTTCCATTCTTGTGGTGTAAGTTTCCCCTTATAATAAGTAAAAATATAATGGTTTTTCTTTAAGCTAGCCTGGTTATTTCCCGAATCGAGCTGACTTCTACAGTAACCCTGTGGGACGGGACGTGTGAACCAAAGCAAGTCGGGAATGAATGCCACAAGTCATAGTGGGGCCCAGCTTGTGGGCACTGCTTATAGCTATAGGTTTGCAACTGAGTGTACATGGAAGGCCTGGAGTTCTGACAAGATCCTAGTTTAAAAAACTCGGCTGAGCAGATGTGCCTAGCAGTTGTGAGAACAAGCAATGGGAAACTGATACCTACATGTTCAAGGAGAGCAAAGGCACAGAACATCATTTTATTTGGTGTGTATGTGTGTGTGCACAAATACTCAAGTATGCGTGACTGCACATCTGAATACAGTTGCACAGACTCGTGTGTGAACACACATGTGTGGAGATCAGAGAGCAACCTTGGCAACCTTAGGTTCCATGCCTCGGACTTTGTTTGTTTAGAGACAGATTCAGTCTGTACTTGAATTCACCAAGTAGGCTAGGGGAGCTAGCCAGCAAGGCCTAGGGATCTGCCTGTCTCTGCTTCCACAGTACCATACCCAGCCAGCCTGATCTATGTAGTGAGTTCTAGGCCAGGCAAAATACGAAGTGTGATCCTGTCTCAAAACAGAAAAGAAGAAGAACAGGAAGAAGAAGAGAGGAAGTAGAAAACCGGTTGGCTTTTATTTGTTTACATTTTTACCGCAAAGCTTCACTCTCCTGATCTAACTCTTGCATTCCTTACCACAAATAAATGCGACGGACAAGGAGTGCCACCTCACAACAGCCCTTTACGAGCATATTCTAAGAAACCCAAATATATTCATGGAAAGGCAAAATAATCTTTATTCCCAAGCTCTGCTTCTTTGAAAGTGAGTTAACCCGACAGTACTAGATACCAGGAGTTGCTAATATATTCAGATTTAATATATCCTATATCTAGATATATGTTTCATTCTCAAAACGTTTGAAAAAAATATATTTGAAGATAAAATTAAGGACAGATATTGAGGGAAGGCCTGTACTTCCCATGTTGCTAAGAAACACCATTTAAACAGCCAGCTACATATAGCTTCATAAATACTGTCTCCGACCAACATGGGAGCATGGGTGATCCATCACTCACTGCAAACCTGTTCCCACTTCATTTACCCAACTGTGGTTCTCAGTTGCTGTGTAATGTACATCTAAACTTGTTTCCAACAGATGTGTTTTCAAAGCACTTCATCTATAGAGTCTAGATTCTGTCATCTCCACTCATGCATGTGACAAATATTTATTGGAGCTATGTGCCAGGAAGTGTTGTAGCTGTCGGGGAAGCACAAGTAATCAAAAGAGACAAGATCTCTTGTTCTTGTGAAGCTTACACTTTGGAGAGGGTGAGGTAAACCATTAAACCACTTTGTATTGGAGGGTGAGAAGGGCAATGAAGGAAGACAAAGCAGGGCAGGAAGGTGAGTACTGCGTTTGCGGGAGTCGAGTGGGTGCATGTATACCTGTCTGGACACGTGTGTGGAGGTCAGAGAACAACCTCAAAGTGTCACTCCTTAGGTGCCTCCCACTTTTTGTTTGAGACAGGGTCTTTTACTGGCCTGTAACTTTGTCAAGTCGGCTAAGTGGCTCTCAGCAAGCTTCCAGGTATCCGCTTGTCCCTGCCTCCCTCCTCTCCATCACTCCCTGCCTCCTCCATTATAGAGGCCAAGATTTGTACACGGATTCTGGGGATGCAAACTCAGATCCTCATGTTTGCAAGGGAACACCTTGCCCTGGCTGATTTCTTGGTTAGTCAGTGAAGGCCTCACTAAGGAAAGCACTGTTAGAATAAATCCTTGGAGTGAAGAGATTGAGCAGTGTAGATATTTTGGGACAGAGCATTCCAGGAAGAAGGCACAGTGTAGGCTCAGGGTGAGTGCTTTCCAGGCATGTTTTGAGTGAGGTAGAGGGTGGAGCTGGAAGCAGAGACTGAAAACTCAGAGAGGCGAAGATGTCCACGGACAGTGCTTAACTCCAGCAGTGGGATCCAATTCCTCTCTTTCCATTCAAGACCTTGGCGGTCCAAGGGGCTAAGCGGCACGTGACAGCCCACGGAGGGTGAGGGACAGACACCCCATGTAGACAGACCTTTTGTGGGAGTTTTGAGGTAAAGGGGGTGGGGGAGGGAAGAGAGAAAGAGAAATACAGAGAGAAAGAGGAAGAAGAGGCAAGGAGCTCCCTGACTCGTATATATATAAAATTATATATATTATATATATATTATATATATATATATTTTATATATATATATATATATATATATATAAAACCATAGCTATACTATCTCCTTGTTGCAATTAAATACCACTCTAGTTTACTTATGGGAACTTAGTGCAATTAGGTCCCAAGGATCTGAGAGCCAAACCACCCAGCATGTGTGACCCAGTCAGGTTCAGTTTCTGGAAGATTCTGCCTGGCTCCAGGGATTTATTTGGGATGGCCTCTTAGACACCTTTATACTCACCCCATTAAAAAACATTTTAAATTTTCTTTCTTTTCCTTTTCCTTTGTCTTTCTTTTTTCTTTTTTTGAAACAGGGTCTTACTATGTAGTCCTGACTGTATTGGAACTCACTCTGTAGACCAGGCTGCCTGAAACTCACAGAGATCTGCCTGCCTCTTCCTCCCAAGCACTGGGATTAAAGGTGTTCACCACTGTGCCTGTTTTTAAACTACTTTTTATGCCTGCATTTATATATTTATGCCTTATATAAAGACAAACACATTAATATTTATGCAGCAACATAATCTTTGACCTAGAAATTCATTTTCCTTCTGATTTAAAAAGAAACGAATGCAGTTTAGGGTCCAGCATGCATCATAGTTTGAGATGCCCTGCCTGGTTGACTGTGCAGCCAATGCTTGGCTACAGCTTCTACCCCAGAGAATCCAGTGTGCACTGAAGTAATATGTCTCCCAGTTAGTGTTTTCCACAGCACACTATAGGTGTGTGTGTGTATATGTGTGTGTTATACACCTACATCGTATGGTGTTTGTGTCTGTGCATATGCATGTGTGAGTGGAGGCCAGATATCTGTCAGGTGTCTTCCTCTATCACTCTCTATCTCATTCTGTGAGGCAGCGTCTTTCTCTGTGCTTTCACTGATTTGGTTTAGGGGTAGACCTCACAGAAAGTTGGACTGGACTAGGTTTTAGCAAGTTGATATCCAGGCTTGTTTTCTGCATGTTTTCCTCAAGCCTACAGAAACACCTATGGTAGTGGCAACGGTCCTAGGAAGAAGGGACAGATTTGTTCCCTAACTCCTGCCCCTGTATAAGAAAGTGTGATGGGTAACCATTGCCAATTCATCTGGGTTTAGACTCACCTATAAAACATATCTCTGATCTTAATATATGTGAGGGAATTTCCAAAGAGATTTAACTGAGAAGGGAAAAGACACCCTGAATGTGGGTGGCACCCTTCCATGGACTGGGATCCTGGACCAAATAAAAAGGAGGAAGTGAGCTGAGCACCAGCATACACTTCTTCCTGCTTCCTGACTGTGGGAGCAATGTGACCAGACACCTCAAGTTTCTGGCGCCATGCCTCCCCTGCCATGGTTGTATCCCCTTTTAAGCAAAGTTAAAATAAACTATTTCTTTGTCAAGTTTCTTGTTCAGGCATTTTGTCACAGCGACCATACAGAAGGCAACTCCAGCAACGATGGCATCGAATGACTGACTGTCTTACCCTAATCTGGACTGACAAGGTGACTAGATTGCAAGCGAAGGGCTGAGGCAAGCAGAGGAGCAGTGTCCACACAGATGTACAATGCCCTTGAGACATAGGTTGTTTGTCCCTCGGGAAACTGGCAGGCCATGGTTGTTAGGATTGCCCTGTCACCTGGCAAGATACACCCAGGCGGTACCCTGGCCAGCCCGGGGTCCTATGGCTGCTAGTCACTAGTCAGCAGTCACTATGTATACATGCACGTGTAAAGAGTCCCTTTAAGAGACAAGTTCCACCCACTGCCACTCTCTCTTTTCTCTCTCTGTGTGTGTATATATGTATGTATATATATATGTATATATGTGTGTATATATAGTTATATAAATATCTTTAACTGAGAGGGTAATTAAGCTGACTTTTTATACTTTATTTTTATTTTATGTGCATTGGCGTTTTGCCTGCATATATGTCTGTGTAAGGGTGTCAGATCTTGGAGTTATAGACAGCTGTTAGCTACCATGTGGGTGCTGAGACTTGAACCTGGGTCCCCCCGCAAGAGCAGTTGGTGCTCTTTACTGCTGAGCCATCTCTCCAGCCCTTAAACTGACTTTTTGTGATTCTTTCCAGGCTTTATTTAAGTCCTTGATTCATAGACCGTTCTGAAAACAAGTCAGACATTAAACAAAGATGAGAACCGTGTGAGAACCCCAGCAGCATCTAATGGAGACAGGCTCTATTCATGTTCAACATCGCGTTGTGTGAAAACTCACTCATCTCTGCACAAACCTTTGAGCTGCTTGAGATGAAGATGAAACTGAACCAAGTTTAGCAATGACCCCAGAAGGGGAGGACTGTGTTGACTGAGCGGAGGAGGGAGGCAGCAGTCCTAAGAGAGGTGCTGGGAGCCTAGGTGGACTTCAGCACCTGGGTACTCGGTTCCTGCTCCTGCTCCTCTGTGCAAAAGCCTTCAGGCTCCCTCCTCCAGGCAGGGCTACTCCTCTTGGTCGGGACAAAAGTTGTCCGGTAAGCTCATTATGTGTCTCCTTGTGTGGGTTCCACAAAGCCTTCTCCAAGGCAAGAATTCAAGTGAGCTGCTCTTTTTGGAGGGTGGTCTCAAAAAGGGTAATGAGGTAGGAGGACGGTGAGTCAAGGTGGATGTGGATGGAGGGGCGTCACGAAGGGGTAGTGGGAGGGTGTGTTAGGGAGGTGGCTATAGCAGGAGCAGTTAGATCTCAGTCTTACCAGGATGCTCCAGAAAGACTGTGTGGAATAGCCCTCAAACTTCTCCTACGGACTATACTCTCTTCTTCATTGAGAGTTAGTCTAAAGGTAATGAACTAGCTTGCTTTCCAGGCCAGAGAAAGGGCTTATGTTGAAAAGCCCAAGAATCTCCTACCCCATAATCCGAAACTGTGTGTAGATGACTTCAAGGATAGACCACACCCACAATGACTACAATTCCTTCCAACCCTAGTTCCCAAAGGGGCGTGGCGCTGTTTCTCCAGCTCCTACCCCAGAGAGCAAGCCACTTGCAAAGAGCGGGCTAAGGTCATATGACCACCATGGACCAATCACAGGTCTGGAGGAGCTGGCGGCTGCTCCATAGGAAGGGGGACAGCTCATCTGTTGAAATAGAAAAGTCAGTTTCCTTTACTCTTCTCCCTCATCCTTTTCTGTAGCTACAGCCACATTCGCCCCTCAGGTGCTGAGTTGTGAGAAGGGCTGGCTTTGCTCTGTCCAGCAGCCAGGGCTCTGGCAGATGCCAACTTGCCTGCTTCTCCAGTTTTCAGCAACTTGATCCCTTTGCAGAAAGAAAACAGTCATTATCAAAAAGCCAGTTGTCGTTATGCCTCCTTAGAAAAATTTCCATTAAAGATAAAGCAAATTTTAATTAGATTAAGTATCCAATTACTGTAATTACATTTTTTAAAAATTCACATCAGGAAGACGACCCTTTTTAAAAGGGTTACAGGAATAATTAGCGTATTCATATTAACCAAAATGTATTGGGTAATATTTATACCCAGAAGACAAAGTACATTCTACACATTTCACCTTTGGGGAAGGCTTGCAAATGTTTTGGCAGTGGCATGAATATTTATAGGCAAGAGTGTGCTTCAGCGAGATTATGTGAGGAAGCATTTAAATACCCATTTTTACTCAGGGGTAAAGTATACAGAAAATGTACTTCGGAGATTATGGATATGCAAAGTGTGAGTTAAGCAGGGAATTCCTATTAGTTTGCTTAATTAATTGGCGCCAAAGACTATTTCTCTTTATTCAAGGTAGAAAGAAAGTATCTGGCTGTGACTTCTCTTTGGAAGCAGAGAGGTCATTGTCCCCTTGCCCACTGGCCACCAGAAAGCGTCTGTCTTCATATTCCTTACCTTTGCCTACCCTGCCCCATTGAGGAAGGAATCTGGGCCTTCTAGCTGCTTTCTTCTCAAAGCTTTTCTTCTCGTTCCGACCTTCTTCCTTTAGGCCTGCCTTTCAGCTGGGGCTACAGTTGCTGGTTCTGCTACGCATGCACAGATTCCTCACTCCTAGTGGGAGGGAAGCCCACAGTTTCCATTGTACAGCTGAGAAGCTCAGTGGTTCCCTAGCGCTTGGATGGCCTCCTGGTGCTCCACTACAGAACTGGTTTCCTGGGAAATTCCGCTGAACCCAGACTTGTGCGGGTCAGGAAGCGCTCCCTGAACCCTGGTGAGGCAGACCGGACTGGAGTCTGTGAACAGAGAGTCTATGTAAAGATACCTGCTCTCTTCTTTTTCGACTCTTCCCAGGTTTTCTTCTTGCTGAGTTCTCTCATATCTTATTTTTACATTGCAATCGAAACCCCTCCTCCTCGTCCAGACTTCCCACGAGAGTTCTCTGGCCTCTTCAGTCCTATGTGCACCTGCTTTCCAGGGAGGCCTCACATTTAGGAAACAAAGAAATAGCTGTCACTTTAATCCAATCACTTCACCGTTACTTATGAGTAAATACCCTGGAATTAGATTTCCCACTGCCTTTCTGTCTGTAAAAACTCCGCAAGCATCCTTACGTTTAACATAACATTTTAACTTCAGGATTGATTTCAGGGACCTACGCAGCTGCGGATCACCAAGGTCACCCCTTTTTGAGGCCCTCATGACCAGGGTCACCAACAGGAAATGCCCATCTCCCACTGAGGACTTCAGTTGTTCCTTTGGTGTAATAATGGAAGGTTTCTTAGCTCCCCCCCCCACCCGCCCACCTCTAGAATGGGTCTCTTGGAAGCTTCCAGGCTCAAGGGATGCTGTGGGGAAGCCAAAGCCAGCCTAGAATGTGCCAGTAGAAAGACGCTGTTTGTTTCCAGGGCGAGAACAAGCAATCCATAATTATCTGTGGTCCCGGGTTGTTGAGATGCCATTTTGCCAAGCTGGAACGATTCCCCCCACTCTAAAATCCTTTCCAGAAGCTTTTCCTCAGTTAATGGCCTGAATATATCCTTTTTGCCAGGAGTTCTGCCGCACTGGGAACACACTCCCTTGATCTGCTGTCCCTACACCATGCCTTTAATGTGTGCCGGAATTCACTCCTGCTTCTTTCTTGTACATTGTTCACTCCTGCTTCTTTCTTGTACATTGACTCCACCGCTGAGTACTCGGTGTGTGGTCCTCGTGTCTGCTCCAGGCCTGGCCTTTGCTCTAATATTGATCCCTCTTGCTTCTAGATTTTCCACCATCTTTTTCTGACATTTCCCGATAAACAAATGTTTATTTCTTCCCTTAAAAACAAACAAAAACAAACAAACAAAACAAAACAAAACAAAAAAGTCCTAGCCAGATTTGGCGGCACATACCTGTAATCCAGCACTTAGGAGATAGAAAGAGGAGGATTTAAAGTTCAAGGACAGCCTCAACAAGTTCTAGGCTAGCTTGGGCTATGTAAGACCCTGTCTTTGAAAAACAAAGAATGAATACAGGGCTTCCTCAGCCTTCAGACATCCCAAATCACCACTGTATGCGCTTCACCTCTTTCCATGCACATGGTGCACAGGACGGACTTGGCTCGCCAGCCCTATTTCCCTGTCATTTACTTTGTATTTCGCTCATAGCCTTCAGACTTGTGATCTTCGGTCTCTAATACTGTATTGAAAAACCTAAGCACTTGCTTTGAGATAAGACCTGCATTTTTTTTTCTAGAGGATTTTTAATATAGTATTCTTCTGAATCCAAGATGGCCCCTAGGCAGGCACCTGTTGCTTCTAGGACCTCACTTCTTCCGGCTGCAATACTGAATGTGGACCCAATTAGGTGTTGTGGACTATAACGTGGTGTCTTTACTTTTCACTAGGCGACTTCCCTCGTCTAATGTGGCATGGTCTCTGTCCATTCACAGTGACTGCTGGCTGAAATTCAAGCCACCAGTTCATTTGTCTTTACATGGTCCTCCATCCTCTCACTACTATAACATTTCATCTCTCATCCTCCCCTGGAACGAGTCTTTCTTCATCCCGCCAGCTCCCAAATAGTAACATGAAAACTTATTAATTATGAAAGCTCAGCCTATAAGCTTAGACTTATTCCTAACTAGCTCTTGTAAGGTAAATTGATCCATTTATTTTAATCTACATTCTGCTGCATGGCTCATTACCTCATCTCTCTGTACTGCTAATGCTGCTTCCTCTGAGTCTGTCAGCTCCATCCTCTTCCTAGAGTTCTCTCTCTACCCTGAAGCTCCACCTATACCTCCTGCCTAGCTATTAGCCATTCAGCTTTTAATTACACCAATCACAGCAATACATTTTCACACAGTGTACAAATATCCCATAACCCCCACCCCTGTGCCTCCTCTCCTTCTTTCTGTACTTCTCTTAACTTTCTTGTTCTAGGGGATACTTGATTATTTCCTCTGGGCTGTTTCCTTTGCACTTTTTTTCCTAAAGAAGATATATTTGTCTTCCCATGGCTCAAAGCCTAGGAATGGAATAGGTATACAACTCAGCCCTTCTCAATGCTTTCATATACCTGCTTCTTTATAAACAAACAAACAAACCATTGCCACTGATACTAACAATAACAAAAATATAGTGCCAGGGGCGGGAGAGCCTACTAAGAGAACAAAGGGCTTTGTCTCACAAATGTGAAAAAACTATGTTCATTTCCAGAACCAGATAAAACCAAAAACAAACAAATAAACAAACAGGTGCAGTGGCATATGCCTTTCGACCCAGTGCTGGTGGGTGGAAATAGGTGCATCTCTAGGGCTTGCTGTCTAGCTCGCCTACCTGGACTAATTTACTTAGTGACCTCCAGTGGGAGGCCACCGGGAGACTGTACCTTAAAATAAAATGGATGGGGTTCCTGTGACACTTGCAATATCCTGAGGTTGTCTTCTTGATCGCCACATAAATTTGATTATATACACATACATCTATGCACACCTGTACACACACACACACACACACACACACACACACACACACACATTCTTAAAAGAACTTAATCAAGTTCTTTGTTCTTCATACTTGTTTGCTTTATCTCTATACGTATTACTTTCCAATCTTCTAACTCTCACTCAAGACTTTAACAACTGGGTCACTATCTTCATCTGCCCATTTCAGTCCACACATGGGAACTTCAACATAGCATTGTTAATTAGAGTTCCGTTGTTACCCTTTACTTTCCATGAACACTCTTGCTAATGTCTTCTCCCAGACTTAATTTACTACTGATTATATTACCAATTGACTTCAACCTACACATTTCTTCAAAGGTGAGCATATGTTCTAGATATTTCTATGTGGGTATTTCATGGAACATCAACATCAAAACATGAATTCATGATCTTCTTACCAACTTCATTGTGTTCCTGTTATAATTTTTTTTTGTCATATAGAATCAAAGCCGACCCAGTCATACAAACCAAAGTTTGGGGGATTATTCCAGATTTTCTCTTGGTGGTCACATTCCCTCAGTACTAGCTTCCTAGCCTACACCTGTTGTCCATGAGTTCAGAGGTTCTGTGGTCTGTAGAGAGTCCAGTAGTACTAGGGAAAGTATTCCCGGGTTGAAATCACAGATTCCAATCCATAGCAGGTAGCTGTCTGTAAGTTTCTTAAGTTTGTTGTGCCTTGTCTTTCTCATCTCTCAAATGTCATATAATATAGCCACTAGGACAATCAACTGAGTTATGTTTGTTGGTTAGATTTTGTCAACTTGACCCCAAGTAGAGTCACCTGGGAGGAAGGAACCTCACTCAGTTAAGGAACTGCCTCCATCAAATTCTCTTGTGGATACGTCTGTGAGAGCATGTTCTTGATGGCTGGCTGATGTAAGAGGGCCCAGCCCACTGTGGGTGGTGCCATCTCTGGGCAATTATTTCAGAACAGTAGCTGAGTAAGTCGGAGGAACAAGCCAGCACTCCTATGGTCTCTGCTCCAGCTCCTGCCTTGGCTTCCCTTGATAATGGACTAAACTGTAACCCAAATAAGCTGAATCCTAGTCCAGACTGGTTCTAGTCATGGGGTTTACCACAGCAACAGAAAAGTAACTAGGCAATATGTGTGACCCCGAGAACATGGTAAGTACTCCACAGCTTGTAGTGGTTTGGATGACCTACATAAGGGTGCCAGCAGGGACAAACATCTGTAGGAAAGAAATCTGAAGAATAGCTACTTTTTGTTTATTTTGTTTTGAGACAGGGTCTCTCTATTATATAGCTCTGGCTATCCTAGAACTCACTGTATAGACCAGGTTGGCCGTGGCTCACAGAGATCCACTGAGCTCTACCTCCCAAGTGCTAGGATTAAAGGTGTGTGCTACCATGCCTGGTTTGGACATCTGCTTCTTAACTAAACCCTCAACCAATCCTTTTTTATTCAGCTGCACACCACACCCTGACCTTTGAAAATAACCCGTGCTTCTAATTACTAGAATTTATAGGTTCTTGGGAGCAAATTAGTTTGCTTCATATAGGCTTTGCTTTTGTAGCCACTTAACTTTTTGTGCTGTACACCTTTACTATCCAATTGGTAGGTGGCTAGTGGATTCCTAAAATGTGACTTGCTAGTGCTACTCAATTTGAAATAATATTTTGGGTATATTCATTTAAATAAGACTTACTTTAAATTAATTTCACATATTTATTTTAAGTCATTTAATATGGCTAATAGGAATTCTTAATTGTGTTTCAACTGGATGGTGTTGTTGTGTCCTTACACAGTTTGACCCTTCTCATCTTGTTTTCTAGCATTCTCTTTAGTCTTGAAGGCTTATACCCTTTTTCATTTTGGGACATATCTAGGGAAAAACAAAGATAAATGCATGTGTTACACCCTTCATGTTTAACTGGAAGTTCCCCCTGTACTTTCCAGGGCGTATTTCTGAGATCTACAGTCTCACCACTTTATGACTGGTCACCAACCGCACATCCAGCTAAAATAAGCTACTGGTAGTTCTCTGAACACGGCCGGAAGCTTGAGGCAGGCGCTTCCTGCCTAAATTTTCTTTGCTTGCTTTTCATGGAATGCACCCCTAATCCCTCTCAACTGTCTGCCTATTAAATAAAGAGTTCAAATTTGACCCCAGCAGAGCCTTTCCTGGCTCCTCTTTGCAGCTGAGCGGAGTATGGAGTTCATAATTTTGCTTAGATGCCTACCTGTTTCTCAGTGGAACCCATTTGATTGATTACGCCCTGTGATGCTAACTTCAGAGTTTAATATGTACTTTAAAACTAAAAGAACATTTGCTAAAGGAATAGAGAGAGACAAGTGACATAAAGCCAAGGTTTGTGACATGAAGAGGCTGGCTAAGTTTCATAAGGACAGTTGTTCTAAGCTGTTTTTTCTGATGAGTTTTTGACAGGTGAGGATGACATCAGGTATCTTCCAGGAATAGGAAACAGGATGAACAAAAGTCCCCTCGAAACAAGAAAATTGGTAGCAAATGTGTCATCTAATTTCCAAAGAGTGTTGGTAAGACTAGATCGTGCAGGCCCATACAGTCAGATAAAGAAGTATGACGTCGTTCTGAAGATCATAGTAGGTTCTGTAAGGTTTTGAGGTATGGTGAGAGCTCAATAGTCCGTTTTTGTTTTATCGTCTTTGGTTGTAGATGAGCTGTGGAAGCGATGTGCATGAATGGAAGCTGGGAAAGAGAGTTCCTCCTGCAAATGAGGCAAGGGTTTAGAGGTGAACAGGGATAGAAAGGAACGCAAAATCGTTAGAGGTCTAGACTCTAGGATGGCCGTGCCTGGGTGACAGGTGGATGCGGAGCGAACTGAAGGACGTTAGGGTAGCTTACGGTTGCCACACACCACACCGCCCTAGGGTACACGGCGTAGCGGAGGGTCTTGTCCCTCGCGCGCCGCCGTCTGCGCAGTCTGCGGGTCGATCGTGAACCGGCTTGCGCGCCGCGGTTCCGGTTCCGGTTTTAACTCCTGGGCTCCGCGATACACAGCCATGGCGTATTCCACGGTGCAGAGAGTGGCGCTGGCCTCGGGTCTCGTCCTAGCCGTTTCGCTGCTGCTGCCCAAGGCCTTCTTGTCCCGCGGGAAGCGCCCGGAGCCGCCGGCGGACCCCGAAGGTGAGCGCCGGGGATGCTCGCGGGCGGTCTCGGCAGCCCAGGCCCAAACCAGTCTCCTCACTGGCTGGCAGTCATCTCGTCACCCGTGCCTGAACAGAGTCAGTAGGAATCTTAGTCGGTAGTGGAGTTTCACCTTTGTTTTGGGTGCTCACTGGTTCAGCCGTTTGTTGCCTCTCATAGTACGACCTGATCTGGTGTTGGGGGTCCGCACCTGTGATACTGCCAATCCAGAGTCAGGAAAGTAAGTTCAAGGCCAGCCTGGCCTGCTTAATGAATTTCAGGCCAGCAGGGCTACATAGTAAGACCCCGTCTCAAAATAACAAAGACATCAAAAATTTTGTTCAATAATTTAAACCATGCTTTGTTCCTGAGGTAGAGATAAGCAAGTTACTGTACTCCTTATGTCTGTTAGTTCTTGTTTTTTGGGCATGAGTGTGACGCTTCAAAATCAGCCCCCTTGACTACTACATTCTGGAAGTTTTACAGACTCTGTAAATGCATGACCCTGAATGCTGGGAGAAGAGACTGGAGCAATTCGCTATTGTTGGCCAAGTTCTGCTGGTAACTTTGTCTTGTGAATAATCCTGTACCGCCATCCTTGAACCATGTGAACTGTCTGAACAGTCCCTCTGATTTCAGCTCGTTGAATGCTGGACAGCTCCCTTTGAACTGTAATCCTCTTTGACTTTGTGCATATTAGCTGTCCTTCCATCCTCGGAGCATTAGAGATTAAAAATACTATAAATGCAAAGCGCCATGCTCCAGGGGCTGAAGGCAGGTTGAGCACGTTATTCTGCCTGCAGAATGTGTTTGATGAGCTGTGCTTGTAAAGCTGCCGTTGCCCCTCCTTTTCTGTCATTACAAAATTCAAAACGTTTTTTTCCCTTATCAGTGTTTTTTGTCTTGAAGAGTGACAATCTTCAAGACCATCTTCAAACTCTGTGATAATCCTGAACCGTGGAGAGTTGTAAAACCCCCTTTCCCTGGCTGAACTAGCTTAAAGAAGTACTATGGAATGTGAGTGGAAGACACTTCTGCTTCTCAGTGTTGCTGGGTATAGAGTTTATTGTAGTTGTGACTGCCTTCCCTTAAAAACCCAGGTACTGAGATCAGTGTTCCCATCTTGACATTTTTGCCCTTTCTATTTTCTTCATTCCTGAAATGCTCTTCTCTTGCTTTCTTCTCATCATTTAAGTGTCTGCTGAGATGTATCCTCTGTAGACTTTGCCTGATGACCCCAGTTAAAGTAAAGCTTCCCTGAGGACCGCTTTAAAGGCAGTCTTGACTGACAGTTTTGATACATCCTATCATATGTCATACACACAATGTGCGGATGCTCACTGCATTCCAAGGAACACGAGTTAAGTCCCTGCTCAGGGTTTTATAGAGGTTTTCCTTTCTCCCCACCTCAAGATCTAATACATGTACCATGCAATTTGTCTTTTCAAGTGCATGAGTCAATTTTTTTGCATATTTACGGTTGTGTAGCCATCACCCCAATGAGTTTTAGAACATTTCATTGCCCCCACCAAGGCAATCTGTTTTAGCTGTCATTCTCTCCTCATTTTCTCATCTGTAGTCAAGTGCAGCAGTCATCTCTTTCTGCCTCTCTAGAATTACCTGTGCTCTTCCTAAATGTCTTTTCTGGTTTGGTTTTTTGGGACAGAGTTTCGCTGTGTAGCCTTGGCTGTCCTGGAACATGCTCTGTAGACCAGGCTGGCCTCACTCACAGAGATCCGCCTGCCTCTGCCTCTGAGTGCTGGAATTAAAGGTGTGCACCACCATCATTTGGCCTGACTGGCTTTTTAAAACTAGCATAATGTTTCAAGGTTCATTTATCTTCTAGTATGTGCTTCGTTTCTTTTAAAGGCTGAATGCTAGTCTATTGTGTTGATAGGTCACATTTTACTGATCTCTTTGTTAGTTAAGGGCATTTAAGGTTTTTGGCTTTTTGTTTGTTGCCTTTCAGCTCTTAGGAATAATGCTACCGTTTGTTTAAAGATTTCTGTGTGGATTGATGGTGATTGGAATTAAGAGTGTGACTTCCTAGTCTTACAGTTATATTTTACTTTTCGAGATTCTGCCACTTTACAGGCCTACTAGCAGCATACGATGGTTCTGATCCCACTGCATCTTGCAAACCATAGGGACAAGTTGAAATGACTGTAGCCATCTTGGGTTGTGACTACCATGGTTGCCCTTGAGGAATCCCAGTGAACTTCCTTTAGAGTGGCGTGTCGGACTGTATGAGCAGAGCCTAGTGCTGTGATGTGCCTGCCATCTTTGGCATTAGCTTAAGACAAACATGGAGTGTTCTTAGGTTTGGAGAAACCATTATATCCTGCTGGTGACAAAAGCATCCTTCTTCTGATCCAGACAATGGAAAATCACCGGTCTTTTTTGGGGATGTACTTTTGGGGTCATAGTTCTGTCAGTAAGTCCCAGATAAATGACACTGCAGTACTGGGTCTGTCTACCTTTTTTGGTCTCATGGCACCTTGCAGCTGGTGTCACATTGATTGCATGCCCTTCTGATTACAGCTGCCCTAGTGAGTCGGAAGTAGCATCTCCTTGTGGTTGTATTTGTATCTCTCTGTCTGTCTGGTGGTTGATGGCACTGAGGAACTTTGTGTGTGTGTTTGCTTTTTGCATATCTTCTGTAAAGAAATAGCTACCCAAGTCTTTTATCTTTTAAGAGCCAGGGAGCCTGTCATTCTGTTGTTGAGTTGTATGTATTTCTCTATACTCCATTTACTAGTCCATTATCTTCTCCTATCCAGTGTGTTGTGCTCACTTTATTCAAAAAAGGAAAGTTTTAAATTTTGATGAATCTCATGGTTGGTTTTTTTTTTTGGTTGCTTTTAGTGTCAGATATGTTTAAGACAAATAAATAATTTTCTTATCTGACAATTTATTCCTATGTTTGCAAGTTCTATTATTTATGCCCCTGCATTTACATCTTTGTGCCTTTGATTTTTTTTTTTTTTTTTTTGGTGTATGATAGGAGGCAAGAATTCAACTCCATATAGGGTGTATAGTTGTTCCAGCACTGTTTATTGAAAAGACTGTTCTTTCTCGTTGAATTGTTTTTGGCACCTGTAAAACTCAGTCAGCTATAAACACAAGTTCATACCTACATTTTAATTTGATAGGCTATACATTGCCCTTTTGAAACTATGAAGTTACAGTCCCCTAGGCTTTTCTTTTGCAAGATTAAAGTATAAGATTTTCTGGGTCCTGTGACCAGCATTTCAGTGTTAATTTTATGACCCTTTCATTAATTCCTGAAAGAAAACAACAACAAAGAGCCACAAAGTAGCTGGGACTGGAACTTGAGGGCCGGCTTGTCGGTGCTCCACAGCTGGCAAGACCCAAGGAAAATCACACAGAGGACTCCATAAGATTATAAACTGATTGGCCCATTAGCTCAGGCTACTTATTAGCTCTTATAACTTATGTTAGTCCATTATTTTTATCTATGTTAGCCACATGGCTCAGTACCTTTCTCAGCTGTGGCAGCTCACATGTTGCTTCTTCAGTCGTCTGGGCAGGACTAGGAGGAATCAGCTTCCTCCTTCCCAGAATTCTCCTGTTCTCATTGCATCACCCCTACTTCCTGTCTGGTTTTCCCACCTATACTTCCTGCCTGGCCAATCAGCATTTATTTAAAACATGATTGACAGAATACAGACAATTCTCCCGCGCCACGGGACTTTGCTAGATTGTATGGAATCAGTTTTCAGAATATTGCTATCTCCCCAATGCTAAACTTTACATCTGTGAACACAAGATTTCTATATATTTAAATCTTTTTCCTTCAAAGAACTTTTTTTTCAGTATTAAACCTTTATTTTGTTTAATGTACCCCTATTTTCTTTTAAGTGCTATATTGTGAATATTTTGAGATTGTTCCTTGTTAGATGATAGATACATGATGCTTATGTACCAAGCCTGCGTTTTGCCACTTGCTGAACTTGTTTCTTAACTTTTTGAACATAATCATGTTGCTTTCAAATGAAAGGGTTTTACTTTTTATTCCGATCTTATATCCCCTTTGTTTCCTTTTCTTGCTTAACTAGACTAGTTGGAGTCCCTAGTACTGTGTAGAATAGATGTGATAAAAGTCAATATTCTATCTTGTTTCTGGATCTCAAGAAGAAATTTCTTGTACCATTAAATATAGTGTGGGTAGGAGTGATATAGTTGTCCTTTATCAGACTGGGGAATTTCCTTCTGTTCATAGTTTGTTGAATGCTTTTGATCATGGGTTGGATATTAGATTTTACCAAGTGCTTTTTTTCTGTCAGGATGATTATGTGGTTTGCTTTTAATTTCATTAATATGGTATTTACATTAATTGGCTTTCAGATATTAAACCAGTCTGGCATTCTTTGCCTGAAATGAAGAGGCAACTCTAAAGTGTGTGTGTGTGTGTGTGTGTGTGTGTGTATGTGTGTGTGTGTGTGTGTGTGTGTGTGTGTGTTTCCTTTAAGAAAAACTGTTGTGGTCTAGGACCCAACTTGAGAGTCCCCTGAGGCCCTGATGTATAGAGAAAACTATAGCTCCTTTTCGAAACCAGGAATATGCTTGGTAGAACCAGTAAATACATGGGGCAGGGCCTTGGGTGAGCTGTGGTTTAGGATCCTGAGAACCCAACTTGTCTACCCTAAGGGGCTATGGTTATCTGTCCCAAGGCCCTTAGCTCCCTCACCCACTCTCCATATAATGTAGTTGGAAATGGCTGAACACAGGCTACATTAGAAGAGGCTTCTAGAATTGCAAATAGCAGCAGGTATAACGCAGTCTGCTCCTGAGACAATCATATGCTTTTATTCCTTTTTAAAAATTATGAACTGAGTTTGCTGTGAGTTTTTGGCAGTCTCTCTGCTGACCTTGCTGCAGTGTATGAAGCTCCAGGCTGTTTTACTTCCTTTAACAGTTATCTTGATTTGTCCATTTTGTACTGTTCACATGGCATTTTGGAACCAAATATGGGACTTTGTAGTTTTCTCTGTTGCATTTTTCCGGTCTGAATTTGTCCTGGCACTTCAGCTTCTTGGAATTCTTTTTTTTTAAAAAAATATTTTTATTTATTTATTATGTATACAATATTCTGTCTGTGTATATGTCTGTAGGCCAGAAGAGGGCACCAGACCTCATTACAGATGGTTGTGAGCCACCATGTGGTTGCTGGGAATTGAACTCAGGACCTTTGGAAGAGCAGGCAGTGCTCTTAACCACTGAGCCATCTCTCCAGCCCCTGGAATTCTTTACAGGGAATTAATTGTGGAATTCTTGTCTTTATCATTAATCTCATTATATTGATTTAAAAAAAAACTTTGTTAAAAGTGTTTAAAGCACAACAAGGGAAAGTAGAGTATGCAGTGTCTATTCCCTCCCACCACCACCCCTGCTTCAGTCCTGACTCTGGTCAGTGTGCCTTGTGCTGGAGCCTTTAGATTATTTTAAAAATGTATCACTTTTTAGCAATTACTTTTAAGATCAAGAAACATTTTTGTATAAAGGATTTCATGTATTTGTTAGTCTTTGGATTGCTTTGGTTCATCCTCCTCTGCCTGCTTGCTCCCTCTCCCTTCAGTCTGTTCTCTATGCAGAAACTATAATGATCTTGTTCAAGCCAGTCTTAGTGTTTCTAATGCTGAGAAGAGATACCATGACCACGGCAATTCTTATAAAGGAAAATATTTAATTGGGGTGGTTCACTTACAGTTTCAGAAGTTCAGTCTATTATCATGGCAGGGAGCATGTCCTTAACTCCAAAGCCTGAACCACATGGCTGAAGCTGCCAAGTTTTGCTGCTTGCTGGAGCATGGCTCCCTCATTCAGTTTCATCTCCAGCAGCTCTCTGTCTCTCACTGCTTAAGCTCGTCTGTCCTTGAACTTGCTCTATACACCAGGTTGCCCTCAAACTCCAAGATCCATCAGCTGCTGCCTTCTGAGTGCTTGGATTAAAGGTATGCCTGCCCCACCATTTCCGGCTCTAAGGTTTTTTTAGTTACTTTTCCCTGAGTTGGAAATTTAGCTGCGTCAAATCTTGCCCTGAGGTCACCACTCCTTTTATTTCATTTCTTAATCTGTTTATCTTCTTTAACGTATGACTTAGCTCCATTCCACTTAACTCTATTCCTTTTCTCCTTTTCATTATAAATCTTCATTAAGAGTTATCACTAATAACCACTAATACTACATGACAGAGTCTATACTAGGTTGTTTTGTGATTTCCTTTGCCAATAAAATTAATCTAAAACTTTTCACTTTAGCCTCAGGCAGACTTTTTGGACAAGAGCATCCACTTTCTGCAACAAAATATAACAAGAATGATCTCTAGCCAACATACTAAAATTCTCCTCTGAAACCTCTTGAGCAAGCCCCCACAGTTCATCAAATCAGACCCAGCACCACTGTCTTCCATTCTCCTACTAGTGTGGCCCATTAAGCAGCACTTAGCCTAAGTTGACACACAGCTCTCTTTTCCTCAGAACCCTCCAATAGCTTCCACACTCACTGGGATAAAGGGGCAACATCTTCTTATGGCCCAAAGCCCTTTATAAGTCTTGTCCCTAGTCCCCTCTGCTTCTCCTCTCCCGTATTGTTTTGGTCACATTGGCCATCTCCGGGCTGTTTCTTGAACATTCAGGACATGGTTTCACTCAAGGTTCTTTTATGTGTTTCCCTCTGCCTGAAGGGCTCTTCTTTGGTCCACCCATATTTTTTCCCCTCCTCTTCATGACTTCACTGAAATGACATCTGATATCTTCTCTGAAGGTATTCTGAGTAAAGTGTGGCTGTAGACCTCTGGCTATTTCAGTTCAAGTCTCGGCTTCCCAAATCACTATTTATATTCTTCCTGCTTTATTTTTCCTCTTAGTATTTACTATTATCTTTATTGTCTCTCTTCCCACTTAGAAAGGAAGCCCCATCAGGGCAGTGGCTTAACGTTTGTCTCCTCATGGCTGTATGTCCAGCTGTAGATCAAGGGTACATAATATAGATAGTATTTACTGTACACATGGAAGAATGAGTGAATTAGTACATGCTGCTTCCTAGGTATAAAGATTTTCCACAGTTAAAGTTTGTGAGCTATAATCATTGCCATTAATTCTGTCATTTTTTATGGTTACATAACTGGTCTTGCCTCCATGTGTTAAACTACTATGGATTTTGTAAATTATATTCTCAAAGAGCTTTAAGTGAAATGAGAATGTTGTATGATTCTCATTTGTACATGTAATGTTGTACAAACAATAAAAATATGTGTTCATTAGAGATATATCCACATTTTAACAGTTATGATCTCTGGACTGTAGGATTATGGGTGACTTTTATTCTTTACATGTTTCTGTGCTTTTCTTATATGGGTGTACAGTTCTTTTATGAATAGAAAAGAATATATAATGGCTCTTTCCTCCCATATCCCTAGCCCCCCAATTGGAAGAATTCTTTTCGGAACCTATTGGAGAACTACAGCATGCCTGCTTCTCTATAGTGGTAGAGTTCACCAGCTACTCTATGTTCTGCAAAATGGAGCACTAATTATCTTGACTTTTATCAGACTTTATCTTTACTTGTATGTTGTCTGAGGTTTCTGTCCTGCCCGGTTCCTGCAGTCGTTAAGTCCCAAAAAAAATCACACAGAGGTCTACATTAATCATAAACTGATTGGCCCATTATCTCAGGCTTCTTATTAACTCTTATAACTTACATTAGCCCATTATTCTTATCTGTGTTAGCCACATGGCTCAGTACCCTTTTCAGCAGCATAGTCACATCTTGCTTCTTTTGTGTCTGGACAGGACTGCAGAGGGAGCTTCCCTCTTCCCAGAATTCTCCTGTTCTCATTGACCTGCTTCTACTTCCTGTCTGGTTGTCCCGCCTATACTTCCTGCCTGGCTACTGGCCAATCAGCATTTATTTAAAACATAATTAACAGAATATAGACAATTGCCCTGCACTACTTGTATAATTCATAAAATTTTCTTTAATTCAATGACTTTATTTCTCAGTTCTATTGGTAGAAATTATTTGATGAATAGACTTGATCATACCTTTCTCGAAGCTTTTCCCCCTTAGTATTGTTAATTATCCATTTAATCTGAAGGTTGCCTCTGTTGATAGAATGCATAGAAACTAAAAGCCAAGAGGTTCTGCTTTCTCTGCATCACTCTTATCACCAGGCACGTTCCCTTTTTGCTCTAACCTCACTAAGAGCACCATTTATTTTGCTGGCATTTTTATAGATCTTAACTTGTTTTGGACCATAGCCTCCTTGCCTAGCTTTGGAAGTCTGAGTCATTCATGCTGATTGCTTCTGTGTTTGTTCATCTTCCTGACCTTTTACAAGGACTTATCTCTTGATTTCGTTTTATATTTGTATTTACTTTTCCATTTTTTCCCCTACTTGTTGAGATTTTTTGAAATGCCCAGCCACAAATGTACATAAAGAGCTTTCCTCTTAAGATCTCATGCCATGGAATTGAGTCTCTCTGTTTTAAAAACTTCTTAACCCTGTCATCCCAAGCTTGAACCGTATAGCTGCTGCTTCTGTTGCTGTAGCCACTTAGAGGGCATTCATTCTTCTTAGTGATGGTAGTGATCCCTCTGCTTACTGTACATACCTTTTGTGGAATATAAACATCAGCACAATGGGCCAAGCTAATACTCTGTCCAGAGTTAGCTGAATCAGACTTTGAATGACTTCAGGATAGTTGAGTGCTCCAAGATGCTAGAACTGGCATCAGCAGAGTTTTGTCCACTACCTGCACTGGCCAGGAGCCTTTGCTGCTCCTCCCAGTCACATATCTGAACATGCCTGCCATACTATCCTATAAGATCTTCACTTTCATACTTAAAAAGGGTGGTTCCTTACTAGCCACTTCCCAGGAAACTTATTCCCTAGAATAGTAGTTCAGTCTCTTTTGCCACTGTGTACTTCAGTGGTGTAGGGCTCATTGAATCTTGGTTTCTCTGAGCTATAGAAATGCATATATATGCATATATTCCACATATATCTGATTACTTTGTTACTTTAATCAGTAACTTTGTATGTACGTAAGTAACCAAGGACAGATGTCTTATCATGTCTGTTACCATTATGAAACATCAGACACATGCTCTGAAGGAGTATTCAAAGAATATGAGATGGGAGCCTTGCAGGAGACAGGTGAGGAAGAAGCCAGAGCTGTTCCAGCTCTGATGTTAAGGCATGTTGTGTTAAGTATTGCCGCTACAACGTCAATGTTCAGGGAGAAGCTTCTGCATCTTAAAGACCTGGCCATTAAGACTGTTCTTGAATTGTGGTTAGCAGAGATACAAACACATCCAGTTCTTTATTGATTTATTTGCCCCATTAAGACCTTTCATGAACTGCTCTAATGAGAAATATAAACACATCCAGTTCTTTATTGATTTATTCGCTCAGGAATGAAATGCTACAGATGGTTAATGCTACTTTCAGAAAGCTCTTTTGTTAATCGTGTGAGAGTGTTGGTGTTTGTCTCATGAGCAATAGGGTGTTTTTAACAAGCAACAGTAAACTCAGCTCTGGAATGCCATTAAGCTTTTAGCCAAATCTAAATGATATACTAAAGAAAAACTTAATGATCAAATAAACCTAAAAACGAGAAAGCTTTCAATATACTGTTTGGATTGAGTCAAGTTACATTTTATTGAATATTTAAGTACTTTTAGAGGTTGTTACACAGCTACTTTCAATGTTAGAAAAACTGTAAATTTTAACAGCTTTAGTATTTGTATTTTGATTTTTCCATCTGCTTCTTTAAAATGTTTTATGGCATCTATTTATTTATTTATGTATTTAGTGGGGTGGGTAAGAAGGAGCCACAAGACAGGAGTCAGTACTCTCCTTTCATTATGTAGATCTTGAGGATCAAACTCAAGTCATCAGGCCTGGCAGCAAGTCCCTTTGCCCACTGAGCCACTGCTGGCCGTCATCCATTTCTTTATTTGTGTATGATGCGTGTGTGTAGCATATGTGTATGCAAACACACAGACACACATATACACACTCATGCATGTGTGCCACGTGTGGAGGTCAGAGGACCTCAGATGTCAGTCCTTTTTTTCTACCTTGCTTGAGACATGGGCTCTTCGTTTGCAGCTGGGTACACCAGGCTAGCTGGTCTGCCAGCTTCTGAAGAGTTTTTGTCTCCACTTCCCATCTCATCAAGGGAGTGTTGGTATTATAATCTCAGGCTATTCGGTGTAGGTGGGTTCTAGGGATCCAAGCTTAGGTCCTCACTCTTTTATGGTAAGTGGTTTTACTGCTGAGCCATCCCCAAGCTCCATTAAAACAAATTTTTAAAACTTTTACAAATCCTATTCATGACATAAAACTTTTTAATACTAAAAGATTGGAAATAATCTAGATGTTCTTTATGTGGGAAATGGGTAAATAAACTGGAGGTTTATTTAAAATGCTGGTCAGTAATACTGGCGAACTGAGCTATACATAGCATGGCTACATTTCTGGGCCAAAATATTGTATTAATCATTCCCAAATAAAAAGGCAAAAAAAAAGGAGTTGGGGAGTTGGGTAGTATGAATATCATATATCATGATGTCAGGGTTTTTTTTTTTTTTTTTTAAAATTGTGATACAAAATGTCTGAGACAGTCAACTTATAAAGAGAAAGATTTATTTTTAGCTCTTGGTTTTGGAGATTCTGTATGGGTTTGGTCTGCTATTTGGGGCTATGGTGAGGCAGTGCATCATGGCACAAACATATAAAGGGCAAAACCTCTTACATAAGGATCAGTAAAGCCAAAGAATAAGGAGGGTTTCTGGATTCCCACAATCACCCGTAAGGGCACACCTCCAGTGACCTAAAGACCTGCTACCAGGCCCCCACCTCTTAAAGGTCCCATAATTTCCCAATAGCACAATCATGGACACCAAAGTTTTAACATACTGGCCTTTGGGAGACATTTAGGACCCAGAATACAGTAGTGATCTTCAGTGACCAAGCCTCCGAGCTTTGATCTCTAGCCCTCAGTAAGTGTACCAACTCTGTTGCTTTCCAAAAGCCTTGGTAGCTTAATACAGGGAAAGGCCAGAGGTCTCAATGCCAGACAATTTCCTCTCCAGCAGCAAGCACTTGATCAAGTACCAAATGTTAAAATATTTCAGGCAAGATGAAGACTGAAACCAAAGCAAGAACTGAGAAGAGAGGAAGAAGCCGTCTCAGAAACAGCCAGTTAGTGCCAGACTGAACCAGAGCATTTGCTGCTCTAGTCTGACAGTAATGTTTGTACTGTGAAACATGTAAGGTATTTAAGGCAAGAAGACATAAAATTTATGGCAACCAGTTAAGGTTATACATATATTTAGGGCAAAATAATAAAATATTAAAATGAAAGACATAAATCTTTCGGTTGAAAAATAATGTGATAGACTATATGTGTTCAACAAAACTTAAAATTTAAATTTAGGTAGCAGTTCAGTGTCCTTAAGTACATGTTGTACAACTCTCGCCTCCATTCATAATATAAAGTTTCAAAACATCCCAGTCATATTATGTATATATTATGACTTATTTTGTGTATATGAGTGTAGGCAGTGCTTGTGGAAACCAGAAGAGGGTGCTGGGTCCCCTAGAATTGGAGTTATAGATTTGTAAGCTGCCATGTGAGTGCTGGGAACCAATCTCGAGTCCTCTGCAAGAACAGCCAAGGCTTTTAACTGCTGAGCCATCTCTCTAGTCCCCGTATTACATGTTTTATGATTACTTAATCATTACAAGTCACTATTACTTCAGTGAAATGTAAAAGCCCACACTCTAATGCAGTTCTGTACGTTGGTATTGTACACTGAGTATATGAGACAGGCTCTGTGCTAAGCAACTTGGACACATAATAATTTGTTAGGTGAATTACTTATGCAGATGTTAATAAAAGATGGGGGGAAAGACATGGCTGAATAGCAGAAAACATTAAAATAATGGACAGCAAATGAGTTAGATGGAAGGAAACGTGAGAAATTGGGCCACTGGGCAATACATAAAGCCCATATAGACAGTATGTTTCCAGTATGTCAAATATGTAAGTGGCTCTCACCCTTCCTAATGCTGTGACTCGTTAATAATACTGTTTCTCATGTGCTGACCCCAACCATAGAATTATTGTCGTTGCTACTTCATAACTGTAATTTTCTACTGTTATGAATCATAATATAAATATTTATCCTTTCTGATGGTTGTTTGGGGGTCGTGGTCTGCAGTTTGAGAACCACTGCCTAATGAAGGCGTTGTCATCTTAGTTTTTGTGAGTATACGTTGGTGTGCACTCTGCAGAGCTGCTGACACTGCAGTGTCAGAGTGTGTTCCCATCGTTGAGTGAAATGATTGTAATGCATGCCTAACTTGGAGAGTGAGGGCAGGAGCCCTGGGAGCTAGGTGTGAAAGTGTGCGATGTGGTTTCCACATGCCTTATTGTCGACTTTGAAAACATTTGAGATTACTCTGTTGTAAGAAACTTGGCTCACCAAGCTCTGAGAGGCGAGGCTTCCCTATGGAGGCTGTTTTTCTGTATAAAGAGAAGAATCCCTTCATCTTTGATGTTCTGACTACAGCCTACTGGTTCAGGTATATCCTTGGTTATAGAGATTTTTAAGTCAAAGTCAAAGTTTGAGAGAATGAATCTGTAAAAGCAGAGTTTAGAGGTGAAAATGAGTTTCATTTTCAGGTTTGAGGTGATAAACATACAAAAAAAAGACGTAAGCTAACTGGTGTTGGAGATACAGGAACTTAGGGGGAAAGTCAGAATTATGGCTATACATTTTGGAAATTATAATGAATTCCTTAAGAATGAACATATTTGCCGAAGGGAAGGAGAGAGTCAGAATCTTGGAGGAATTAAAGAACCGCTCAAGAGACTGAGAAGGGCTAAGTTGAATAACTAGGCCGCTTGAGAGAGTGGTATCCCATACAGATCAAGGCAGGAAAGTCTGACAGCTGTTTCTTCAGGTTACTCTTTACTGTGACTAATGTGTCACAGTTGATAGCCACTGACTTGGTTGAGGCTGCGGGAACAGGTGCTGCAATACCCTCTCATCTGCAAACCCCCCGGGGCTGGGGCTCATGCCATTTTAGTGACTGACTGACTGACACAGCACCAGACATGTTGTAAAGTGGCCGGAGGTGAATATTTGAATTGTTAGAGTGAGGAATTCCTTCTAGGTTATAAAAGTTATTTTTACTGTCTAGCCTATATGTTCCATTTCTCTCCAAATTATTTTTCCACTTGTCAACAGCTCTGTGATACCATGAGTAACCTTTTTCATTATAAAGTAGGTTTTGTCGCTAACCTCTTGGGGTTCTAAAGGATGTGTATTCAGTTCCTGCCTCATCAGGATTTATTCAGTGTTGGTTTTGAAACTCTTATTCTTTTCTTATTCCCATGAGTCACTCACTCCTCAACTCCTTGTACAGAAGTTCTGGGGGACTGGGGCAATTTTTGTACATTTTTATAGAGACATCTCCATTCAGACCTTTTGCCCATTTTGAATTGGGTTGTCTTTTCCTATTGAATTGTTTTAATTTTATTTTTTAAAACAATCTTTTTTATTTTGCATACCAATCCCAGTTCCCTCTCCCTCCCTTCCTCATGCTCTCCCCTCCTTCCCCTCACCCACCGTCCATTCATTCTTCAGAGAGGGTAGGGCTTCTCATGGAGAATCAACAAAGTCTGTCATGTCTCTTGAGGCAGGACCAAGTCCCTCCCTCCTGTATCTAGGCTGAGCAAGATATCCTTTCATAGGTTCCAAAAAGCCAGTTCATGCACTAGGGATAAATACTGGTTCCCCTGCCAGTGGCCCCACAAACTGCCCAAGCCAAACAACTGTCACCCACATTCATAGGGCCTAGTTCAGTCCTGTGCAGATCCCCCCAGCTGTCAGTCCAGAGTCAGTGAGCTCCCACTAGCTCAGGCCAGCTGTCTCTGTGGATTTCTCCATCAGGGTCTTGACTCCTTTGCTCATATAATCCCTCCTCCTGCTCTATGACTGGACTCCAGGAGCTCGGCCCAGTGCTTAGCTATGGCTCTGCATCTGCTTCCATCAGTTGCTGGATGAAGGTTCTCTGATGACAATTAAGGTACTCATCAATCTGATTACAGGGGAAGGCCAGTTAAGGCCCTCTCCACTATTGCTTAGATTCTTAGCTGGGGTCGTCCTTGTGGATTCCTGGGAATTTTCCTAGAGCCAGGTTTCTTGCTAACTCTATAATGGCTCCCTCTATCAAGATATCTCTTTCCTTGCTCTCCCTCTCAGACCTTCCCTCAACTCAACCTTCCTGACCCCTCATGTTCTACTCCCTGCTTCCCTTCTCCCCTCCCCAATCTCCTTTCACCCTCCCCCCTCCCCTAATGCTTCCAATTTATTCAGGAGATCTTGTCTATTTCCCCTTCTCAGGGGGATCCATGTATGTCTCTCCTAGGGTCTTCCTTGTTTCCTGGTTTCTCTGTGGTCATGGACTATAGACTGGTTATTCTTGGCTTTATTTATATCCACTTATGGGTGAGTACATACCGTGTTTGTCTTTCTGGTTCTGGGTTACCTCATTCAGGATATTTTTTTTCTAGTTCCATCTATTTGCCTGCAAATTTCAAGATGTCATTGTTTGTTTGTTTTTTTTAACACATCAGAAAGTCTAATAATCCAATTAAAAAATGGGGTACATATCTAAACAAAATTCTCAACAGAGGAATCTCAAATGACTGAAAGGCACTTAAATAAAAATAATTGCTCATCATCCTTAGCCATCAGGGAAATGCAAATCAAAACAACTCTGAGATACCATTTTATACCTGTCAGAATGGCTAAGATCAAAAACACTAATGACAGTTAATGCTGGAGAAGATGTGGAGTAAGGGAAACACTCCTCCATCGCTGATAGGAGTGCAAACTTGTACAACAACTGGAAGTCAGTATAGCGGTTTCATAGAAAATTGGGAATCAGTCTACCTCAAGACCCAGCAATACCACTCTTGGGCGTATACCCAAAGGATGCACTACAAGGACATTTGCTCAACTATGTTCATAGCAGCATTATTTGTAATAGCCAGAACCTGAAAACAACCTAGATGTCCCTCAACTGAAGAATGGATAAAGAAAATGTCATACATTTATACAATGGAGAATTACTGTTGAATGTTAAAAAGTTAATAATAATTTGGATACCGCCCTCGTCAGAAAAATGATTTTTAAGTCTTTCTCCCATTCAGTGGGTTGTATTCATTTCCTTGATGCTGTCTTTTACAGGAAGGAAGTTTTAAATTTTAATTATATCAAATTTGTTTTTCTTTTCTTTTTTTTATTTATTTTGAGACAGGGTTTCTCTGTGTTGCTTTGGAGCCAGTCCTGGAACTAGCTCTTGTAGACAAGGTTGGCCTTGAACTCACAGAGATCTGCCTCCCTCTGCTTCCTGAGTGCTGGGATTAAAGGCGTGCGCCACCACCACCCGGCTTGTTTTCTTCTTGTTTGTTACTTTGTATTATATTTGAGAAACCACTACCTAATCTAGGATCATGAAGACTTACATCTATTGTTTTCTCTTTAAAATTTTTACCTGTTATACTTAAGGCTTCCATCTATGTCATGTTTATTTTTAGTATAGTGTGAATATAAATCCATTTTCTTATTTTTACACATTATGGGATATGGTGTGGCTGTCCTTATACATTTGTTGAAAGGCTAGATCCTGCTCTCTCGCCCATATGTTTATGTATGTATGTGTGTATATTGTCCCTGCACATATGTAGCTGTGAGGAAATTTAATTTATAAATTAGGGATAGTAATACATACCACTAATAATAAAATAGAACAGTTGAAACAATATGCTACAATGGTACCTTTGTTACTCTTCAGTTTTGTGGCCATTACTAAGTAAAATCAGGTCACCTGAGCAGTGCTGCCATCGTCAACCCTGAGAACTGAAGGAGAACTACATGATTAGCAAGCAGACAGCCTATGTCGCATAAATACTGTGGATTTAGGGATGGTTTATGTCCCAGGCAGGATGGAGTGAGGTGGTATGGCTTTATCATACTACTCAGAATGGTGTGCATTTTATAACTTTATTTCTGGAATTTTCTACTTAACATTTTTAGATCATAGCTGCCTGTGGGTAACTGGACTTACAGAAAGTGTGACCATGTGTAAAGGAAGTAGACTACTATACTTTGGTTTCTGTCACTGTCTAAAACAACCAGCAGTCAGACCATCATGTGATGTTCCATCTGTCACTAAGAATATCTTGTATCACCAAGCACTGGTGGCACACACCTTTAATCCCATCACTTAGGAGGCAGAGGCAGGTAAATCAGTGGATCTCTTAAGTTTGAGGCCAGCTTGGTCTACAGAGTGAGTTCCAAGACAGTAAGGCTACACAGAGAAACCCTGTCTCGAAAAACTTTAAAAAAAAAAAAGTTCTCTGTAAACAAACCTGCTATTAGTCTTTAATCAGGTGATTTTTTGAGACAGTCTCAAAAAATCTGCACAGCCCGAGGTAGCAGGACAGCCAGAGACGCTTGATCCTCCTGCCTCTATGTCATGGGTGCTGAGATTATAGGTATATCCACACCCAGCTTTCATTCAGTTCACCTTTCTAGTCTTTTCAGTGGGTTTTTCTTTCCTCTGACTTTTAAGATATTAGTTTGCTTTTGTCTTTGATCATTCATTCCCCTCCCCCTCTTGTGCATGAGTCGGTCTGTTTCTTCAGGCTTTTTGGTGTGGGGAAGAGTTGATCCAGCTTTCCAGCTTTGCCGCATAGGTTGAACAGGGTTGCTGCTCAAGCTGACTGCAGTCAAATAACATTTCTTGCAGTGTTCCACCGATGCCTTGGATTTAAGTGTGTTCAGCTTTACCCTAACCACAGGCCTCTCAATCCCTTCATTATCTTCTAGTAAACTAAATCTTGGAGTAATTTGACTGTCTCCTAGCCCTCTGCTAGTTTGACATTAAATGCTTCTGTTAACTACATGGTGATAGCCTTGGACCTATCCTTTCTTCCTTTTTTTTTATTATTTTTTTTCTTTTTTTATCGGCTCTAGCCTTCACCTCAGGCACTTGAACCTCACAGCTAACTTACTGTAATAGCTTTCTGCTATTTTTTTTCCAGACTCTACTCTCTTTCTTATTAGGCCCTGTACTCAACTGCTAGATTAATCCCCCTCAAGCACCTTTCTCATTAAGTTGGTTTCCTGATCCAAGATCCAGGTATCGGATTCATGCACTGCACAGTAGTGTGCGAACTCCTGTTACTTCCTTAATGGTGCCAGCCTCACCTGGCAATGTTTCCTTGTTCTCAGTCTCGCGTTTCCTTCAGCAGTTGACCCCATTTGATTGCCTTCTTTTCTTTTTAAAATGTTTGCATTCTCTTAGTGTGTAAAAGTGGAGTCTGTGTAGAAAAGAAAACCTTGGTGATAACCTCGCTTGTTGTCTGTCTTTGTTGTGGACATGCTCCCCTTTATCAACATTGCTCCATGAAAGAACTTCATTTCCATTTTATTTATAATTCTTTTCCTTTCTACCTTGGCAGAATCTTGAACAAAGTACATGTCTAATAAATTTTCATGGCCAAGAGATCGTAACAGCATCATCAGTCTGTCAGTGTAGTTTTCTGTATGGACCACCCACCATTCGGGTCTATCCTGCCAGCTGCTCCCCAAAGAACAACCCTGAGACTTAATATTAATTTTAAATGCTCAGCTGACAGCTTAGGCTTGTTTTAGCTAGTTCTTATGACTTAAACTAACCCATTTCTATTAATCTGTGAGCTGCCCCAGGCTCGTTTACCTCATATAAGTACCTCCCATCCTTCCCATCCTGCTCTGTCTGTGTCTCAGGGCGTCTCCTCTAACTCCACCCTTCTTCTCCCCAGCATTCTCTGTCCTGAAAATCCTGCTTAGCCATCGACCAATCAGCTTTTTATTAACAATGAGAGCAACACATCTTCAAAATATGCAGACGTATTAGCCCATAGCATCAGTATACAGTTTAAAATGATGTAAAACATCTTTTATCTCATTATCTGATTTTAATTTTTATGTCACTTTTAAAGGCCCATTAGAACAGTAAAAGAGTTTGGCAGCAGGGTTGCTGCAAACATTAAATTAGATTACTAAACTATAGCCATATGATATATCAAATTGTGTCGAGAGAAAGACTGCTCTTTTATATATTGACTAGGCTTTTTTTATTGTATAATTTTGAGAAGAGGGATTTTTTAACTAAATAAAAACCATTATAGACATTATAGGGAATTAAAATCATCATAGTAATTTTCTTAACTTTAAATAACTAGTAGACCATATATATCTATATACTATAATATAATAATAAACAGTATATATAACAATATTACCATTTGTAGTCAGCAGAAAAAATGTTTTAAGGTGCTTTTCCATGGCATAGTTTACTTCTATAAATCTGAGAGAAAACCTCAATCCATTTGAAAAGTAAATGTTTACAAATCCTATTTTGTATTGAATTAGCACAGGAAAAATTTGAAACAACAATAAAAAGATTAATAACCTCTAAGGTAAATGTGGTAGTTTGAATGTAATTGGCCCCATAAGATCATAGGGCGTGACACTATTAGGGGTGTGGTTTTGTTGGAGTGGGTGTGGCCTTGTGTGGGAGGTGCACTTTGAGGTTTCCTATGCTCAAGTTCCTGCCCAGTGTCACAGACCATTTTCTCTTACTTCTGAACAAGATGTAGCCAGCGCCTTATCCGCCTGCACACCACCATGCTCCCTGCCATGCTGAAAATGGACTGACCCTCTGAACTGTAAGCCACCACCTCAGTTAAATATTTTCCTTTATAAGAGTGGCTGTGATCATGGTGTCTCTTCACAGCAATAGAAACCCTAACTAAAACAGCAACAGAAAAAAAAAAGTTCTTTAGAAATGAAAGCTGATCTGCTTAAATATTACAGAGATTGAACTATAAGTTAAAATATTGATTATTTATCAAGGTCAACCAGGATGTAAGAAAATGTATATGGATACATACTGCTGTGTGTGAACCCATATAGTTTTTCATGGAGTGCAATTTGAAAATACATCTTAAATTTAAACATATGTGTACCCCTTAGCCCAGGAAAACCACTCCCTGGAATCTCTCGTAGATCCACATAAGCAACGATGTGAGCATAAAAAGGACGTTTGCAGCCTTCAAAAAATGTAATGTGTATTGATGGATGTAAAAATATTTGAAAGAATGGGCTGTTCTAATATTGTAGAATTGGCTAGAAATATGATTGATAAGAGATTACATATGCCTATATTGCTTGAAATTTTATAATGAATAAAAAACAATAAAATAATATATTCAAATTTAGAGTATCTAAGAAACAAAACTTCATTTTGGTAAATAGCCAAAGATCTATTAACACAACAGTTCAAATCCTTGACTGTTATGCTGTACTAGAATGAGTAAAAATAAGCAAATAAAATACTCATTGATAGAAATTATATACACACTAGTTCTAAGAAAGGCAAAAATACTGGAAATTAAAAATAAGAGTTAGTGATTTAGTAGATTTATACAAGAGCCCTGGGAAAGCTAGAAACAATATAAATATCCAAAATTAGTAATGAAATAATTTGATCGCTATACAGTGGTGGCACACACCTTTAATTCCAGTATTCGAGAGGATGAGACATGTGGATCTCAGTGAGTTTGAGATCAGCCTGGCCTACAGGGCAAGTGCCAGGAAAGGCTCCAAAGCTACACAGAGAAACCCTGTCTCGAAAAACCAAAAGAAAAAAAAAAGAATTTGAAAATATAAAGAAAAATTGCATATACCTTTGCGCTACTTTATATGTTTTGATGAGATGTATATAATGTTCTAAGGAAGAATACATTTATAAAACTGATGTATCTTTATATTATTAAATTATAAAAAAATTAAAATTAGCCAAAATCTATAATTTAATTAAAAGTGTTAGGACCTAAAGAAACAAAATATTTTTCGAACCTTTAAGGACCAGACACAGTTCACAAAATTATTGGAATAACAAACAAATGGAAACATTTAAGATCATTTTTTTATTTGGTATCATTTTAAATTTAAATTTAAATTTAGAGGTGTGTGTGTGTGTGTGTGAGAGAGAGAGAGAGAGGAGAGAGAGAGAGAGAGAGAGGTGTGTGTGTGTGTGTGTGTGAGAGAGAGAGAGAGAGAGAGAGGTGTGTGTGTGTGTGTATGTGAGAGAGAGAGAGAGAGAGAGAGAGAGAGAGAACAGAGAGAGAGAGAGAGAGAGAACACAAGTGAGTGAGCTGTGGGGGTGGTTCCCATGCCATAGCGTGTGTGAAAGGCCTGAGGAAAAGTGTATGGGGTCAGTAATCTCCATTACATCTTTATGTGGGTTCTAGGGATTAATCTCAGTGGTTACACTTTTTAAAAAATTGCATGGTTGGGCGGTGGTGGTGCACGCCTTTAATCCCAGCACTCTGGAGGCAGAGGCAGGCAGATCTCTGAGTTCAAGGCCACCCTGGTCTACAGTGAGTTCCAAAACATCCAGGATTACACCTTGTCTTGGAAAAAAAAGTTGCATAATAATCTTAAAGTCAGCATTCATCACTGAGTATGATTCTTGACAATTTAAAAGAGACATAGTCACTAGCACCCAGAACAAAGTGGTGACTTGGTGGTTTCTTTGCCCCAGCTTGTGTTTCTCTTGTTTACTGTCTTAGTCACTTGACACCGTGACCATGGCAATGCAAGGCTTATAAAATAAGGCATTTAACTGGGGCTCCTTACAATTTCAGATGTTTAGTTCATTATCATCTTGACAGAGAGAGAACATGGTGGCATGCTAGCAGACATGTGCTGGGAAATAGCTGAGGTTCTTCAGCCAGACCTGCAGATAGCAGAAAGTGAGACTGGGTCTGGCAGGGGCTTTTAAAGCCCATCCCTGGTGACCCACTTCCTTCAGCCAGGTCACACCTCCTAATCCCTCTAATCGTATCAGAGAGTTCCATTCCCTGGTGACTAAGTATTCATTTATATGAGCTCATGGGAGTGGCGGGCATTCTTACTCAAACTACTACTCGACCCACTCTTATTTTTATCTTTGTATTTTTTTTTCCAATTGTTTTGAGACAGCCTCACTTTATAGCTCAGGTTGGCCTGGAGCTCACTCTGGTATCCAGGCTACCCTCAAACATACGGCAATTTTTCTGCCTTGGCCTCCTCATTGTTAGGATTATAGGTGTGAGGCACCATTCTTGGGTTGGCCCATTCTGAAACAAAGGGTTTCCTCCATAGCTTCCATGGCATCCAAAGCCAGTACTGAGAGGGAAAGGAAAATTACTGGAGGGGAGCATGGGTAAGAAACGATATAAAGCAAAACACAGCTTCCATGCCCGGTAGCTAATGATTTAACCTCCTTGCCGCCCTTCTTCCTACCTAAGGGCAGAGTTCACTTAAAGGTAGATAGCTCTCTTCACAGAACTTCGAAATCTGTTTTACAAGTACAAAAGTTCTTTTCTCTTTAGGTCCATTTATGTGTTTGAGTGTGAATACACATGTATGTAGATATATTTGGAGGCCATTGGAAAACTCAGGTATTTTTTCTTGGGCTGTCTGTCTGTCTATCTCTGTCTATCTGATACAGGGTACTTTACTGGCCTAGAACATGCCAAGTAGGCTTAGCTGGCTGGCCATGAAGTCCCAGGGATCCTCCTGTCTCCACTTCCACATCACTAGGATTAAAAATGCACAGCACCATGCTTGGCTTTTAAATGTAGGTGCTGGGACTCAAACTCCAGTCCTCGTATTTGCAAAGCAGGCACTTTACCTGCCGGGTCCCAAGCCAGGTCATGTATCTTTTCTAATGTCTTTATTTTAAGCCTTTATACATTCGTGTTTGTGTTTGCTTAAAAAGGAATACAAAGAAATTACTTGTTCAACTTACACGGTGTCATTCACAGCAAGAAATGCAGCGCAGCATTGCTGTGTTGTTGTTTAGCCTGACACGCTCCTAAGAGAGACTGCCACATTGGGTGCATCCAGAGTTCTACTTATGCCTCAAGAAAGAATTCAGGAGTTGTTATAAAGCAAAATTGAGTTTACTAAGAAAAGGATACTATAAACCCAGTGTGTAGGTGTGGGCTTCTTAAGAGAGTCATATTTCAGTACCTTAGCACTCTCTCTCTCTCTCTCTCTCTCTCTCTCTCTCTCTCTCTCTCTCTCCCTCTCTCTCTCTGTCTCTGTCTCTCTTTCTCTGGTGATTTTGTGGCTTTTGAAGTTATATTGTTCAAATAATATCATTGATATCTAAGTTTAAAAGGTTAAGTGCAAATATTTTGGTATACTTTTGGGGGGAAAGTGCTGGGGATTTACCTTGGAGCCTTGCACATGCTAGGCAGCTGCTTTGCCAAATGAACCACATCCCTAGCCTTGACTTTTTGTTTAAAGGATTTTTATGCAAAGGTGTCTTCTGAGGTAAGTGGTACATATTTAAAGATAAGAACGGACTGCTGTTCAGATAAAGGCAGAAGTCAAAAGAAGTCAAAGTAGCTCTTACTGTGCAGTAAGAGGTAGGTCCAGGCGTGGGTTTGGATTGTAAGTGTGGCTCACAAACCACACTTGTAAGACTTTCTCAGAAAAATACAGTTCCAAGATGAGAAATGACTGGTGATTAAAATTAAACTTAATTTGGGGCCTAAGCATGGTCATTAGTTTATCTATCATCCATCTCTGTGTCCCTACCCCGACCCCAATATGTTTTTGAGACAGTTTACCCAAGGATGGTTTTGATTTTCTGATCCCTTGCCTCCACTTCCCCTGGAATTACAGGGATATGTGACCATGTCTGACTCATTAGCTGATTTAACACTCTTATTTAAAAAAAATCTCAGGAGAGGCCATCTTCATAGTGGTTTTGCTAGTGCAGTCAAAATTCTTGACTCTCAGTCAGCAAGAAAGGCAAAGCAGACTGGGAGGTGGTGAGGCATCCTTTGCCTTTCTGTCTTTTTACTTTGCTCTTTCTATCCTGCCTTTGTTTGCTTGTTTCAGTGCTGGGGATTCAGTTTAGAGCTTTGGGTATGGCAGGCCAGCTGTGTACCTATGAGCTATTGCACATCCTCAGTTCCCTTTCCTACTTTTGAGACAGGATTTTGCTATGTTGCCCAGGCCAGTTTTACCCACAGTTCTCCTGCCTCATATTCCAAGTTCATAGGTGTGTGTCACTATGTCTTCTATAGACACTTATAATTAGTTTCAAAAGACATAAAATTCTGTTATTTGTGTCAATTCCGTTTCAGTTTTTTATTTCCAGTTATGAAGGTTAGTTACTTGAAGCTCCTTGATACATGGTCATAGTGAGCTTTCCATCACAGATCTGTAGGGAGTAATTCAGCCCACCTATCCATAACTGTATTTGATCACTTCTCCCAGATTTACCCACCAGGGAGGGACCACTAGATTATCCAGCCTATATATAGTATCACAAAGCACAGGTACCAGTCAGCAGGGTGACTGTGTGTGTGCACTCTTACCTCAGTGCACAATTCTTGCCTTCCCATATCTTGGCCTCCTTTTGCTACTTTCCACCATCCTGCTTGGTAGAAAGCCCTTTCTCAGTAACTATGCCCTTTGGTCACATACCCTGTTAGTATTGATTACTCAGCACTGACCAACCACTGTCATACTTTAAGTTTCATTATTTGTGTGTTGGCAGCCACTTAGGTAAGTTTTTGTAAGTTTCTTATTCATATCTTTGGTTTCTTTTGCTGTGAATTTCTTGTGATGTCATTAAGTGACAGGCTCTTCTTCTATATTATAGATATCTAGTCCTTTTCCATTTTAAATGTTAGACTTTTTTATGATTTCATTCCTCCTAATTCTGTTCATGGTCTTCTGTATTGTACAGAGATCCTTAATTTTGTTGAAGCCAAATATAGTAAATTTGTTTAAGAGTTTCTTGGAGGTTCTTCTGTTCTCTAGTGTTCTGTACTTTAGAATGTTATCCCAACACTGGTTTTCAGACACTTGTACTTGTGGCTTTTTGAAGACTTACTGTTTCCTTTCTTTGTCCCCAATTGGGCTTGTGGTGTTATCTTTTGGCTGCTCTTAATGGAGTTTTAAAAAATGAAAGAAAAAGGATTATAAACCTTCCCTTCTCTAAGCTCTTCCAGGATTGGGCCTTTGACCCTGTTTTTCCTGTTTGAATCCTGTCTGCTCAGCTCTAGCCGATCCAAAGTGGTGCTTGCCTCCCTAAGCTGTGCACTCACTCAGCCTTCCTCCAAGGAATTTGGAATTAGGGCCCATCTTAACTAGTTTCTTGAAGGAGTTGCAAATTAAGAGGTTTGGAATGACTGTCTTCTACTGTGGGCACAAAGAACTAGAGGGATTATCTGAAGAAAGAGACTGAAGTTGTGAGCAAAGAAACAAAGGGAAAAGGCTGTGGTCCCATAGAGAGGAGCGAGTTGGAGCTGAAATGTGAAAGTAGCCGGCCTGGATCCTCCTGATGGCTTTCCAGTTTCTGGCTCTGTTCTCTCCTGAGAATACATTACATTTCCTTTTGCATTAGATAGAGGTGGCTAACCACTGTAACAGACAGACTCCAAAGTCTATAATGGCCCTCGCACAATAAATGCTCGCTTCTCACTTACACAAACAGGACCGGATGACTCTAAGTTAGCAGGGTGACAAGTAGAGGCCTGTGCCCCAATTATTTAGGAATCAAGGTTGGTGGAGGCGCTGCCATTTGCTACATATGACTGTCAAGGTCTCCCTGGTCTTTAGTGTCCTCCTACAGAAGGAAATGGTCATGTAATTGAACCTATGGGAAGCTTTATTGACCAAGTTCCTTCGCCTAGAACTCTGTCACATTTAACTCTACAGGAGGAGGAAATGTAATTTAGCTGTGAACCAAGAAGGAAGAGAAAATGTGTTTAGTGAATAAGTTGAGATTACTACAACATGTTTGTATCTGTATGATACTTGCTATCTTTCTAATCAAATTTCTATTTTTTCTTAAACATGTTTGAGATGCTTCTGTTATTTTAACTTCAATGCGTAAGATGTTTTTGCCATATCCATATTTAAAATAGAAGAGATAAAGCTGAGTAATTACTTTTCTCAGGAAAATTGGGCCGATTTCCACCTATGATGCATCACCACTCAGCGCCCTCAGATGGTCAGATGCCTGGAGCTCGTTTCCAGAGGCCCCACCTTGCAGAAGCCTTCGCAAAGGCCAAAGGAGCAGGTGGAGGTGCTGGAGGAGGGGGTAGTGGAAGAGGACTGATGGGCCAGATCATTCCAATCTATGGCTTTGGAATTTTTTTGTACATACTGTACATTCTGTTTAAGGTAAGTGGGATTATCTTAGACATATGTCAGTGAAAATTTAATGTCGTTATAATAAAAATCATCTCCAGTAAAACCCTATAAAGGTCACACAGCCCTTTCAAATCCATCATCTCCTTAAAAAAAATACCTCATCTCTTTGAACAGTTAGGCTAGCTATCATCTCAGTTTCACAGCTGAGAAATCTTAGCATAGATTTACAACTAAAATGTAAGGCCAGGGTTTAAACCTGGATCTTCTAGTTCATTATGATCTTCATAATCCAATCAGCACTATAATTCAAAGGAAAACAACAAAAAACTAGGCATTTTTGCAAGGTGATAGACCATAAAGATGCTCTAGTTAAAGGCTTGCTCATAGGATGAAAGCCAGGCTTCCCAGTAGCCACTGTAAGGTTCATTTAATGGTGCCAGTGTTTAAGATGCTGTGTCTCGTGTCATCCCTGTAATTCCCCAGCAAACTGTCGTATCTCCATACTCAGCCCAATATTTCCTGGTTCTGGGTGTCCTGCTGGGTCTTTTAAGGCAGACCCCCAATTTAGTTCTATTTTCAAGTAGGTTTTTATAGGCTACAGATTTGTTCCCTGTGAAGAGGTGTAGAACCTTCGCCTTACGCTCATGCTTAGAATGAGGAGATTTTAGTTTCTTCTCACCCAGGAATTCTGCAGGCAGCCTGAGCTGAGCATGAGAATGTCCCCAGGGTGGTACTTTACATCACCTATCCTTCGATAAGCATGGGTACGGCAGAAAACGATAAGATTTTGTTTCCTTTGTGCTTTGAGTTTTGCTTTGATCATTTTTGCCTTCTTGACTCTTTAAAAAAGACATTTCTCTAATGCTGATATTTGGTTTGATTTCTGACTTAATTTTTGTCTCCCAGCCTTTTTTTTTTTTTTTTTTTTTTTTTGTTCTTTCCATTTAACATGCGGTGTTCCGTACCTTTGAGGCTCTGAGCTGCTGTTGATGTGCTGTACCTCCTTCATCCTCAGCTTTCAAAGGGGAAAACTGCGGAAAATCGGAACTGCTCCACTGCCCCACCTGGGAACGCCCATAGAAAGATCAGTAAGTGCTCCTTCCCACGTATTAAGTTTTACTGCGCTGGAGTGGAATACAGCCAGGGGGACAGACATTTCTCAAGAGTGTATGGATATTGGGTCTTAAAGGGCTAATGCTGCAAAAGGCACAAGGCTGCCAGATCTTTGGTATACATTAGCAAATTAACAGTCAACATTTGACTTAGTTACTTTTCACCTATAGTCTTCAGGATATTTGTAGCAAATGTGTTTATTTCTCAGAGGAAACCCGAGGGAGAAATTGCATCACTGTTACAGGCCATAATTAGCTCTTGACACTTTGGAATCTTGAAATGTGCTATCAGATAGTTCCCAACTGATAAAATGTATATACTACAGTCCTTTTCTCTAAGAATCTGTAGGTTAGAATGATTCCAGGAAATAGGATCTGTGGGCTAAAGCCCTTGCTGCACAGGCGGGAACGGAGATGGAATCTCCAGCACCTGTGTAAAAAGCCAGGCGTGGCTGTGCATGCCTGTAACTCCAAACCTGGGGAGCCTTAGGTTTCCCTGGCCAGCCAGCCTAGCCAGCACAATGAGCTCCTGCTTTATTGTGAGACCCTACTGCAAAGGAATAAGGGAGAGAGTGACAGAGGAGGACACTGCGTGCCATCATCTCCTACACCTGCACACTGACTTGCATGGGTCTCACTCACACGGATGCTTCACACAGAGGGAAACATAACTTGTGAGGGGCATTACCTAGAAAAAAAAGGACTTGTCAAAGGCACTATGGAATTATGTCTGGATGTCTTGAGTAAAACTTATGCAAACATGAACTCTTGAGTTTGCTGAGGGCTGGATGGTGTTCATGGGCAGCAGCTGTGGGAAGGGTCTTAACTGTGGACCCAGACTCACAGAGGTCTTCCTACCTCTGCCGCCTGAGTGCTAGGATTAAAGATCTGTTCCATTTCAACCATTAAAAGTTTTCTTGTTTGCTTTTACATTTATTTTTAAGGTTTTCAAATTGAAAGACTTTTTTTTCATCAAAAGTTTTTGAAAGAGAAACATCAGCAGAATGAAGTGGGGATGAGCCACAGAAGCATCTGGCCTAGGCCGTAGCTCCTTTTGGAATTGTTTCTGGATTTTCTGTCATGTCAAATTATCAATCATGGTCTCCATCCTTTTTGAAAATCCTAAATAGTTAAGAATTTAATGAAAGGCGCTATGTCTCATCATGAGATAATAATAATAATAATAATAGCAGTAATTAAAAGAAATTGTAGTCAACTGGAAGTTTTGAAACTGATGAGGATTCAGTGGGTGAAAGAGCATACTGAGTTTGATCTCTAGAACCCATGTAAAAAGGCAAGATGTTGTGGTGTGCTTCTGTAATTCCAGCATTCCTTTGCTGACATGGGAGGCAGAGGCAGGAGTATCATCCAGAAGCTTGTAGGTCAGCTAGCCTAGAGTATGAAGTACATCAGAAACAAGAGATACCCTGCCTTTACAGTGTGGAAAGCCAGAACCACACACACACACACACACACACACACACACACACACACACACACACACTCACACACTCAGTGCATACACAAAGCACAAAAGTAGTAAAAACCAAAACAAAATACACACTCTACTAATGAATAAAATAAAAAACAGACTGTTGAGACCATCTTTTGTCAGAGACAGAAAGAAAACATTAAATGGTAAAATGAACTCCCAAGACTGCTTTTTGTAACAATGGCAATAGCGGTGAGTCAGCTTTATCTTTTAATTCAGAATCATGCAAAACTAACAATAACTTCAGTACCAAATAGTGCAGTTTGCACCCACTTCCCAGGAATTAACTGCCTTAAAAGACTTTTTAGAGTCGGGTGGTAGTGGGGCACGCACTCGGGAGGCAGAGGCAGGTGGATCACTGTAAGTTTGAGGCCAGCGTGGTCTACAAGAGCTAGTTCCAGGACAGCCAGGGCTACACAGAGACCCTGTCTCAAGAAAAAAAAAAAAAAGGAAAGAAAAAAAGAAAAGGCCTTAAGGTCTTTTAGAATCAGGCAGTGGTGGTGGACACCTTTAATCCTACTTTAATCCTAGCACTCAAGAGACAGAGGAAGCCGGTTCTGAGTTCGAAGCCAGGCTGCTCTATAGAATAAGTTTGAAGCCAGCAGGTCTACACAAGAGAAGTATGAAATAGAAGTCTAGGTGTTCATATGTGGAGGGGCATTAGTTTTCTTACTGCCTGAAAGTGCACTTCAGGGTTTTGAGGGGTTTTTTTTTTGTTTGTTTTTTGTTTTGCTGTTGTGCTGTTGCTCGCTCTCTCTCTCTCTCTCTCTCTCTCTCTCTCTCTCTCTCTCTCTCTCTCTCTCTCTCTCTCTCTCTGCTGTGTGTGTGTGTGTCTACAGTCTACTGACCCTGTCTGAGAAAACTGTAACTATGGATACCCTAGCATGGTCTATTTTTATTCTAGACAACTAGGGTCAGAAAACTTTGGGCAAAGAGGTCTCAACCGTAATTCAGGATTTCCTACTGAAGAAATATAACAGTGAAACTATTAATTCCAAACCATAAATACAGGCAAACAGGGCTCACCTCAGAGTCCTGACCCTTTGTTCTAGTACTCCCTGGGCTTGGTACCTTACCCAGGGGCTCTGTCATCTATCTACCTTCTGCATTTACGCTGGGGCAACTTCGCAGTGTGTGTTTTCAGTGTTAGATGTTTCTTTAGTTGGTTCTGTTGGATTACTGTGTGGAAGAAGGAGTGATTTATTTATCATTTCCTAAGTGAGTATGTATCCTGTTGATCCTCGTGGCCAGACCTCCACGCCTTTTCTGTGCTGGTTGTATTAGATAGAGAAGCTCATGTCTGTTCTCCCGAGTCTCTGAAGAAGCCTGGGTTATCGCAGATCATGTCAGTCAGCCGTTTCTTGAAAGGGTTTAGGGAATAGCATATGATGGTTCTTAGATTGATGCTTGTTTTTCAGCCAATTATGAGCTTGTTCAACTGCAAGAAAAACTAAAAGAGACGGAAGAAGCCATGGAAAAATTAATCAATAGAGTGGGACCTAATGGTGAGAGGTAAGTTTTCTTTTTTGTTTGTTTGCTTGCTCACTTTTGAGACAGGATTTCTTTGTGTAGCCTTGGCTGTCCTAGGACTAGACTAGGCTGGCCTCAAATTCAATGCCTTTACCTCCTGAGCAAAAGAAATGGGGCAGTGTGATGGCTCATCAGGTAAAGGTTCTCTTTTTCTTTGTTTGTTTTTGGTTTTTAAGACCGTGTTTCTCTGTGTAGCCCTGGCTGTACTGGAACTCGCTCTGCAGACCAGGCTGGCCTCGAACTCAGAGATCCTCCTGCTTCTGCCTCCCAGGTGCTGTAATTAAAGGCATGTGATTTCACATCCAAAACTTTTTGTGTTTTGTGTTTTTTTTTTTTTTTTTTTGAGACAGGGTCTCACTGTGTACTTTTGACTGTCCTGGAACTCGCTCTGTAGACCAGGCTGGCCTCAAACTTGCAGAAATCTGTCTACTTCTGCTTTCCAAGTGCTGGGATTAAAGGCATACGCCACCATCCCTGGCTCAAGAGGTAATTTTTCATCAAATAGGACTCAGACGATTTCATGTTTAGAGTATCTTTTTGCTTTTGAGACATGTAAGTCTTACATGTTTTTTCTTATGTAATTGTCAGGTTAGGTGTAATATATGTATTCTTTCTCAGTTGACATCCAGTTTCATATTATTGAGAAATCTATTTTCAAGCATTAAATGTGGTATGAATTATTGTGAAAATTTGAAATTTGTAAATCATGTAGGATCAAATAACCTAGTTTTAAGAAGTATCTTTCCCTGGTTGTCTAATATAAAATATTAAGTAAAATCTGGTTATATTTTATATTTATATTATATGTTATATTTTCTGAGACCAAATTGAAAAACGAGAAACAAACCAACAAGGGGCTGGAGAGATGGCTCAGTGGTTAAGAGCACTGACTGTTCTTCCAGAGACCCTGGGTTCAATTCCCAGCACCCACATGGCAGCTCACACTGTCTGTAGCTCCAGGTCCAGAGGAGGGGATCCATTGCTCTCCTCTTGCCTCCCTGGACACTGCACACATGTAGTGCACAGACATATATTCAGGCAAACACTTAGGAAGGAACATTTATGCTCTGCCACACTGGCCAAGGATCTGAAAAAGAAGGTGCAGGAGGTTTATGAAAATGGGAACAACTTTAAAAAACAAAACCCAGGAAGGAAAAGCCAGAATGTGATACTGTGGATACTGTGTACCAAGACAGAGAGTCTCAGCTGAACTTTCTAACAGGAAAGGAGGGAGAACTTCACGGTGGGCCATAACAATCTCATGCAGGATAGTGAACAGTCTCTCCCACACCTTCATGGACAGTTGTCCACAGTTGTGGAGTCTTTGATGCAAGGAACAGGCATTGACCTCTTATATTTGCCATCTTTCAAGTACTTGTGCTCTGTGTCTTCTCCTCTGCTCCCTGACATCTAATTTGCCCATCCCTGGTTGCATATTAGAAGAGTAGACAACTGAGCGGTGGCAGGCAGGGGCAGGTGGGTCTCTGAGTTCAAGGCCAGCCTGGTCTACAAGTTCCAGGGCTAACAAGTGAAATTCTGTCGAAAGAAAGAAAGGAAGGGAAGGAGAGAAGAGAAGGGGAGGGGAGGGGAGGGGAGGGGAGGGGAGAAGGGAGGGGAGAGGGGAGGGGAGGGGAGGGGAGAGGAGAGGAGGGGAGGGGAGGGGAGGGGAGAGGAGAGGAGAGGAGAGGAGAGGAGAGGAGAGGAGAGGAAAGAAAGAAAAGCAAGAAGAGTAGGCACCCTCACACTTGCAGTTTCATGGCCTGACATTTCCTTATATTATCTCATGTGCTATTGAAATGCTATTCATGAGGATGAACACTGAAACATTGCCTGTCTATGTCAGGAACTTTGACCTCTTCGCAGTTCAGAAAGTAGGCTTATAACCTAAAATGTGTTCTGAAGTCACATATATACATGACTGTACCTGTGTGTGTATATAAAGGTTCACTAAACTTGCTAAAGACTGTTCTGAGCTAACTACTTTTGTAGACATTATCTAATGTACAAACGTATGTGACTTTCCTGTCTGGGTTGAGAACTACCCCTACTTTTATAGGCCCTTATGCCTCAGATTAATATCTGTACCTTAGTCTGGGCTGTTGACTGTCCCAAGCAAGTCTAAGAGTCATGAACTCCATAGATGAATATCTATAGTTAGAGTCCCTTACTTGGGAGATCTAACCCCAGGGTTAAAAGAACCATGTGAAGATATTCATTATTACCCACCATTACTCAGACTCAAATTAGATGATCCGTCACCTGTCCAACATGTACCATCTCTCTATTGGCCTCGCAGGAATTCAGTACTGTAGCTCCTAACTACCTTCTGTCTTCTTTGTGCTATATGTGCAGAGCCAGAGGAAGTTGTCCCTGCACTGCAGCTAGAGTTGCGTCATCTCCTTGTTCCTGGGGAACCTCTATAATGTCTTATTCTTTACAAGAGGCTGAGGTATAGACTGCTTGAGGACATATCAATTCCAGCCTGCAAAGCAGCAAATATGTAAAGTGTTACCTGTAGTACTGGAAGGCAACTCTGCTTCCATGAAAGCACATTCCCTGGTGGCTAAGGATGCTAAGCACTTTTAAAAGCACTTATTGGCATCTGTGTTTCTTCTTTTGAGAACTGTATGTTCAGTTCAGTAGGCTTTTTATTGATTGTATGATTAGATTTTGTTGTTTAAATTTCTGTTCTTTATCTATTCTATGATCTTAGTCCCCTGTCTGATGTGTAGCCAGTAGGATCCTGTACCATTTCTGCAGGCATCCTTCACTCTGGTGATTGTTCCCTTTGCAGTACAGTAGCTTTTTAATTTCACATAGTCCTATTTCAGTTCTTAGGGAGTTTCCTATGCTATTTGGATCCCTGAAATAAAAATCCTGTGCCTAGATCTTGAAGTGTTTCACTTGCTTTCCTCTAGCAAGCTAAGAGCTGCAGAACTTAGCATGACCTAGTCCTGGGTGGGTGGACTCTATTTCCATCCTCTCCTTTGATCCATTTGAATAGGTTCCTGTGTCGGGTGAGATGTGCACCAGGTTTCCTTCTGTGCCTGCCTCTGTAGTTCTAGCATTCATGATTATCAGAACTGTGGATGCTCCAGTGTAGTCTGTTAGATGATTTTGATGACATCTTGACTTCTGGGGCAAGGAAAGGATTTAAGACAAGGAACACATGCTTGCTTACAGCTCTAACCTTTTGTGTGGTATCCATATACTTCATACTTTCCATAGTGTTCCTGACTGCAAGATACTGGCCTGAAACTGAGAAATAGTCAGTCCTGAAACTGTACCTTCATATGTCTGTGTGTGACTAGAAGCATGGAAACATTCCTGATGTGGCTTGTAAATTTTTGAGGCACCTTTCACCTCAAGGGTATAGGTCTGTACATGTGCAGTGACCTCTATGTTATGTCTGATTTTAAACACAGTATCCAACTCAGAGACACAGTTAAGGAAGCAAGGTGAGATGTTCTTATTTCTGCCTTTAGAATTAGCAAGGTTTCCTTCCAAGAGTAGAGTGTCTGGTCAGAAATGACTTCTATTCTAGAAACATGGTGTAGTCTGAGGAAGCGCTGGTTAGAAAGAGCCTACTCCTGAGTGCCCTGGCCTTGCCAACCTCCCTCACATGCTGTCTTGTACATGTCCCACCCTCTCCCAAGTGTAACTCCTCCCCCCCCCCCCAAAAAAAAACATCTTTGAATCTAGGACCTTGCAAATCTATTTTCCTTTGCTGAGGCATTGACCTACCACTCAGTTGGTTCAATCTAGATCAAACAACTATTAATGAGCCAATCACAACAGACAGGAAGGTGGAATAGGAAGACTGCCACTTGACCACTGTCAAAGAAAGGTAAAGGGATGAATGGCTGTACCCTAACCTATAGTGTGAGCAAAAGAGAGACTGTTCCCAAAGGAAACCAACTAGGTAATAACATAGAAGGAATGGAACGATACAAAGATGCCTGAAGATTTATAGTACTTCTTGGGAGATTCTGGCATTAACTAAGATTAAACACAAAAGAAGAGAAAGAAGATAAGAATTTTGAGATAATGAACATGGTCTGAACTTTGAATATGGTTGAGATGCAGTCAGAATAGCTACATATAATATATAATAGCTACAGGACTATGTGCTGTTGGGGATATGATCAAGGTCATGGCGAAAGATGAGATCACCAAATCTTTGAGACCATCATATTCTGGTGTTAGCCTTGGTCTTTCCTTTCTGCTTTGTTCTTTCTGTATTTAACTCTTGGATTTGGACTTGGTGATTCCTTTGGTTAAAAGTCAGGTGACATTATTTAACCACCTGTGACCTTATATTTTTCTAACATTTTGGAATCTGCCATAGATAACCTGTTATCCTGTTCTGCTTGTTCATGTAGCTTCTTGTGAGCCTTGATTTTGAGGGACTGAATTTAGGGTTAATTTGAAATATAGTGTGATGACAAGTCCCCAAGTAGAGATGCTGAGGAAATAACTGGACAACAGGGACATCTGGGTAAAAAGTAAAGACTAAAGATAGGGTTAGGACATCTCCTCTTTAGGAAATGACTTCATCTGTGATGCTGGGTCAGCCTCCCTGGAGCGTGACTGTAACATTGAGCCTTCGTGGTGACCAGGCTTTAGTAAATGGAGAGAGGAGGCCAAGGTCAGAACTAACAGAAACGTCTAGAAAAGTGGGAGGAATGCAGGTGTGTTCCTGGCTAAAGCAGGGAGTTTCGGAAGGATGTTCTACTGTAAGAAGAATCAAAAAGAACAAGCTGAAAAGACCCCTGGACTCAGGAGTAAACCAGTCACTGATGATTTTTGTAAGATTTGGTAAATGACAGAGTGAAGACCACATTTCAGAGGTAGAGGAAAACAAATGGTGAGTAAGTGAGACCAGCCAGACGGATATGTAGGCCTGCTGTGTGTGCTGCCATGAGCAGTCGGACTGCCCTTTGGGGGGTTCAGGGCAGGCTGAGATAGCAAGAATTCCATAAAAACGTTCATTGCAGTAAATCCTGAAGAGGTGATGTGTGTATCCTGGACTCTGTTTAATGGGCAGGCAGACATGTTTTCAAAGTTATAAGGATGTTTTAGTTTGGGATTTTATCTGTTCTATTTTAGTTAAAGGTTTCCATTTTCCATAAGTTAGGAAGCAGAGGCTCAATTTTGTTTCATTTAGTGTCAGAATATTCCATGTACAGAGAAACGGTCTGTAAAAACTGCTAGCCAGAGTATGTGAAAGCAGGCAGGTCATCCTATTCTACCCCTGAACTCACCCACAAAATGGGTCATTTTCATTAGAGGAAGTTGGAGAACTGAACTGAATTTGTTTTCTTCCCAGTGAGGGGGTGGAAGTGACACACCCTTTTCCTCAGTTACACGCTTAATGTTTGAAGGAGAAACCTATTTTTCCTGTCAGGTGAAGTTTGTTAGGCTGAGCAAGGAGAGGAGCCCAGTGCAGATCACACTGAGCAGAGAGAGGAATGGGCGCTTCCATAACTGGTGCATGGTTTCCTCCTGCGACTCTGACTTGGGTGCTTGGGTCTTTAAGGAGAGAATGAGAGTTCTCTTAATTCCTCCACTAGATGAACTGGCCTCAAAACAGGTTTTTAGGACCGTGCCTTTCTGTGTGATGCAGCCTTTTCCTCTCCGGGGCCTTGTTTCCCTCAAGTCTGGTGCTGTTCTTGCAGGTATTTGCCCAGAACCACAGCTAAGTTGGCAGTCAGGTGCAGTTTTCTAAACTGTAGATATTGAGTCCTGTGGTGGGGTATAGGCTCATTGGTAAAGTGTTTGCTTACCAGAGTTCTAAAAGAAAGGAGAGGAGAGGGCGTGGGAAAGGAGAGATGGAAAAAGAAAAGGCACGAACTGTAATCACCTTGTGTTTGTCAGTTTCTCTATCTACATGATGAGTGTTCTGAGTTACGTACCTCTGAGAATAAGCCTTTGGATTCCAGTCCATTGTTTTTCTGTGGTTGAGACTAATGGCCTAGAATATTTTTCTTTGACATCCTTACTTCAGAGAAGTGTCTCATAGTAAAGGGACTAAGGTACGAGTTTGAGGGAAATTGAGAGTCTGGGGGCTCAGCCTGGTGAGATGCACGGCTGAGACCTCTGGGATCTTGTTTCCATGTCAGTAGTCATGGACTCAAGCAGTCACTTGAAGTACTCTGGAGAGTAGATTCCCCGTTTGTAAGATCACAACATGGAACTAACATCTCTGGCATCACCCATGACATTCTAGAGTCAATTCTAGAAAATCACCTGCTGTTAGACCTCTTCTTTGAGGATCCAAACAGATCATGGCAAAATTACCCCCATTGCTTAGAAGTGCTGACCACCAGATGGCTGGATTGTCTGATGTTTCTCAGCAGAGCACAGACTGTGACATCTGACCAAGAGAAACGATTACTGCATCAGCTCCGAGAAATCACAAGGGTCATGAAAGAAGGCAAGTTCATTGACACATCTACTCCAGAGAAGGAAGCTGAGGAAGCCCCTTACATGGAGGACTGGGAAGGTAAAATGCCCCCTTACTTCTTTATTAGCTGTCACCCAGAAAAGACATCTTACCAGTTTCCTTAAAAATCAGCTTGTACTGAGGCATGACAAATCTCTGTTCTCACTTGTATAATGTTTACCTTTTATAAATGTGCAGTTGGAAAGTTTGGCAAACATCTATAGTTGTAATCACACTCAGGATAGAACAGTTTCATCATGCTAGAAAGTCCTGCCCTCCTGCCTCTGGCAGCAGCTGAGCTGCTTTCCACCCAATAATTGGGCTTTTCCTGTATAAACGGATTGTACTGCAGATGCGCTGTGGTGGGTGTCTTCTGTTTAGAGTAATGCTTTTGAGAGTCATGTGTGTTGTTGAGTGTGTCACACGTTCTTTCTGAAATTGCTGGAGTATTGTATAAATATACCACAGCTTGTTCATCCACTTAGTAGCTGATTAACACTGGGCTTTTTCTGGCTTTGAACTGTGGGGTCCGAGCTGCTGTGAGGTTTGCATGCAAGGCTTCTCATGGCTTCTTTTGGACACACTGTGCTTCTCTTTCAATATAGGACTAGGATTTCAGGGTTTATAGTCCGTATATGTTTAAATTTATAGATACTGTAAGCTAGCTTTAAAGTGGCTGTACATTTTCACCAGTAGCTTGTGAGTCAGTTATCCCATATCCTTGCTAATACAATGTCTCTGTAAATGTTAGCCATTCTGTGAGATTTCAGCGGTATTGCAGTCATAACTCAAATTTACATTTCCCCAGTGACTTATGATGCTGAACATTTTTTCATGTGCTTATTTCCAAACTGCATATCTTTGTTGAAGAGCTTGTTCTAATTATTATTTTTGATTATTGGTTTGAATGTGTTTTTATTAAGTTGCAGCATAATTTATTTTCTGTATGGAGGTATTTTTTGAGACAAGGTTTTGTGATACAGTAGCCCTGGCTGGGCTATAGTCACTGTATAGCACCCAGGCTAGTTAGTCATGAATGCATTATCCTTGTGCCTCAGCATCCCTAGTACTGGGATTATATATGTGCATCACCGTTCCCAGCTCTAAGAGCTTTTATGTATCTTGGATGCAAGTACTTTACCAGTTAGGTATTTTACATGTATTTTCTCATAACCTGTGACTCGCCTTTTTATTTCCTTAATAGCATCTTTCAAAGAGAAGCCTTAAATTTTTATGAAGTTATATTTTTCATTTAACTCATATTTTTATATGTTCTGTTTAAGACATCTTTACCTTATTCAAAATGTTTTCCTCTAGAAATTATGTGACTTTAATGCTTGCATTTAGGTTTATTTGAGAATCAATTTTTAATTAATATTTTTGAAATTAAAGTATAATTACATCATTTTCTCCCTTTCCTTTCCTCCCTCCAATCCCTCCCTTGAGTTAATCTTTATAGATGGTAGGCATCAGAACTTAAATTTGCTTTTTCATATCTCATTATATCACTCTCCTTTAATTTGATTTAGCACACTGGTTGAAAATCAGTTGACTCTCTCTTTCTCTCGGTGTGTGTGTGTGTGTGTGTGTGTGTGTGTGTGTGTGTGTGTGTATTTTCCTAGGTGTGAAACCTAGAGCTTTGCACATGTGGGCACATGCTCTGCTACTGCGCTCCATTCCTAGTCTAATACCAAATGTCAGCCCTGAAAACATACATACATACATACAGGTAACATACAGATTGAGAAGGTTGTATTTATATGTTTAGGGAATGCACATCACATACATACATACATACACATGTCACAACAATTACAGAAAAAGAGCCCTGCATTGGTTTTTTAGTTCTAGAATAACTACAACATGTGTTAAGACCTTTTTTGTCATGCTAATATATGGCTAGACTCAGTTTTCAAAGGCTTCCCCCCTTTTATTAAAAATAGATTCTTTTCTCATACAGTATATCCTGATCACAGTTTCCCCTCCCCTACTCCTTCCAGTTCCTCCCCCACCTCCTTGCTCCTCCTGATCCACTGCCTTTTTGTCTCCCATTAAAAACAACAGGCTTCTAAGAGATAACAATAAAACATAAAATAAAATATAGTAAGATAAAACAAAAACCATCCCATCAAAGTTGCACAAGGCAAAGCAGCAGAAGGAAAAGAGCCCTAAGGAAGGCATAAGATCCACTAGTTCACAAACTCAGGCGTCCTATAAAAGTTCTGGCTGAAAGCCATAATCTACATGCAGAGGACCTGGTACAGACCAGGTCTACCCTGTGCTTACTGCTTAGCTTTGCTCAGTTGGTTTAGAGGGTCTTGTTCTCCAGTCTCCTCCATCCACCCCATCTGGCTCTTGCACTCTTTCTGCTTCTCTTCCTTGGGGTTCCCTGAGCTCTGAGGGGAGGAACTGGATGGAGACATCCCATTTAGAACCGTGTATTCCAAGGACTCCCTCTCTGTATAATGTCTGGCTGTGTGTCTCTGTATTTGTTTGCAAAGATTATTTTTTAATGCTGGTGTTTATAAAGGCTACTTACTAGTGATTTTCTTTTATCCTATACTGTCTTTGGACTTGATTTCAGAGTAATGCCTTGCACTGGGGTTGCAGTCTTTTCTGGAAGTTTGTGTTGAAGTGCTGCTAATCCATAGTCATTAGTGGAGTTTATCTGGGCCTGCCTGGGGGATTTTTGTGTTTTGGAATGTGTGTGCAGGTGCATATGTAGACTTGCAAGAATAAATTGAATTTCTTTAATACTTTAAGTAAGCTTTGAAAGTAGTTTTATAAGTTTTGCATACTTCATACAAATGTCTTGTTAGAAAATATTGTTCATAATCTTCTCTACCTACTTACTGTCTGTGACACCAGTGGAATATATATTATATATAATAGTTATATATAATATATGTAAATTTATATATATTTGAGACAGGGTTTCTCTGTAGCTTTGGAGCCTGTCCTTAGACCAGGCTGGCCTTGAACTCACAGAGATCTGCCTATCTTTGCCTTCCAAGTGCTGGGATTAAAGGCGTGAACCACCACCACCTTTAATGTGTACTTCTCTGTACTGATACTAATAATCTTTTCTTCCTCTCACTTCGTTTCCTGATCAACTGGACAGACTTATAACTTTTGATCTTTTCAAAGACCTGTGTTTTGTTCTCATTGTGAGGTTGGCTCTGGAATATACTTGAGGGCTGGTTTAGCCTTAGTAAGCCTTGTTTAAACCCGGTTTCTGACAAGTCTTCTCTGGATAGAACACAAGCTCTTCTTACCTATGTGTAAGTTTAGGATGTCCTTACTGCTGACACCTAGTGGCATCCTGTTCCTTCCCATGTCAGTGCTCAGCTACAAACGTGAGGCTCCCTCTGCATGTCTCTGAAGTATTTAATTAAGAAGCTCTGTAGTTCTCAGCAAATTCTGACTTCCCTTCCTTCTCTGAACTCTCATGTCTGTTTTTCTGAACTCAGGGAATTCCATGGGCCCCCTTTTCCCTTCTAGGGATTATTGTGGCCCACTTGTTTGTCGTATTTGAAAATGTGCACAAGGTATAAACAGACGTTTCAGCAGCGAGGATACAGATCACAAATGCACACATTAAAGCATATTCAACATAATTTTCCTCTTAGAAAATGCAAATTAAAATTAGAATAAGATAGCAGGGTATAGTAGTGCACACCTTTAACCCCAGCAGAAGTAGAAGCAGAGGCAGGTGGATCTCTGTGAGTTTGGGGCCAGCCTGGTCTATATAGTAAATTTGGGCAAAGGGGCTATATAGTGAGGCACTGTTTTAACGTTTTTGTTTTTGTTTTTGTTTTTTTTAAAAAAGGATGCTTCTCCATACCTTTCAGAATGACTGAAATAAGAAATTGCACCAGATTGGACTACAAAGAAAGTATTATGTTTACATTGGTAGTGAGATATGGAAGGGAATGCATGTGTTATTAGTTACTTTTCTGTCTCAGTGACCAAATGATTTCTCTTGCCCGTGGCAGGAAGACTTAGTGGAACATCCCATTTTACAACAGGGAGGGTTCAGAAAGCAGAGAAGTGGCCAGGCATCTATCCTCAGCAGTCTATATCTTCCAGCTAGGCTTTGCCTCCTCCACAGCCTCCTAAAAAAGAACTACCAGCTGGGAACCAAGCATTAAAAATAGGAGTTTGTGAGGGACATTTTGTATTCAATCCACAACAGGATGTTTTGGAAAACAAAGTAGTAGATTGTTAAAAAAAAAAAAAATCTAAGCATGTAAATACTATGTAACACAGCAGTTGCAGCCTTGATATTTATACCCAAGAAATGAGGGCAGGGACATGCAGGACTTGTACATGAATATTCATAGCAGTTTTATCTAATAGGTAAAAGCTAGAATCAATTTAAATATCCTTTAGCAGGTGACTAGTTAAATGGTGGTACATGCATTACATAGTATACCACAAAGCAATAAGAAGGAATGAATTATTGATACATGTAGAGAATTATGCAGGGTGAAGGGTAGAAGCTTATTCAAAAAACTATGATTCTATATGTATAATACTCTTCAAATGGCAAAGTTTGGGAATAGATAACATACTAGTAATTGTTAGGAATTGAGGAGCAACATGCTGGTAGGAAAGAGAGGTTGTGGTCATGAAGGGCAACAACATAAGGCAGCCTTGTGGATGAATATATTCTCTACTATATGTTTTTCTTTTTGTGTATGTTGAATGCATGCATGTGTATGGAGTGTGTATGCATGTATGCATATTCACGTGTGTGTTCAGGCAAAAGGTTGAGGTCAGGTGTCTTTTTTATTTTTATTTTCAAGCGTTTTTCTTAATTTCTTTCCACCTTATATATTTAGGCAGGAACTCTTGTTTAAATCCAGAGCTTTCCAATTTCACTAATCCAGCTAGCCAGCTTGTCTTGAGAGTCCTGTCTCAGCCTCCCAAGCACTAAGATTACAAGCAAGTTGTTCATGCACACCTGCTGTGTATGTGGTGTTGGGGATTAAATGCCAGGCCTTGTGCTTGCAGGACAAGGGCTTTTCTGTTGAACTATCTCCTTACTCCTGCTCTGCTAATGTAGATATCTTGTATGGTGGTTTGAAAGAAAATAGCTCCCAAAGGGGTGGCACTATTGTTGGAGTGCATATGGTCTTCTTGGAGGAAGCATGTTACTGTGGGGGCGGGCTTTGAGGTGTCTGTCCTATGCTCATGGTAACCCAGTCTGTCAGTCAGCTTCTGGTTGCCTGCAAGATGTAGGACTCTCAGCTATTCCTCCAGCATCATTTCTACCTGCATGCCACCATGCTCCCCACCATGATGATAATGGACTGAACCTCTGAAACAGTAAGCCAACCACTCCAGTTGAATGTTTTCCTTATAATAGTTGCTGTGGTCATAGTGTCTCTTCACAGAAATAAAAACCCTAACTAAAATATCTTGGTTATGATATTATGCTGTATTTTTCTTTGTGCCATCAATGGAATAACAAGGGATTTCTGTGCTTATGTCAATTTATATTTATCTCAAGATTAAAAAAAAGTTAATTACTGAAAGTGACACATGAAGTTGTAACACAAAGGTTAATAATAAAGCTTTCTATACATAAAACTTCCTCCTTATGTAGTTAAAATAGTATAAGAGTTTAAAAGCTCATGCTGGACTGAAAAAATATCTACAGCAAATATGTGTAAAACAAGTTCATGGGCTTATATATAAAAAGTTCTATGGTTAATACAGAAGTCATTGAAATTCAAATAAACAGTTCACAGAAGAAAAAGATGCCACCAATTGTAAAACCTGTGAAAATGTCAACCTCACCAGTCAGCAATAAAAGATTGTTTTCCTTCCAGCTTGTAAATCTGTATTATATAATTTTATTCCCTAGTATTACTCCTCTCCCTATCATTTTCTTGTAGGGGAACACAACCTTGTAGGTTGTATTGAGATCACATAGAATTTTAGCTGTGGTACTAACTTTTAAAGACACGTGCCTTTTCAGCTTTAAGTATCATTTAACCATGTTATTATATTCCCTGCTACATTACCAATGATTGATTGTTTTACATAGATAGTTACCCTTTCCATTTTTCTATTACTCTCTTACCCCCTCCTTCCCTACTCTTCTCCCTCCATCCTTTCTTTTTCTCTAATCAATGCGTCTATTTCCTCTATAGTATCTTCAGCACCTAAGATTCTTTCTTCTATCTCTTGTATTCTGTTGGTAACACTTGTCTCTTTATTTCCTGTTCATTTACCCAGATTTTCCATATCCAGCCATCCCTCGGTTTGTGTTTTCTTTTTTACCTCCATTTCGGTCTTCAAGTCTTGAACTGTTTCCTTTACCTGTTTGATTGCTTTTTCTTGGTTTTCTTGGGTATCTTTGAGGGATTTATTAATTTCCTCTAACTTTTTGTTTGTCTTCTCTTCCATTTCTTTAAGGGAGTTTTTCATTTCCTGTTTTAGGGTCTCCATCATTTTCATAATGTTACGTTTAAAGTCAATTTCTTCTACTTCTTCTGGAATAGGATGTTCAAGTCTTCCTGTTGCGTGTTCGCTGGATGCTGGTGTTATCATGCTGCTTTTCAGGATGTTGGAGGAATTCTTGCATTGGCGCCTGCCCATCTCTTCCTTCAAATGCAACCAGGAGAGTCTTGGCGTCTTGGTCCAGTCTTTGCTGTGGCTGACTGTGTACTTGGGGGTTTTTCTTGATCTGCCCTCTCTTAGGTCCCCTCAGCACTGGAGCTAGCTCTCAGATCCACCTCCGCCCTGAAGCAGGCTGTGCTGGGGGATCTAAGGACCCTGCAGATGAAAAGGAGTGCTTGTGGGCAATATGGGATGGGGTAAAGAAAGCCAGTAGCCAGGGAGATGCCCCGCTGAATTTCCAGAAAAGTTTAGGGAATTGGAGGGGGCCTGGACTCTGTTTCCTGGGACCAGCAGGCCCGGCAGCCACTCACTCCCCACTCGGGATAGATCTCAGTACAGGAGCAGGGCCTCTTGCTGGGCTCCAAAGACCATGTTGTTGTTTCCCAGCTCGCCAAAGTTCTCAATTCATCATCTCCAGCAAAGCCAAGTCTGACCGCAAGTCCATCCGTCATTTTTCTGAGATAGGTTGTCACCACATAGCCCAGACTGGCCTTGAACTCCTAGCCCTCTTGCCTCTGCCTCCTGAGTGCTGGGATCTTAGGCACACACAGCTGTATATGACTCAGCTACTTCCCCCCTCTCTATTAGGAATTGAACTTACAGCCTTTGAACATAACTTGCTTGTTAGGCAAGAGCTTCACCACTGAGCTCCATCTGCAAACCTTAAAAGTTGTAATGGGTCTTCTTGCTGAGTTGCCCAGTCTGGCCTTGAAGTTGCCTTGTGTCTTGTGTCATAGATAGCTATGATCTCAGACTTGAGCAGCAAGCCTGCCTTATATCTACTTTCTTATATCCAGCTTCCCAGTTACTGAATTTAACTTTTGATGAATTTTTATATTACCCAAGACAATGTCCTGCCTTATTTTTGATGTTTACATGTTAAAGGATTGGTCCCTAAACTGACATTATTGGGATGTGGACCTTTTAGAAGTGTGGGCCTCAGGGAAAGTCCTTAGTTCATTGTATGGATGCCCTCAAGGGGGACTGTGGTACCCCAGTCACTTCTTTTCTGGCTGGAAGCGGTTTGCCTCTTGATTCTGTTGTAATGTGCTGCCCTTGCCAGAGGCCTAAAGCAATGGGCTTCCCAATCTTGGGTTGGAATCTCCAGAACCTTTGTCCACAATAAACCTTTCTCTTTATGAACTAATTATCTGAGGTATTTTGTTGCAGTGGTGTAGACCTGACATATGAACCACACCTTCTCTCTCTGTAAAGCGCTATGGGTTAGAATGCTTAGATAGCTCTATGGAATTTTATCTTGCTGCTAGAAGATTCATGGCCTGCCATTGCCCTTAGAAGTTGGAATCCTTGTTCATTCTGTGCTTTCACTTGACTGAAACCAAGAAATCGTGTTCTGGTCTGATCCCTTCTCAGTAGGTAGTCTGTTTTTAGTTAGCTGTTTGTTTTCTGTCTGGGAATTCATTTTCATTTTATATTTGAAAATCTAAATTTGGTCACAGTCATTGGTTTTGTCTGTGTATACATGAATGTGTTTTTATACTACTTTTGCCCAGCAGTTAGTGAGTCTTCCATCAGTGAACAGATGTTTTCTCTCATCGTTTTTTATTAATGTTTTGATCTATTTTACTTTGCTTTCATAGTCTAGTAATTCAAAATGGGGTACAACGATGAACCTCTACAATTTCTCTGAATTGCCATTTCTTTGTCATTTGTATTTGTTATAGAATTCTTTAGTGTGAACTTTTAATACATGGATTTGTTCTCAGCCATGTCCATCTTAATCTTGTGACCTTTATTCCTGGGTATAAATTTTTCATCTTGTGATCATGCCTTTCTGTTTACAGGAATTCTATTTCTGTTTGCTCTGTATCCTCTTGAATGTCACTAGGGATAAGTTGATGTGTTAAATCCATTCCCTGTGTTGACTATTTTATTGGTGGCTGCTGTATAATTTGCTTAGTTTGGATTTCATGTTTTGAACTGCTGTGTTTTTCATAGAAGCAGTGAATCTTTGTTGTTTGCTTATGTATTTTTAATGAAGTTCTAAAGTGTTAAGACATTTGACATGAACTACATCAGCATTTGGATGGGTCATTAATGATAGTTTGGGGTTTAACATTAGTTTTCCTTAAGTAGAAGTACTTGTTTTTCAGTTTTCCATTATCTGGGATATCTTCTTTCTACTCTTTCTCCGTCACTCTAGTGTGTTCATTTGTGTGTATTCATGTGTCTGTGGATGTGCATCACTTTGCGTATGGAGGTGAGAGGACAGCCGGTTGAAGTTGGTTCTGTCTTTCCACTATGTTGGTCTTGGGGATGGAGCCCAGGTTGTTGGACCTGGTGGTAAAGTAAGTGCCTTTACCCACTGAGCCATCTTACTAGCCCCTGACTATTATTTTGATAGTTGTTTTCTGGTTTTTTTTGTAGATTCTTTGTACTTTTCCTCCCTGTCAGTCTTCCTTTGTGATTAGATTTTTGTTGTCTTGTTTGTATCTTGAGGTGGCTTGCTTAAAACCTGGAATGGATGACCTGGAGTCTGGAGAGGCTAACGAAGTCTTGGGATGGGCCTGGTACCTTGAGTCTATAAGGTCTGGTGCTGAGGCAGCCTAAGGGCCTATTTTGCATGAGAAAACCTTATGGGCCTAACTTTAGGTCCAGGGACTATGGGATCCAGAGGTGATCTGGAAGCTTGATCTATGTATTGGTCTAGTACTCACATGTACTGGAATGAGCATGGGACCTGAATGCACTAGACTGTGGAGATTCGCTTCAGGACTACACCATCAGTAGATACGCCTAGAGCCATGTCTGCATTTAACATCTTGATTTCTGACTTCAGAGGTATCTTGGTTCTGGATAGACCTAGAAGCGGTGGCAGGGCTAGTCTGGAACCCAAAGCTTGGTTGTTGCTGGGTGGACCTGGACCCTGTTTCTGTGGGAGTCAGTGTAGAGATTGCGGTGGGTAAGCCTGATAACTAGGGTCACGGGACTGCCCTGGACTTTGTGCCAGAGTAGGACTGGTCCCTGTGGCCATGGAGGCCAGCATGACCTGAATCCTGAGGCTGCTGGACTGGGCCTAGAGTTCAGTCTAATTGTCTTCCCTCCTACACCAAAGTAGGTAGTCATTAAAATGCAAAGGTAAGCTTGCTCTTGGTGAAGAGTGAGGTACACAAATGGACTGCTCCTGAGAGTCAGTGGTTGAGATGGAAGTAGCAAACTCCTGCCCTGAGGTTGTGAAAGCCGGGGGGTAGCTGTTGCAGTTCATTTTCTATTGCTATGACTGAATATCAGATGAGGTAACTTAAAAAGGATCGGAGGCTTACTTAGTCGTTGTTCTAGGAGTCATGGTGTCGACATCCACTTGGCATCTGGTTAAATCCTTCTTGCTGCGCCATTGTGTGTCAGAGGGCATCACAAGGTGAGACAGAGCAAGCTTGATGTCTTCAGTTTTTCTTCTTACAGGTCCATGAATGCCATCGCGTGGAACTTCCCTTCAGACCTGATTTAATCCCCTCCTAAAGATCTCCCCTCAAAATACCATTGCATGGGCAAGATTCTGGTACTCATGTCAGTGCTAGTGGGGGATTGGTAAGAGGCAGTGTTTACATCTCTGGGATAACTGAAACATTCTATGGCTCTTCTGGAAAGTAATTTGGCAGAAATAGTCTTCTATATGACTTTGGCCGACTCTCCATATTTCTAGATGTCTACCTTGAAGAATTGGGGTAGGAGGTCTGTGTTTATATTCAGAGCTCTTCACTGTCACACAGCTTACAATGGGGGACAAGTTGGAAGGAATTTGTTTGAATGTCTTATAAGAATAGTAAATCATGTCAGTTGTATGACATGGAAAAATTCCCATGACACACTTTAAATGAAAAAGTACAGAACAACAGTACACATCCAACATGATCTTTATTAAAAAAGCAGAAAAATACTATCTATATTTGACTTTAAAAGCCAGTGATAAATGGTAAGATTCTAGGTGAATTGTGTTTTCTTTTTAAACTTGTCTGTAACTAAAATTAGTAGGAAAAATATAGCTAAATAAAGGCTATGCTACTTTCCTCAAAAATGCTGCAAGTCTGAATAACTTTTATAATCAGAAAGGTCAAAATGTCTCTAGATACCACATATCATACCAAAAGATTGTCATTTTTCATAATTGATGGGCAAAAAGTGGTGTCTCTCAGAGCTGAATATAGGGTTATCGTCACCATGCAAATGGATTTTGAATTCTCCAGCTTTCTACATTGTGTAGTGAACACTGCCATTGCCAGAACTAGCGTATGAACTCCAGCGTGGCCCATCTGCTGCTCAGGCTGGGCTTGGCTGACACAGATTTATTTTGTTTCATTCCTTATTTGGCAGCATAGCCTCTTTCTCATTATCATAGCTGAGGTTCAGTGCCAGTGCTACTCACTTCATTACCTGTTTGTTGTTTTTTCCTTTTGTTCCATTTTGTGAAATGAAGATGCCAACAATGGGAATTCTGTCTCTGAAAATGCAGCTCTTGTCCTGTGGGGTCTTGGTCATGTCTTGCTAACTTGCTCCTGCTTCTGGCACAGAGTATTTTGGTTATTTTGATAAGTAGAAAGCACCATGGTTTATTTTCCAAAGGATTTAGCATTCCTTTTCCCAGCCCCACCCCCACCAGAAGATTTGGAAACAGTTCCAAATAGAAAGTGTAAACACTAGCCTTAAGCTAAGCCCTCTCCATCTGGTATTGGTGCATTTTTTTTTTATGCTGAAGGCTCATGCTGTTTGCTTAATCTTCATCAGTGTTGCAGAAACATGAGGGGTGAGACTTACCTCTACCCCCAAGCACCTTACTTAAGAAGGATTTTCCTCTGCCTTGGTTTGTATTTCAAAGAGCATAGGGATAGTCAGCCAGACTGCTAGGAATTTGTTCAAGTGAAACTTTAGGACTATTAGAACCATCTTAGAGATTTATTGGATGGATTTGTTAGGATAGGATAGCTGCTGCCAGAGAATCCTCTCTGATCCTGACACTATTTATTTTCAAAGATGCTCTTTGTAAGACTTTGTTCTACTTTCCCCTCTAGGTTACCCTGAAGAGACTTATCCAGTGTATGACCTTTCCGATAGTATCAAGCGTAGGCAAGAAACAATCCTGGTGGATTACCCTGATCCAAAAGAGCCCTCTGCTGAAGAAATAGCTGAACGAATAGGGGTGATGGAAGAGGAAGGGTCAGAGCATTTGAGCTGGGATCATTTGCCCACTGACCCTGGAGCCCAGGAAGATAATTCTGTTACCCTGTGTGATCCTAAACCAGAATCATGCTCCTGCTGTTTTCATGAAGAAGAGGATCCTGCTGTCTTGGCAGAGAATGCTGGTTTCAGTGCAGATGGCTACAGTGAGCAAGAGGAAGCCACCAAGGAAGACTGGTCCCAAGACTTTACAACTGAGGGGTTGGGAATCAGCACTGATAACACACACATGGGTGGCATCTTGAGGAAGCGCAACCCCCAGAGTTTAGAGTGAAAGCAGCCTGTTTGATGATGTATCCATTGCTCTACTCCCAAGGTATCTTTTCTTAATTTCATCCATGGCCCGGTGCCATCTGTATTCAATCCCTCTGGATTCAATAGCATAGTTCTGGGTCACTACCATGGATATTATTTATCCTTCCTGGTGCTTGCTCACCTGTCACCTTGTAAAGTAGACATTAGTGTGAACACAGGACAGCATCATCTTTCTCTTCCTGCCTTTCTGCATCAGAGACACTAACTCATTAGGTAATTATACTTGTTTGATTGTGCCTGGAGGTGGTACCACCTGTGCAAAGATCTGACCCCTCCACACAGGAGTAACAGGTTTACCTATGAATGAGCATTGATTAGCAGATGTTGGGAACTTAAGATTTTGAAAATGAAGATTTTAGACTCCCAAATGCCTTATTCTTTTGAAATTGTTAGTAGTCCCCCAAGAAGAGCATGCTCAGTTGTAAGGATGAGGGGCCCAGAGCACACAGCAAGACAGCTGACTGAGCTGTAGCCTCCCCTCAGAACCTTCTAGGTTAAGATATCCTGGCTCCTCCGGAGTACACAGGCCTATTTGGAGACCATTTTGCTTGTATATCGCCTTGATCTTTAGCTTCCCGTGTCCTTACTCTGTTGAACAGAATTGCCAATCCAGAAGCACCTTTATATGTCCGGTCATCTGCGGCTAGGGGACATTTTGTACTCATGCCGAGTAAAAAAAGGCTGAGTTTGTATCTTAAAGAGTTCTAGTTTACTATGGGAGTTTGACAGATACTCGAGGAAGGCTTGAGATTGTGGATTCTTTGGGCACAGAAAACTGGGTCCTGATGCTTCCCTGAGACTCTGCCTGTAGAGTTCTGGATTGGCTCCTTAGGCAATCCGAGCCTAGTGTGGGCATCTGTAAAGTGAGGGTTGTAAAATACAGGTCTCTCGGGTCATAAGCTGTAAATGAGCTAGTCGGTGTGCACAGGGCAGCCTGCGGTGTGCACAGGGCAGCCTGCGGTGTGCACAGGGCAGCCTGCGGTGTGCACAGGGCAGCCTGCGGTGTGCACAGGGCAGCCTGACAAGCTCAGGCATGACTGCATATCACGTGACAGCTGTTTTATTACAGTGTGGACCCAAAACTACAGGACCATGCAAGAACAGGAATGCTTTTCCCAAAGTAGCAATAAATTTCAAAAGAGACTTTGTGTCACACTAAGAACATGGGCAAGGAAGAGAAAGGACATTTTGGCAGAAAAAGTGGGTTAGCAAGAACAGCGGGGTGTGTAAATGAATATTCGGCTGAAAAATGTTACAGAGTCAACTCTGTTTTTACTGGGGTGAGCTATGGAAACAGTTCCTGCCAAAAGGACCAACTAAGGTTCTTGCCACTGTAGATATTAGTTTGCATATAGGAATATATTTGTCTGTATACACCAGAAACTTGAATGTACCTTTCAGTAATTTAGAATGTAGGTTTGTTTCTTTCTTAATTTTCCAGAATTGTATCCTTTGGATATGATGATTTTACATGTATATCCAACCCAGGGGGACCAGCATCAAGGGATTGATTTTCATTGTGATACTCATGTCTCAGTATTAAAGGCTGCAGACTTCATCAAGGCCTTGCTATTAGGTTTGCAGTGACCCCTGGGGCACTGTAGCAGCAGCTGGCCTAAGAAGCCACTGCATCACCTAGGACCATGCTTGGTAAATAAAGTAGGTGATCAGCCAGAAGATCCCTTCACAGTGTCATAGTAGGAAACAGGACAATGCCTCATATAGTGCTCAGGGACTAGGTCCAGAGGTGTGCTAAGAGTAGAGATGGATGTAACCGCTAATGTTCTTTGTACCTTAGACTTAGGTGATAAAATCATTTATGATCTACACTCAGACACTTTGAAAAAGGAGCATATACACATGGCATAATATTTTTTTATCTCTGTGACAAAATACTCAGTGAAGGCAACTTAATGCAGGAAGGGCGTAGTTTGTGGACAGTCCTTCCTGGCAGAGGGGCCGTGAAGACTGGTGCAGTCAGGGAGCAGAAAGAGATGAACACCAGCACTCGGTTTATTTCCCCTTTTATTCAGTCTGGGACCCCAGCCAATGGGATGCTGCTGCCCACCATGAAGATGGGTCTCCTCCCGACTAGACCATCTTGTAAACTGTCCTAGACAGGTGTGTTTCTGTGGTATTCTAAATCCCTTCAAATTTGGAATTGAGATTAACCATCGTGGCAACAGGTTTAAGGCAAGATCTTCCTGGACATGTGTTCTACAACTTTAGGATTTTTCATCAACCTGATGAGTAAACAAGACCCTTTCCCCTTTTAGAACATCCTGTATTTGGTCTTCCTCACAAAGGCAGAAGCTAAAGGGCTAAAGGTGCCAGACCATGGTTCAGGCAGAGACTGCTTTTAATTCACGTCAAAAACACCCGAGTAAATAAGTGAACCCTAATTATCGTTCTGCTCTTCCCTTTCCCTTTATTTAGAGTTTGTATCCACAAAGAATATTTGTGTGCTACCTGTTGAGCAGTGATCAGGAAGACCATGACCCAACTATTCTGCAGCCTTAACCGTCAGCATGTCTAAAACGTACCTTCTAGTAGCAAGACAACAGGCCATTCCTTCACTTGATAGGGCACCAGTTCCCTGTGGATGAACTGGGCAGCATGTCCGCCTCCTAGGACTGTTTGTGGAGTGTCTGTTCCACAGTGAGATGTGCGGTGGGTGCTTAGCACCATCACTGCCTTGAATCTCTTGCTGCTGTGCTGCCCCACTTGACACCCTCTCTGAGGCCACTCTGGATGCCAGGAATGGTGCAGGTCACTCTGGGGGGGAGGGGAGGCTTTAGGATGACTTCCTTCAAGAGTAGATATTAGCTTTGATGCCTGACGCTTGTTTTCCTGTTTAAATGGTTCCAGCTCTGACCATGGCCTAGACTGACATGGCTGGGCCTTTCTCACCCTTGACTCCTATATCCCAGTTCTGTCCACAAGGACCATGACCACCAGGTACACTTAGGAACTGTTGGCCAGTTCCTTTAGGGTGACCGAGATGACCTTGAAGTATCTTCTAGCCTCATTTTTTGCACACTAAGGATGTGATACCACAGGAGAAGACAGTGTTGATCTGGATGTCGCTGGTTTTAAACACACACTGCATCTTTTTGTTGCTATCACCCACCTGACCCTTTGAAGCTCCTAGGAATGAAAGGAATGGAGAACATTTTTAGGAGAGACACATTTTCTCCTTCTGTGAAAAACAAGGACACAGCAATCAAACAGTTCAAGTTTAATGTGTTGATACATGTCTGTACTTAGACAAACACTACATTCTACAACATACATAATGCCATTATGGGAAAATACCAAGTTTGTCATTGCACATACAATAAATAAATACATTTGCTTCCGAATACCAAAAAGTTTATTCAAAAAGTCACTTAATAAAAGCACAGTTTTGCAAGTTTGTCTAAAACTCCAGATAATTTTAAACAAAAATAAAATGTCTGACCACTCCAAAATAGGAAAAGACAATCATGTGCAAATCGACAAATCGACATACATGTTCTAGGCGTTGTGAAAACTGGCTAAGTGTGCTCCCAGCAAGAGAAATGCCTGTCCTCACCAAGCTGGAGCTGGGCTCCCCGTCTATGCTACTCTGAGGTGCTCTATAGAAGACCCTAAATTTCAGCCTCGTCTCCAGCTCTACCTGGACCTTAGTGGGGGAGGAGGGGCAGGAGAACAGAGAAGAGGGGTGCAGTATCTTTCTTAGGGAAGAAAGAAGGCACAGTGATGAGCTAGGAAAGGTCGTGATGAGAGCAAGGGGTAACCTTCACTAACCAAGCTTTGACAGGCCTGCATCTTTAGCTTGCAGTTAAGGAGACAGACACAGGAATATGTAGTTTGTTCAAATGCGCTAGCTGCTATAAATGCAGTTGTATACTCCTGGACCAAGTTACCTCTGTGCTGAAAACCCAAATGCATCCCAGTACTTAAGATCTTGAAATGACAAAAAATTGCAGGCTGGACGTGAATAAGGGCAAGTGGCCATAAACTAAAGTAAGGATCCATCCCATAACCTGTTCTGGAGACTAGAGCGGGTCTACTAGCCAGAGCCTAGGGCAGTGTAAGGTCCCAACTCTGCAGGGCAGTTGGGCCCCAGTCACAGTGCTAGGCACCACAGAAAGCATGCTTTGATGGCACCTGGCATCCTGAAGTCCCATGAGGGTATCACAGCTGGGGCAAGGAGTACAGAGAAGGGAAGGCCAGGGCTGTTACTGAGGGGAAGGCAGGCTGTCCACCAAGGAGATGGGTGTTGTGCTTGCAGAGCAGAGCTGTGGACGTAGCTCCTCCCTGCAGACCCCATCAGAGCAGTCATCCCTATGCTCAAACTTAGAAACTGCTTCTAGATAAAGTTCAGAGGCAAATACCTTGCCATATCCAAAAAGAAGGAAAAAAATAAACCACTTCTACAATGTTGTTGCTCATCAGTGAAGAAGGGAGGTTTACCAGTTCTCTTCCAGCCTGTCATCACACATCTTGGCTCCCAACACCTGTCTTCCCATAGGCATGAACCTGACCTGCTTCCTCTTAGTGTCAAGGTTGTTAAGGCACCATCACTACACCATCTCAGCTCCTCCTCCAGTGAGACCGACACTACATTTCCTCGATAGTCTCCTGCTTGGGACCATGGAAGAAAGTATGGAAAGAAGGAACATAATCCACAGTGGTCACAACTGCCTCCTTATTTTCCTACTCAAGCATGATCTTAAACTTCTGTTGGTTGATTGCAGATTGCCCTTTCCTCTAGACACATGTGCACACACGCACACACATACACACACACACATACAGACACAGAGCACCTTGGAGCCAGGACAGAAAAAGCGAGACTCGGACTTGGGGAAGCTAACATCACCACTCTGTAGAGGAAGTGTTTTGGAGCAGAGGGTGGAGAGTTTTAGGGTAGAGAGCCAGTAGCATACAGAGGAGCTGCCTAAGGTTCTAGCTGCCCCGCACTCTTACGGACTGTTCACTCATCCCACATCAATCAGCTGCCTAGCCAAGGACCAGCTAGGAGGAGAGGGTGTGAAAGGTAAGAAAACGTTACTATGGGAGAGGCTGAACCCAGGTGACCCCAGGGCCCCGGTAGTTGAGGTCCATGGGCCTGTGCTCAAGAAAAGGCAATGTCACCAGGAGCCGAGTCCCAAGGCTGGTCTGAAGCAGGTGACTCAACTGCTCTTGTCACTCAGTGCCCAACAACGGGTCTTGTGCTGAGGCTACCTTTCTCCATAGTGGGCCTATTTCCTGGTGCAACCAAATTTATATTCAGGTAGCCAACACCCCCTTTTGTGTGCTAAAGCAGAGAGCGGAGGCAAAGAGTTCTCCATTGTGCTTCCAGTTCCACCGCTACCACCAGGGTCTCTTCCACCCACCAGACTCCAGAGTCAGCCTGTTCAACCTTAAAACTGTCATCCCAGAGAAAGAGCTTGATTAGATTGATGGTCTGGTTCCCACCGCTCAACGTCAGATTTCTCCTTATCAAGGGAGGGAGGGAGGGAGGGAGGGAGGGCAATCACAGCAATGTAAGGAGATAGATGGCACTGTAATCTTTCATCGGGAGATAGGCCAGCCCCAGCACGGAAGTCCGGGTGCTCTCTAGAAACTAGACTGTAAACAAAGGCTAACTTACTGGAAGGTCCTCTCACGGAGATGTATGGCTCAGCTGTGTCAGGTCCTGCTGTAGCAGTTGTACCTTGCTTAGAAGGAAATAGGAAAATCCAGGGTTTTTTTTTTCATAAATAATATTTCCATTGACTTCAATCCAGCTTCCTTACCTGTTTTACATATTCAAAGCATGACTTTACTTTTTAAGTTTCTACTTAGCCATTCTGAGCATATCTGTTTTAAAGCAATGTCTAAACGTTCGTTGCTTCCCACTGGCTTCTTACCCATCTAGGTAAGGAGCTTGCAAATGACAGGCAAGGCTTGGCGTTCCCAAGCCCACCAGATGAATGGTGCCATCCGAGGAAAAGTGGCAGTGGAGGGAATGTCCAGACCCAGCCCCTGAACCGAGGCTGCCAGCCACAAAGTGTGCAATGGCCCTGCTGAGGTCTGTGCACAGCCTGAAGTCCTCAGAGAGGGCCAGGCACAGATCAGATCCAAACAGACAGCTTTCTACAGGGAACTGCCTGATGCCCTACTGAAAGGTTTTCAATCTTAGATATGGACTCCGAGGTCCTAAGTCTCTGGAAATGGGAAAGGAAAGGGTATGCAGAATGGACCCCAGAAGGCCAGAGTCTAATTTCTGGGTAACAGTAGGAACAAAGGAATTTGAGGTTCTGAACTACGCCATTAACCAGTTAGGTAACCAAGAGAGTCCCATATTCTCAGGGATCAGCATTGCTTTTGGTGAGCCATACTATCTCTTACTGAGCTCCAGTGGCCCTAAAGTACCACGTTCCATTCCCCCTAAGAATGCCCTCAGTGATCTGGGCATGCTGGCAACAATGGGAGTTGTGTCTTCCGGAGAGGACGTTCTTCTGAAGCATGGTAACCTCCCTACACGTGTGTCCTAGGAGTTGTGCTGGGGCTGTTCAACATCGGAGAGCCCTAATGTAGGGGAGCCTACTGGAGGACTCCTGTAACCCCCATCCACTCAGATATTTGGCCTTGAGAGCTGGGTTCTTGCTTCTGGAAGCAACCAATGAGCTACCACTGTAAGCCACCGGCTAATTCGCACAGCCAGGCCCCTGAAAGCCTAGCAGGGTCCTGCCACTCACCTAGCCCCACTCCCAACTTCCCGTAGGCTTGATAACCCCTTCTGAGGTGGGAGCACTTTCTGCTGACCACCAGGCCCTTTGCTACGTAAAACTTACGTGCCCTATACATACACATGCACTCACTGTACCCCTACCTCCTGGGATACCCGCTGTCCTCTGACTTGTAGGCTGAGTGGATGGCTGGGCCACAGCAGCCCTGCTGTGCTTCCCCTTCCACTGTACCGCCAGCTGAAGAGGCTGCCCTGTGTGGTAAACACAACTGTGGTGGGGACTGACCCAAGGTTGGTTATGTGTGTGACCTTGGGGCGCAGAAATACTCTTTTCCCTTCATACCCATTTGCTATCCCCCTGCTTCAGCAGCAGAGGCAGAGCGCCAGTTTCTGGTTGGTAAGGCCAGAAAGCCCGCTGAGGGCCTATTAACAGAGGGGAGGCAGAGCTGTCTCGGCGGGCAGGCAAGCTCCACTCCAGACCGGGCCACCCTAAAGGCAGAGGAGGCCTCTACTCGCAGGCCAGCTTGCTGTCAAAGCTGGACAATGCAATGGCAAAGGCCTGCAGTGCACACAGTGGGTAGTTGTAATCCATGGTGAATACATCTTCTGCTACCCGGCCAAACTGCATGACGATGTAGTCCGCTGTGGCCATGCACAAGCACGGATGGTGAAGACAGGAAGAACAGATAAGACACAGGCCACAAGAGGGTAAAGGGGGGTGATGCACACAGACAACAAGGGGTAGGGGGGAAAAGACATCCATTTAAAAGGTGTTTCCAAGCCCCAGAATCTGGGGCTGGGACTCTAATCACTACAGCTGGTAAGTTCTTTCTAATAAAAGCCATATGCCCACATCCTGTTACTCTGGCTGGTGTGGACCGAGGAGTGAGGGCAGCGATACTCACGGTCATTGCCATGGATGATCTGGAAGTTCTTCACAGAAGCCTGTGTGACGCGCCCATGGAAGTTGAGTACATAGGATTGTGTGTCATCATTCCAGACCGGCGTCTTGTTTTGCAGCTCAATGATGGTCTCCGTGTTCTTGTTCTGCCAGCGTGCTAGCAGTGTCTCATGCTCCTGGCGGTAGGGAAGTGGGGACAGCCTTACTTGAGCCAGACCCAAGCCCTGGCATCGCATCCGCCCAAAGAGAGATCTTACCCAGTTCCCTAAACACCCAGGGTTCCCCTACACAAACACCTTGGGGGAATTCTGCCCTTAGAAGCTCATTCAGAGGCTGGGGTCTGGGGAAGTGTGAGAGACTCACATTGCGGGGACGGATACAGACTCTCTCATGCACCATGTTCATGCCCGGGACAATCACACTCATCTTCCGAGGTCCCTTGAAGCCTAGGACATTTGTCTCCTGGGAAAACAAGAGAATTTAGCATTGGCTACCTCAAATTGCTTATCCAATGGGGAAACTGAGTCAAGGAGGTAAAGAGGAATAAAATGTCTGCAACATCTATACTTGATAGTCTAGTAGTTACCTCTAAATTTAGCACAGCCCGAACTACTCCCATTTACAGCCCAGCTTGCTTCAGTCAGTGGCGACTCAGCATTTAGATCCGCTCACGGGAACTAGAGTCTTACTACTTCACTCTCTCACACCCATTCCTAACCTATCCACAGTTTCTAGATAGCACCAGAATCGAAGGTCACCAGACAGCCACTAATGTGACTCCTTGTTCCTGCCCTGGGCCCCCAAGGCTCTCCTCCCCACCGTCTGTTCTCAGCACAGCACCCTGGTTGACAGTCCTAGTAAAGGGTATGTTTTCTTCCCCGCTGAAACTCTTACTCTCTCTCCAGGACCTTACTGATTCGACCCCCGACCTTAGTTTCCTTGCTATCTTAAGTCTCTTCTGCAATCACTCTGCCCTTCTCACACATACACACAGCTGGTTTAATGTCTGATCTTTACTCAAGAGTTACCTTGCCCTCCCTGCTGTCCCTCCTAATGGTCCACACACGCCTTGGCATTTCATATATCCATATCTCTACCTTGATTTTTAGTTCTAAGCATTGATCAAGAACGAACTTATTTCACTTACAGCTGTTTTATGGTTTGTCTCTCAATAAGGATTAAATACCATAAGGGTTTGTTTCTATTTCCAACGTCCTAAGTCTTTCCAACGGTACCTGGGCTATAGATGGGCTCAGGCTGCTTCTCTAAATTTGGCCAGCAGGTGGCACCATGGGATCATCTGAAATGGCTATAGAGGCCTACTAGTCTCTAAGTATCCCTGCCCAGATTCACAGGACACTCATCCTTCACTTTGGTAAATGAAGAAACCAAGTTTGTAACAGAGCATGCACTTATATTTATGTTCCAGTTCTGTCCTGGTTGATATAATGTTAGCAAATGCCCAACCTCTAAGCTTCAGTTTCCAGACCCCAGAGGGAACAGCATCTCTGTTCTGAACTGATTCCGAAAGGGCCCCATCCATGCAGTGCCTGGCACTGCAACTGTAGCACGGAGCTGTGAGTGAAGTCCAGAAAGGAACCCAGGCATCTACTTCCTCCTGCCAAAGAGCATCCTGGGTCAGACTGCAGAGCCAGGGATGGTTCCCCGAGATTCCTAGCCTGCTGTGGTCAGCGCTCTGAAGACAGGTAGGGGCTAGGTCCCCGTCCCGTACAGGCTCACTCTACAGAGGACAGCCCTTTGAGACGTAGCCTTGACTATCCGTCAAGATAAATGGGGTGGTCTCCACCCCAGTCGGGCACCATGGCCTGAGTTTCATGTCTGCCTAGAAACCAAGGACTCACATAGCACACAGCTGCGAGCTCCTGCCGCAACGTTCCACTTTCCAGCGTAGAAGACGATGCCTTCTGAGGGTTGACGCCGTTGTCATAAACAGTGAACTTGGTGCCCATCAGGTTGGACCTGAAGAAAGGCACGATCAACAGGCTCGTATACCTCTCCCCATGCCGTGGCACAGCCTGTTCTCTTACAAGAAGCCTACAGCGCATTATGGGATGGACCAGGGGCAGACCTGGGACACCGTGGAGGTACCCCACAAACACTCAACTCTAAGTCAACTAAACTCAAGGGGCACCTCATTTCAGTGAAGGAAACCCAAGGAGTCAGTGTTCATAGGAAGGGAGAAGGGCACTGATTTTTCTGGAAAGGAAGCAGAGTAGCATCTAGGAGGCCAGGGAGGGTTCTGTACCTCACAGAGAAAGGCTGTCTCTGTCCTTTCCAGGGCTATGTCCAACTTTGGTTACTCACGTCTTCACTTACTCTTCCTCAATGGGACCTCACCTGAGGCCTCCCCACCTCACTTCTTAAGGGCTTCTTTGCAGTCCTGTCTCTTGGCTCTGACCAGAGGGCCAAAGCAACTTTTCCACGGTGCCTACATCATCAGCAGCACCCTGGTTTGACCTGTCACTCATGCTGGGCCTGTGCTCGATACCTTGGGGACAGCTTAGTACTGTCTGACCCAAGGCTGGGCATAGACTGGCCTGTGGCTGGGCTTGAAGGGCAATATATTCAGAGATTTCAGAAGACTTTCTGGCCCCTCCCTCCCTTCCTGGAAGTGCACTGGTACCGCAATTTCCCAATATAGCTGTCGCCTCCCCGAGACAAGTCTGTCGGGTCCACAGAGATGAGGTAATTGGAAGTTTTGCTCTTCTTTCTCTTCCTTCCCGCCAGGAGGAATACCTTAAAGAGTAAAGCAATTCACATTCCATATCTAGCCTCTAGCCCATAAATATGGTGGTCACTCACACATCTGGGCTCACACACAGATAGTCACCTTGCTTCATCTCCCCCAACACAGCTATGTGTGCACACACGTACAAGGACTGACAAACCCCTGAGTCCACATGAAATACTATTTCCCTGGAGAACTGAGAGGCCAGAGTCAGAACTGAGTTTCCCTCATATTTTAGCCTCCTGGCCTTCAAACTGAAAATATATGCCCAGAGGAACTCACCTTCTTGCCGTCCTCACGGTCTAAATGCAGAAAGTAGGTGGGGTACATGCCCCGGTCCATCCCCTTCTTGTCCCGAGTGATACGGCATTTGACAGTGATCCCCTGTGGGGCTGGCCTCAGAGCAAACTCCTCTAGATCCTGGACCTCAATCTCCACTGGTGGCTCTGGGGCTGCTGGGCTGGGGGCTGAGGCTGCCTCCTACAGAGAGGGAGAGTCAAAAATGAAATCAAAAAGCTCTCCACTTCAGACTGGTGGTCTCGGAGAAGAGTGTGCCTCCTGATTCAGTGAGGGGAAGGAGAGGGAGGTCAGGATCTCGAAATGTAGATGTGGCCGCCGTGACCCAGAGTGAGGAGCTATCTTCTAGCCTCTTCCTTTCCTCAGCCGTTGCTGGAGGTGGAGGCAAGGATGAGGGCTGGCTCTCAGGAGGGCATCCTGTCCAAGTCCAACTCTCCCTGCATCCTAGCCCTTTGACCTTGCTGGAGAGACAGGGAGCGCAGTGGAGAAGCAGCAGAGCCCAGCTTTAGAGCCTTCATATAGACGCCTCACCCCAGGGAAGCCAGCACCTCATAGTGTTCACACACACACACACGACCACCTCATGTTCTAGTCTATCAACTTGACGTAGCATAGTCAAGGGGTGGAGAGGCTTGTGCCTGCCCAGACCACACTCATCTGTGGCCATGTCTAGGATGTGAGAGGGCCCGGCCCCCTATGGGTGGCACCATCCTTGGGCAGGTGGGCTCGGGCTGTATAAAGCTAACTGAGCAGGAACCTGAAGTGTGCGCGCCAGCAAGCAGTGCTCCTCCAAAGGCTTGAGTACCTTCGAGGACAGACGTGACAGCATACGCCAAATAAACCCTTTCCTCACCAAGATGCTTCCCGTCAGTGTTTCCTACCACAACAGGGAACAAACTAGACCGCCACCCGCAGGCAGACCTCTTCACTCACCCTGACGGACTTTCTGCTGGTGGCAGAGCTAGGGCGGGTGTTGCTGTTTAGCTGGGAGGAGCTAGAGCTGTTTTCATCCTCCTCCTCTTCCTCATCGAAGCTCATGCTGCTGGAGATGCCTACGGTGAGCAGAGACCATGGACGGATGAGCAAGCGGACAGGTTTTCTAGTGAGAATTTAGGTGGTCACGTGTCGATGTGTGTTCAGACGCATGACTCACCTACACCCAGGCGCTCATACAGCCATCTGCACACACCCTCACATTGCTGTATGTCTGCCCACTCATCCAGACACATACAGGGACACGCACATGAACTGGGGCTTGTCACAATTCTCCCTGGGGTGCATTCCCACCACCCGATTGTAGCTCAGTCCCTACATCACACCCCTGTTTGCTCTCAGGTACACCGTCCCTATGGCTTGTGTAGCAAGGCCTGAGCCGAGCTGACCCTGCACAGGGAACCGCCTCTTCTAAGGGCCACGGGTGGCATAGGCCACAGCCCCCGACATGGACTCTGGCTTAGGTCCTCGCTCGGTCTGTGGGTGGCACTGACTCTGCTTTCCCCAGCTTGCCCTGAGCCGGTCTCAGTTCTCCTTCCTGAACCAGAATGCTACTCTGGGTGGCCTTAAAAGTTCTCTCCTCGTGAAGTAATCTTTCAGTAGGTTCCTCACAGTGGGAGGCTGTACCCAGAACTCCCTGGAGGTAGGGCTCATGTTAGAGAAATTGGGTAGTGAGTTTCCAAGGAGGACCTGCCCGGACTCTCAGCAGCTCAGCAGACAAACAGACAATTTCTTGTCCAAACAAAAGGGGAAAAATTCTGCACACGAACTGGGGCTTCATGGGAGCTACAGATAGGGTTAGGCTGCTGGCTGGCTACCCCAGTTCATACTTCTTTTTCTTAACTTGGCCTTATCGGGAGCCCTGGCCTGAAACTTCTCATCTGACTCCAATAATGCCCCTCTGTGACATCCAGGGACGGACTGGACCAAACATAAGGATATTTATTTTCTTGGAGTAGAGTGTAGCTAAGAACCTGGGACTGAGCTTTGGTCCCAGCTGGGCCCCCGTGGGGCTCACCCTTCCTCTGCATCGTGGCACGGAGGTCCTGCCCGGTGGGCCGTGAGCCCCCACCGGCTGCTGTCTCCCCTGCATCCTTGGCGTGGTCTGACTGTCCCACAGTCAGGATCTGCACTGGGCCTTGGGCCTCAGACTTGTCTTCTGCCAGAGTTGTCGGCCCGCTGGTGCCTGCAGGCCAGATACTCCTGAGTTCCATCCAGAGGGAGCGGAAAGCCTGGACTCCCAGGCGTCCAGGAGGGAGGGGGACAGATGACAGGACCCTCTGCAAAACCTTATTTGCAAAATTGGCTTAACAAAAACCAAACTAGCAACTACTGCCAGCCTGTTAATACTTGGGAAATTGGAAAGGGGCATGGGCTTCGTTTCTTCTCTCCTTTCCCCCAAGATACCTGCCAAGGGTTGGTTCGAAATACTCCACATCCTTAAGACAGACAATAACCATCTACAAAACCAACTGCACAGTGGAAAGAACAAGACAGGAAACAAAGATCAATCCAAAGCACAGCTGCGGGCAGTAGGGCTTCCCGGACACAGACGTCTACAAGCTACACATGCTGGTGTCCTCTCTTCGCACACTCCACGCGTACAATACACTCGCGTATGTCACCAAAAATAGGGCCCTCCTGAAACACCATGGCTGGCCTAGTCGCTTTCCCAAGCACAGGGCCTCCCGTCCCACGTGCCCTGTCCTCTGCTTGCAGAACCCGCCTTCTTTACATTCCCTGCCCGAGGAGCTGCAGCTTGAGTGACAGAAAAGGACCTGGCCCACTGGGAGCAGCTTCTCTGCCTGGCTGAGCTTTGCTCTGAAAACCCAAGGATCCTGACACGCCACTGTGCAACTATGACGCCGTGGCTGGATATCAACGGCCTTGAACAAGGACCGAAGAAGCAGTAGCCAGGAAACAGGACTGGGGAAGTGGCCACCGTCCTGTCATTGATCTCTAGGAATCTGTTAGACTGAGGGGCAGAGGGAACGCACTGGTATGTGGGTCAGAGAGTTCTAAGGATAGGGCAGGAGGTTGGGAGAAATCCACATGGGCAGGCAGAGCTGGCAACTGCTGTGGGAGCAGAGCACTCCGCGGAAGGGAGCATCCTGGCTTGGGATTGGATGAGGGCGCTCAGGCTGAGGTAAGCTGGGAGGAAAGGGGTGGTCCTGAGCCGCAGCTAAGCAGCTAAGCGGTACTTCACTTCCTGGGCAGTCTGACAAAGCCCTCCACACCGCAAACTAGCCAAGGTACTGAGGAGCTAGGCAAAGGCTACTGATGGGCACCCTGGGCACGCCTGAGCTCCCGTTCACTGAGCATGCTCATCCTGCACCACCTGAAGCTCTGCCCCCACAGAAGCCAGGCCTCTAGGAGGTCTGAGGAGAAGTCAGGCTAACCTTTATGCTTTCCCTTCTTCTCCTTCCTAGGGGCCCCACCCTGGCCCCCCGATGCAGCTGCTGCCTTAGTTTTCTTGGCTGAGGCTGGTGCTGGTGGACGGGTGGCTCCCAGTTGCACACTGGCAAGTGAGTCGGCCTCTTGAACTGCTCAGGAGAGAACCCAAGACAAAAATGGGCATCGGGTGAGATTAGCGTTCCCACTTGACCACAGGTCCCACCCAGCCCTGGTGCAGCTTTTCCCCTGCAACATCAACCCACTCATCTCAACCAGCCATGGGTCAAGGGCAGGACCTCAGCCTACTACAGTGTCGTCGACAGCTAGGAACCAAAGTTCTGCGCCTGGGCAGGTGCAGGAGGAGACGGGGAGTGTCATGAGAATGTGCCATGGAGGACGGGAAGGACACAAAGGCTGTGTCTTCTGAAAGAGACCGCAGACAGGACAGATACTCCTCCAGAAAGTCTGCAGAGCCCGTGGGATCCAGTGTAAGGGAGGAGGGGCTGTATGAAATGAAGAGCTAGGCACAGGAACGGGGAACTACCGGGGAAGGCACAGCCAATGTCCTCCACGATCTCCATACAGGAGGACCCCAATCTGCTCAAAACCTACAGTTTCTGAATGCTCAGGTGACCACCCACAGCCTCCAGCCTGACAGGCTCCCCCGCTCCTTCCTCAGCCTCACCACACACTCTGCCACCCAGCATGCGTCAAGCTATGCCAGGCAGCTTTAGTGCCGTGCACGAACCACGCTCCTTTTATGTTAGCGTGTCATTGCCTGACTGTCCTTTCTATCTGAGTAATTCCTACTTCTGACTTCCTGGGAGCTCCAGAGAAGCTGTCCCCCACTACCCAGGGAGAGCCAGTGCCTTGCCACCTCCTCGCATAGCCTGGCCTCTTCCCACAAGGCACACTGCAACCACCTGCTGAACTCTCCCACCTAGACCATGTAACAGAAGCTCCACGGCCAGCGACCACACCTGTCTGCTCACTACGCACCCACAGCCACTAGTTCGCAGCCCTTCACTGAATACTTAGGAGATTCATGGGTGTGTGCCATGAATGAGCTCAGCCACAGGTCAAACACTGGGAGGGTCAGTTCTGGTCACTCCCTTAGCCACCTCTGGCCGTGAGCGCCTGCATTAACACCAACAGCCAGCAGGTGGCAGGGCACGAGGTAGTTAAAGCTAGGGAATGTAGTGAGCAGAGAAAGCATGGGTCTTGCTCAAACAGCAGGTGTGCAGCAGCCTCTCTCGGCTTTGTCCATCACTCAAAGCTGGGCAATGGCTGCGGGCCCCAGAGAAACAACAGGAACTTCACACATGTCCAGTGTATCCTATGGGGAAGGCCCCTAAAGGCCTCACCGATTCTGATCTCAGTGGGGAACAGCAATGACCTGAATTTGGGCCCATTAATCACCGTGGTTTCTTCCATTTTCTAAGTGCTAAGGCTGACTCCTCCTTTTCATAAGTGAAGCAAAAAGTATGAGAGAGCACAAGCAACTTGCCACATCCATGAGCAAGTCTTGCCATGGTAAAAGGCAGTGGCAAAGCAAGCCAGGCTGCACAGGACCAAGAAAGCCAGTGGCTGTCTTCCCTGAAGGAAATTATAACATAGCAAACCAGCTACTTAATGTGATCCTCAGCTCTGTCAAATGCCCAGATACAGCCTTCATTAGCAGGAATAAATAAAGTGTGTTTCTTCAGAGGATGTGTGTGCGCATGTGCCAGCCGCGACCTATACAATCGGTGAATGACTCCCAATTCCTTCCCTTTAAAGCATCACGATGCTGTGGGGTGAACTATCAGCTGAGCTAGCAGAACGGGAAGAACCTGAGACACTGTAGGGCAGCGGGACAAGGTCTTTGGTCAGAGGAAGAAAGTCCTCCCTGAACTGCAAACAATACCTGCAGTTGAATGGGACTGGAGGCTCCAAGCAGAAAGGAATCCCAGAAGAAAGCACTTTCTAACCTACCCACAAAAGGCAGGAAGGCGCCTATGGCCTAACTTCCAATTACATCTGTGCAGGAAACAGCCACCTGCATGGCTGGCACCTCCCAGCAGAGGGCAGTAAAGACTGAGTCTATCTAGTTCCTGTCCCCTGCCTTCTCTCTCACAAACCCTGTGGCACTGAACCCTAGAGAAAGCTGGAGAAAGTCCTGGACACCCAGATGGGCAGGACAGGCTCTGAGATAATTTCCAGACTGGGCTCTGCTGAATGCCAGGTGTAAGGAAGGGAGCCCTGAAGGATTCAGGCCTCAGCCAGGAGCAGCGACCTATAGGTCAGAAGCCAGGCACACTGAGAAGGCAAGACCTCAGAGAGGAAGAGGCAGATGACAGGGAGCGCATAGCCTGAGTAAGACAGGAAGCTAGGAGAGGGATTCCTCACAGGAGAGAATGCTGGTGGGCATAGGAGCTCAGGGACAGATCAGAAACCTGGACCTTGGAACTCCCCGATCCATCCAGCTAGAGCCTTCAGGCCTCAGAACCTGACATAGGAGGTGACCATCTGAACATAAACAGGAGCCCAAGGCTAAGGGCTCTCTCTGCCTTTTTCACTCATCTGTCCAGCTGAGCCAGACACAACATTCAGCGTAGGCAAACCCTACAGGGTGAGTCCTGCGGTTCCCCCAAGTCCCCTATACCACTGATCTCCAGGGTGTGGTACTGCGGTATAGGGGATTCCCCAGACTAGCTATCCCCGGGACAGAGGCACGGTGTACCTTGGTAGCTGGTGCTGCCACTGCTGCTGAGGTAGGACTCCACCAGGGGGGCTTGCTCCTCTGACTGTCGGGCCCGCCGGCTCCGGGGTCGCCCATCTGCATTGGCTTGCACCATCAGAGGCTCCTGGCGCTTCTTCTTCTGCTTCTGCTCCAACAGGGCCCGCTACAGAGGCACAGGGCAGGCACAGAGGTGGACTGGCCCTCCACCTCCTCCAGGAGGGAGCCGAAAGGAGCACCCTGATCTCTGGGCTAGGTTCTAGAAGTTGTACTGGGGCCTCTAGCCTTCTCGGGGTAAGGACTCATGCTGTTGGCATCCGGTGACTGCCAGCTCGGCAGAAGAGGTGAGGACTAGGGTAGGGTTAACATAATATTACAGAGCTGATACAAGAGAGAGTTTGCTTCTCTAACCATCTGACAGGGTCATCCAAAGAAAAGGGACTCATTGCTCCTGGCCCCCTGCTGAGATTCCGCCTGCCCACCAGCCCCAGCCTTACTCACCTGCCGGTCAAGCTTCTGCTGCCTCAGGTTGCTGCCCTCATCATCTAGGACACTGCAGAGGGAGAGAAAGGTATTCAGGGCCGCCCAGGGAGGTGCCAGGAGGTGGTCCAGACCCCACCCCCATCCTTTAACCTCCTCTCATGGTTCCTACTGAGTCCGTGTGGTGGAGGGAGAAAGAAGGGAGGCTGCTGTCTAGGAGCTAATTCAAGATCAGAAGGGAGGGGAAGTCATGTGGTAGTAGAGCACTTTCCTAAGGCCGGTGCATCTGACCCCCAGCACAAACAAAAGAATGCCTTCAAGGCTGGGTGTGGTGGATCATGCCTGTAATCCCAGCTCCAGGAGCTGGAGACTCAGGGTCAGCCTGGAGACCCAATCTTAAAAATTAGAAAACAGAGCACCCAAGCCACATTGCTGCCATGTTGGTAGCATCTCCTCCTTCACTGCCTTGAGGACTTCCGAGCTAGCCTGGCCCTGGTAAGAACAGGATGAAGACCCTTCGGATACCTAAGCAGAGCCAAGCCTGACAGAAAACCAGAGGTATTCAAACAAAGGCATCAGTCCATTAGCCAATCCCAAGAATGCCGGCCTCATGCCAGGACTGCTTCTGCATTTCCTTACCATCTTCCCATCTGCTTTTTTCCATCCTTTCTGGAAAAGCTGGGTCCCCTGAGACAGACCATCGCCCTATCCAAAGTTCCTGGCTCCCAGGCAGGAACAGGGGATGTACTGACACAGCCCTGCTCCCCTAAAGAGGGCAGTGTCCTCATTGGGGAGAGGCTAAAATCCCGTCCAGTTTCAACAGGACAAGGCCAGGGCTAGGTAAGAATAACTGCAGGGTAGATAGAACTAGCTAAGGCATTGCCCAGAAAATGGCTTTTAGCCCTTCCCTGGTCATGGACACAGGACCAAGTAATGCCAAAGGGCATCAGATCCATGAGTCCCACTGGTGAGTCTTAGGTCAGACTTCTTACACAGACTGCTCCTGCTCCCTAAGAAGGCAGAGTAGGAAGAGAGAACTGTTGTGGAATGGTGTTTGTGTACACTTGAAGATATGTTGTTCTCACTGGTTTAATAAAGAGCTAAATGAAAAATAGCTATGCAGGAAGAGGTTAGGCAGGACTTGCAGACAGTGAGAGAGCCCTGGGATAAAGAAGGGTGGAGTCACCAGGAGACTCAGGGAAACGTAAGATGAACATGCTGACCCATGTGGTAGAATGTAGATAAGAAATATCGGTTAATTTAAGTTGTAAGAGCTAGTTGGTAACAAGCCTAAGCTATCAGCAGAGCATTTATAATTAAATAATAAGTCTCTGTGGTTATTTGGGAGCTGGCTGGCAGAACAGAAAATTCCACCTACAGAGAATTAGTAATTTAAACCACTTAGCTTTCTTGCTAGATCAAGACACTTCAGGTTCAAATTCTACGAAAGGCCAACTCAGGATGCTGCCAGGGGATGAGGTGGAGCCCAAGGCCGGGAATTCTGGAAGCTCCAGGCTGCTTCTCCTAGTTACGCTAGAGACTAGCTGAACCAGACCTATGGGTAGGGACATGTTCAAGTAGGCCCGAGTACATCGGTTTGTGGGGACTGTAAGGAAGTGTATGAGTGGATCTCATGTGTATGCAGGCATCTGTACTATGAGGTAGGTTTGCTTGTGTGAAAGTGAGCATAGTGTGTATGGACAGGAAAAGACAAGGTCAAAAATTACTCCAAAAATGAGGTGTAAAAATGAGGTGCAGTCACGTTTCTCTTCTGACAGCTCAACTCCAGGTCCCTTAAAGTACTTGTAGAGCTAGCCGCCCATCGCCGCTCCACTCCCTGGCCACCTATGGCTACCACGCACCATTTAACTGATAGTAGGCCTTCTCCTGGTACCCCTGGATTGATCTGCACATTGGAGGAGCCCCAACTATATGTAGGGCTGTGTTCAAAATGACCTCATTTACCAAACCCCTGGCTGCTGGAACACAGGAGAAAACACAGCTCAAAGACAAGTCTCTAAGTGTAAGTCTTCCCATGACAGCCCACCTGTCCAAGAACACCTGCATCTGGGGCTCCCAGACACAAAACCAGGTCCCAAGGCGTCAACAAGTGGCCTAAAACCCGAATCTGATTGAACTGGTGAACAACTTGCCTTGAAAAGCACACTGACCCTGTGGGGCACCTCCAGAGACCGAGATCTCTTGGCTCTCTCTCTCGAGAGATGTCGGGCCATCAAGACACGAAGGGTCCTGAAAGGCTTTACTACGCACAGCAGTGGCACACACAAGGGCAGAGTGCTCCCTGCAGCTCGCGTCCTCTGGCCCACCGAGATCTACAGCAGTGCAACTCACTGCTTCTAGAATACCGGTGAATGCAGTAAGGACTCTCTCCAGTGACACCCGCTGGCAGGAGCAGAAAGGTCTGCCATCCAGACAGGCTCTGGTTGGGCCCAGTGGCCTCTGATCCTGGCATTTCTGTGCTAGTGACCTGGTCTCAGAAGTCCCTGTGTGATCTCCATAGGTCAGAATTGGCTTCCTCTGTGCCAGTGGGCGAGGCTATTTACCTCTTACTGGGATGTCACACTCTTTCAGAGGGCATTGCTGGGGACAGTGGTTACCTGGGTCATCCCAGGGACTGGTCTTGGCTAAGCAGAACAAAGACCATGTCCTCAGTGCCAGTGAAATTTCTAGAGACATCTAGAAAGGTAAGGTAAGCATCAGCAGAGTCATCTGCAGAGAGGCTTCAAGGCAGCGTGGCAACAAAGATGTTTCAGGAAGTGGTGACCTCACCACCGTGTGCCACAGGCAGGTGCTTTCCTACCACAGGGGCTGTCACACTGCCCTGGACCTTCCGTGCAGCTGTGTCTGGGGTTGAATGCTATTTTCCATGAACGCAGTACTTCCTCTCCCACCATCCCCACATTTCCTCTTTGGGAAGACGGACAAAGAGCCACAGGTTGCAGCACCGTTCATTACCAGATAAAATACAGGTAGTGATAAACCAGCCGGCCTCCATCTTGGGCTTGTAGGCTGTCTTATAATAAAGACAAACTAGGGTCATCCCTATTTATAATTAAATCTGTTTCTCAAGGATTGGGCTATGCCCCACCTGTAACCTTAACTACAAATGGTTCTGCGCTGCCTGTTCCAGGAAATGGCAACCATGCCTTTGTTTCGGGAGGTTGTTAAGACCAACTTGTTATGCTGGTGTTCTGCTTCGGGGACCCTCCCCCCACCTAGTTGCCTGTCAAATACTCCCATTTGGAAACCCCCTACTCCTAAGCTAGAAAAACCTTATCTTCTCCACATCCAGTGCTGATCTTTTAAGCCCTACTGTAGGGAAGAGACAGCCCATCTATATGAATAAAGCCTGCTTTAATTAATTTGGCCATGATTTGGGCCGGTGGTCTTTCTCCTCAAATCTGTGGAATTAACAGCAGAAGGAGCTTAACTGTGGCTTTCAGAGAAGAATGAACCAAGGGCACAGTCTGAGAGATTTTAGAAGTCAAAGCCCTATCAGCAGAGTCCAGAGAGCCACCCACCCACCCACTCAGCATCAGGTATGTTCAAAGGGAAGGGTGCATGCAGCATAGCAGGTGCAGTTAGAAATGACTCCCTCTAGGCCCAGCAAGCTGACCGCAGGAGACCCTGTAATACCCGCCCACCCACGTAACACAGAGAAAGCCGGGTTTCTAGGAGCATTGCAAGGATACTGGGAGATGGCAATGGGGCAGTGACAAGCTTGGACTGGGAAGTAAGGACAATGCATCTGGGCAAAGACAAGCTCCCCGGTGGATAACAAAAGAATCCCCAGCACAACAGCTTGTGCTGAGGAACAGTGACAATTATCATGGCTGTCTCGAGGGGGAGCAGAACCAAAGCTCCCTCCCTGCCCCCACCCGGCTAGCCCTGCCTCTTGAGATCCTCTTGCAGCATCATTCCTGGGGTGTCTGTCCTTCTTACAACACCTCCCAGGCCTGCCTCTCTGACGGGCACCGTTCTAGGCTGCACTGAATGATAACCATGCAAGGAGACATTAATGGCTTTTTAATGACTTTGGTTCCAAATACGGAATCACTGCCAAGCCCAGGCTGCCAGCTGCAGCCCCGCCAGGAGGCTCAGACAGAGACAGGGCACTGATGGATGGGTCTTCCAGCTGACCCTGGCAGCTCCTTCATTATGGTCACCTCCTACTGGAAGCCAGACCTAGAAGGCCAGGGAATGTTCTAGTCACTGGCTCCAGTCTGCAGTATCCCCCAATTTGGCTGCTCTAGCCAGGGTTAAAAGGGTGGCAACTTCAACTCCCACGGAGACAGGCTATCGACAGCCACACACTCCCCTGGAGGGACCAGACAGGTTTCTAGGGACTTGTGCTGTGGGCTGGAAAAGTACAATATGGCCAGTATTATTAGGAAGCCTGTTTCCATCCTTCTTTTCCTCCATTCCACTTTGTAAACTCTAATTCATCATCAATACCAGAGGCCCAGGCCAGGACAACACAGAGACAGACTCGGCCATCTGGATGCTCCATCCAAGCCCAGTTTGCAGCCTGCCCCTTTTTTCTTACCTCATTCCTTCCCTCAGCCATAGCAGAAGCTGTTCTGAACCTAAAAATCAGAGCAACAGGCTATAAGGACAGGCCAGCCAGAATGCCTGGTTGCACCCCCTGTGCCAAGCACCAAAATGAGGGAAGTCTATGGCCATGGCTCCCACTGCCTAGCAGCTGCTTGGCACACAGTTGGAAATGGGGGCAGGAGCTCTCTGAGGATGTGCCATTGCCTTCTGGCCAAGGGTTCTCAAAAACACTAGGTGAATTAAAACCAGCGGCATTAGCTTTGGCTTAGTAACTGAGAACTACTGAGGAACACGCTCCAGAATCAATTTTGTTGTTTTAAGCAAGTACCACGGAGTTCTCTAATAATTGGCCATGCAAATGATTCTTGTGACCACAGCCAGTGACCTTCAAAGAGGAAAAAACTGGAGTTTCCAGAAGGAATTGCCTGCGGTTGTCAAAACCAGGCACCTGAGGCTAAACATGGCAGTAGAACTGAAGGGGTGTGTGAGGGGGGAGGGGAGAAGGTGTCTAACAAGAGCCAAAAGGACAGGAAAACCAGAATCTCGCTTAGACTCAACCCAAAGAAGTTATCACAACTGGCTGATGGAAGATGTCTGACAGAAACACAATATAATGGGACAAGAAAACAATGAGAGGGGTCTATGTGGACCCTTGCAGCCTGACATTCTCTGGGGCCTGGAGGTGCACCTTGCAGGGGTTTTGGAAGAGTCTATGTGGACCCTTGCAGCCTGGTATTCTCTGGAGCCTGGAGCTGCACCCTGCCGGGGTTCTGGAAGGGTCTATGTGGACCCTTGCAGTCTGATATCCTCTGGAACCTGGAGCTGCACCTTGCAGGGGTTCTGGAAGCTTTGCTGTGATGAGAGAGCACTTAGGTGTGCTGAGAATCCAGGAATGGGACCAGGAAGTTATGGAAGCCCTAAATGTTGCTGAAGTGTGACATCCCTTTGGCTTAGAGAGGTAGCATTTTCTCTATGCCAGGCAGTGCTGAAGGCGCTGCCAGATATCACATGAGGCCCTTGCTCTCAAAGAGTTCATGCTTTGGTGAAGGAAGCCCTGAGCACGGCAGGCAAGAACACTGAAGATGCGTCTGAAGACCTGAGTTCAGTTCCCAGCACCCACGTGGCAGCTTACAACTCCCTGTAACTCCAGTTCCTTGGGATGTGATGCCTCTCCCAGCCTCCACCAGCGCCTGAATGCCCTTGGTGCACATAAACTCTACAGGCACACACTCACATAAAAATAAACAAATACAAAAGCACAGAAGACAATATGCCTGAAGCCGCAGTCCTTCCTTGGAGTTCTAGCCACCTACAACTTACAAAAGGCTGCAGAGCCACGCACTACAGGCATCGAATACTCATCAGAAATACTGCTAAGGAGAAATGGGCAGAACTGGAAATGACTGGTAATGGGAAACAAAGGGCAAACCATGATTCTAGCTGTTGATCTTTATAAATGAAATGGCTCCTTTCTAAGTCAGAATGGGAACTTAATCCATGATCATTATTAGACACTGAACCAAAATTACCCCTAAGAAGATTAGCACCAACTATTACTGCTTTGAAGAAAATGAGCCGAGCCCAGGGAATGCAGGATGCAATCAGCAGAGGAAAAGAGAACCCTATCGGAAGAGCTAACTAGTCAGTCTCTCTCGGTCTCTCTCCCTCATATGCCACATTCCAGTCCGACGTGCTGCGGCATTAGGGAAACCTCATGCTAGTCAGAGCACGTGTGCACACGCTGCCCCCTGCCCAGCTGCCAAGAAATGCCTTGTCTTCTGTCCCAGTTTTCTGCCACCAGACAGACCTGTGGCTTTGCCTGCCATCAGCAGCCTAGTGATGCAAAGGGCTATTTGGATCTCCTCTCAATATGGGTCTCCCCTACTGGGAAGTCCACTCAAGTCCAATGCTTTTCCAGACTGTACATGCCCAGAAAGACTGGACAGGGCAGGGGACGAGCCTTCTGATGACAGCCCACCCCCCAGCTGAATACCTACCCTCCCGACGCTACAGAACAAGAAGGCAAGTGACAGGAAGGGAGAAAACAAGCAGGGTGGACCGCCAGGGTGCCAAGCTGCTTTCAGGGCTAGGATTCCAAGGTGGCAAGCTGTGCTTTCAGCTGAGTGTGGGAGGGGAGAATGGTGGGGTGGTTAGACTTGGGCTGGGTTGAATGTCAACCACCCATTTCCGGATACCAATGACCTGGGCACTTGCAACAGATTTCTCAGAGACAATCTACCTCTCAGAGGTCTCTTTTCTCGGGAGCAGGCTGAATCCTCTCTAACTTGAGGTAGATTTTTTTTCTCTACAAGCTTTGCAAGTTGCTTTAGTCCTTGGTTCCCTGGCAGAATCGACCCTGAACCAAGGCCAGCCTAGCCTTTCAATCGTCAATACCTAAGCATGGCATTATCCCACAGCGTAGCCTGTGGTTGGCCACCATCCTACGGCTGGACCCCCTTGAAGGTGCTTCCACAGCACTGTGTCTATTCTGCCCACGGGCACCACCGCTGCTGGTAGACAAATGGTCACTGATACTCTATAGGGCTGCACCAACTTCAAGGAGGTCCTTAGTGCACGTGAGCCAAGAAAAGAGCAGAATGGTCCCAACATTATCTGCATCCCCAGCCTGGATAGATGTCAAAGGCAGATAGTCTTTTGAGTTAGTATAACCCAGTCCCCAGTTCCCAATTAGTATTCTGCCTTATCCATGTGACACTGGGGTATGGGCTCACATGTCTGCAGGAGATCTTGAGAATGACTCTCTGTGCACATGTATCTGTGTGTGTGTTCCTGTGAAGACAGAAAATAACTCAGGAAGCTCCCACAGAAGCTGAGCTCGGAGGCAGCCACTATTTTCAAAAAAAAAAAAAAATCCCTGAATTCCCAGGCCTATGACAGGTGCCTTGTTGGAAGAAAGTCCTGCTTTTAGCAAGCTCCAGGCAGTTCTAGCTGGTTTCTATTTGGGATTCTATCTGGACAGACTCCTGGAAGGGATCCGTCAGAACCACTTTCTCTCAGTGACTGGGCTCAGCATCCTTGCCTAGGGCACGTGGGTCCTGAGTGTCTGATTCTGCAACTCACTGAATGAGCACCTGGGTCAGAAAAAGAAAAAAAAAGTGGGTCTTGGCAGTCCGGAAGCCTCTCTATACACATGCCTCTCCAGGAGGCTTAGAGAGGCCGGTAGCCCATGGCAACTAGAGAGCCAATGAGTGGCCACGGATGTGGTGCTGCTATGGCAATGAGCTCTTTTCCCTGGTAATAGAATTGAGTAGAGTGGATGGAGAAAGGCCTGCACCTGTGTGAGCTGGAGACCACCCCTCCCCCACAAAACCTTGGGCCTGACTTAGGTCTGACCAACCAAGTATTCAGGAACAGAAGGTGGGCCAGGGCTCTTGAGTGCACGTGAGCGTATGAGGGCAATTTTCTGTATTATGTCCCTTTAACAAGCAGGTTACTACTACTGAATCTCTGAAAGGTACTAAACAGTACTTGTGAATAGGTAGTATGCCATAGTCCTATACAGATGTGAATATGCACAGATTTGTAAGTGTGCACCCGTGTGACCCAAGAATTAAGGTCTACAGGGAAATACAGGTACATGTATATGTAAGCTGCCTTGTGGTCTGGATTCTAACTGTCTCACAAAGCTGCATGAGCATCTTTGGCTCAGCCGCGCAGATGCCTTGTGTGTGCAAGCGTGAAGATGCAGGGGTGTGTGCGCACAAGCTATCCAGGCGCATGTCCTGGGTGCTGGGCCTAGGAGGCTCACAGCAGTTCCTTTCTCCATATGCCACCAGACTCAACAAGGCCAGACATCCTTTCAGCACCCCGAGGAAGGTGGAGCAGGGCAGGAGGCTTCAAGAACCTCAAAGTTGGGATGAAAAAACCTCGGCATCTCCAACCTGTGCCCTCGGTGTTGGAAAGGATGCGGAGGGCATTGAGTGCCCTGCCTCTAGGCCAGATGGCCCGACCGACGCTGCACCCCGATTCGGGGGGTGGGGGGAGGAAGGTGTGTGCCCTAGCAGCGAGCTACCGCCCTCCCCCAACCCTCAGCGTTGTAGTGGGGGTTCCACACGCGCCCCGGGGCCGGAGAAGCCCGGCCCTCGTACCTGTAGGGAATCCAGTCGGAATGCGGCTTGGAAGTCATGTCTCCCGGGGGCGGGGCGGCGGCTGCGGCTTCCAAGGCCGGGACCGCTCGGGGCTGGCGCGGGGACCCTGCTCAGCTCTCGGGCCGCCCCGGACCGCATCCTCCCGGGCCCCGCCGCTGGGCCCCGCCGAGGCCCTCTCTGCACGCCAGGGCCCCGGCCGCGAGCTCCCAGAGCGGGTGCCTGTGCAGCGCGGCGCAGAGCAAGAAGCAGCGGGAGTGCGCGGGGCCGCGGGAGCGCGCGGGCTGGAGCGTGCCCGAGGCGGGAGAGGTAGTCCGCACCGCAGGCACCGGGTCTCGCGCCCAGGGCTGAGCTGAGTGGCAGCCGCCGCCCCGCCCCTGGTCCCGCCCCAGCGGAGACCCCACCCCGGCCCGTGGACGTAGATCGCGCCGCGCCCACCCTCCTCCGGGGAAGGGCGCTGTCATCCAGCCCAGTTTCTCCCTTTAGGACCTCAGCTATCTCAGATTTACCGGGAATAGGACAGAGTAGGGGGACTCCAGTTAGAGATGTCTGAGAGCCTCTGGTATGAGTAGTGAGGCCTGCTTCCTTCTCAACTTTCCATTTCACATTTCAAGTGCCTGCCTCCAGAACCTTCTGATCTTTAGTTTTAGTAAAGGTGTTTTCTCAGCCAGGATCCTTCTTTTGGACCTGACACTTACCGTCATCGCTTCCACAGCCAAGAGGAAGGTTATGTTAACTGTTACACTCGAGTTCCTTAGAAAGTTAGAGCATTAATGGGCACGATAGTTTTGAGAAGCAAATGTTATCCCATTTGCCAAAGAATGAAGTCTGAGAAATGCTAACGGACCTAAGGGCAAAGAGCAAGAAAGTTTGGGCGCTGAAAGTGAACCAGGATCTCCTTCAAAGTTCTTTTAGAGGACAGCAAGACCTCAAGAAAGATCCTTTTAACCTTGAATGCTGCTGCGGTCCCAGCTGTGACCAGGACCCATGGTTAATAACAGGCAGGGGGAAGGCAGGGTGGAAGATCCATAGCAGGGCTAGCTGGAAGCAAGGAGAGGCCAGGCGCTCAGCGACGCAGCAGGCTGAAAGGCCAGCCTGAACCCTGCAGTACGGATCAGGGAAGGGATTACTGATGAGCACAGTCCCTACACAGTTCCTGGGTGTCCTCAAGTGTACATTGGGCTCAGCAGCACCAGAGAGCCAGAAAAGCATCCATGGGGAGAAGCTCTGGCAGGGCTGGAAAGAGTGTGGGAATGACGCTCCTGTTTAGGGTGGGGCCCCATCTTACTGCCCTGGGGCGGAGCCAGGATCCTCACCCAGGGCTTCTTCCAGCTTCTCAGCATTGTCTCCCCCCAAAACTACAAACACAATAGTGATGATCAGCGGACTGCTTGCTGGGGCTTTGCTGGGTGAGATCTGTATAACCTCATTAATCCTTACCACCACTCTAGGATCTGTATTAATATTAGACGTATCTTTCAGCAGAGGAAAGCGAGGCACAGAGAAGACAAGTGTCACGCTTAAGGTCACAAAGGTGGTCATTCACAACTGTCAGCCCACATTCCTCACCCTCTGCTTCTTAGTAGGACACACAGTGCACGCGTGTACACTCCCAAGTCCCTCTCTGTCTAGGTAGGAATCTTGGCTCCCTAACACTGTTATCTTTGAATATTTGCAACCTCTGAAGGGCTACTACTGTCACCATGAACCTCTAGAAAAACGAAAATAACCCGAGAGTAGGGTGCAGTGCAAAGCTGCCTTGTCTTCAGGTCTCCTACCTGGTCTCCACATAGTCTCCCAGGAAGGGCAGTAGAGAGGGGCTGGTTGGTGCCCCCTTTCCCTAGCAGGTCATAGCACAGAGGCATCTGCCCTTCGTGTGCAAGAAGCTTTAACCCCTGAACTCCCTGTTGCCCATGCCACCTCTGCCAGAGTTATAGTTATTTGCTGTCTACCTCTTCAGGATGACAAGCATCTGGAAGACTCTCCCGTCACGACTTTCAGACTGCGTTTTCCCCTTTCTTCCCAAATTATCTGACACCTTAATGCAATCAGAATTAAGTTAGAAGGTCTCAGGAGCCTGGAGTAATTGAATCTATTAAACAGACTTCAGGCTCTGTCCTAAGGGAAAAAAATCTGGAGGTAGAGTGAGGTGCAGAAATGAGAGTTCCTGTGCTTTCTCTTTCGGCAGGAACCGTGCGCACACATGGGATTCAGAAGAGCCAGGAAGACTGTGTCAGTGCACATATGAATGTGTGTGTACCTAAGGATATGTATGTATATGAGAGGTGGAATGATCAAAAGCTTGTGTGCATGTATAAGGATGTGTGTGCACATGTGTGTGAACAGTGCGTGAACATGTGTCTAAGTATGGGGCACACCATATATGGGGAAGCCAAAGATCTGTGTGCCAGTGTCTGTGTGCATGTGTGTGTGCGTGCGTGTGTTTGTGTGTGTGTGATGTTCAAGAGAAAGGGAACCATGTGCTGCTACATAAGTAAGTTTGTGAGAAGCCACTGGAGACTGTGTCAGTGTGTGTGTGTGTGTGTGTGTGTGTGTGTGTGTGTGTGTGGAAAGAGAGAGAGAGAGAGAGAGAGAGAGAGAGAGAGAGAGAGAGAGAGAGAGTCCTAAGTCCTGTGAGCCCCTCTACAGACAGAGCAAGTCTGTTTTTATAAGTGGTGGGAGAGGAGGATGTGGGGGTTTCTGCAGGGTTTGTAGTGTTCACACTCAACTCATAATTTATGGCAGATTTCCCCAATTGAGTGGCATCCCTGGCTCACTGGTACTTCCACCAAAAAGCCACTCTAGAAAGCCATATGCAGAATTTTATACTAGGCCACGACTAAACATTGTACCCTTTTACAGTTGTGCTACATAAGTGACTTTGGAGAAGGGCATCTCTACTGAAACACTCTACACAGCAAATCAGCACCCTTCCTCACCACTGGCCTAAACACTGTAGGCGTGGGATATCTGCTGGATTTAAACTCTCCTCATCACACCTTAGGCATGTTTTCAAGTAGAGACAGTGTGTGAGGGGCAAGCCATCTACGCTTGAGCACCCCGTGCCAGCTCTTCTCCACAGAGAAGTTCACCTAGAGAAGAAGGTTTGCATGCTGGCCCTTTGTTACTGCCGTGGAGAGTCTTACATCTTCAATGCTGAGCACAAGTTTACTGAATGAGGCCACTGCTTTCCATTTTGGAAGCAAAGGGACGTGAATAATAAATGAATATGTATGCAGAATGGGCCCTGCCCTGGTGGCTTGGCATTGAGACCCTGCAGTCTGACAAAAGCAATCCAATCAATCAGACGTCTACTAGACCTTACTGGGTCTAAGGCTGATGCAGGGTTTGGTGGCTTTGGCAGGGATAAGGAGCAAGGCTGCTTTCAGGGAATTGTCACTCTTGCAGTGGAAATAGGGAGAGATGATGACTATATCAGTAACCAAGTGCTGAGGGAGGGGAGACCAGGGAAGGAACAGCCAATGATACCGAAAGGAGGAAGAGCACAGAAAGACTTGCGATGAACAGAAAAGGGGAATGATTGATTTGGGCCTTGAAGAATGAGGAAAAATTTATAGAATAGCAAAGAAGAAAGGGGGGAAATGAATAGTTTATGGTAACCAATTTCTAGTTACCGAGAGTCTATGGATACCAGATACTATGCTCACTCCAGACTAGGTGTCATGAGCAACGTCACCGACACAGAGGACAATGCTCACCAGTGTGCTGGTCTGTGCTGAATGCTTCCTGGGGGCAGCAGATGGGCCTAGAAAGTTGAATGAAGCTAGATCATCTGCTGGGGTGTTTGGGTTTTTCCCTGTAACCAATGGGGAGTCACTAAAGGGCTCTAAGCTGAGGCTATAACCTCTAAATAATTGGGGACAAGATAATCAAAAGGAGATAAGGCTAATAAATGGTATAGAAAACTGCTTGATGGCTGGTAGGGATTAAAGACTGAAATTAGTAGGGTGAAGACAAAATGTGTATCAAAAATAACACAATTCTTCCTACAAGATTAAGTATCTTTGATGAGTTTAGAAAGTGAAGAACTGGCTAATGAGACAGGGTGTCCTTTCGCGCACCCCAGCATGCTCAAACATTCCAGTGCTTTTCAAAGCTGTGGAGTAGACGGTAGCATGCCAGAGGCCATACAGTTCCCTGTGTAAGACTTATTTAAAGAGCTCCATCGCGGATGACAAAAGAGAAGGAATCAGGTGCACGGCTGTCTTGGAAAACACGTGGGGACAGCTACTAGAGAGAAAACCTATCTATTTTCCAAAGTGCTGCCGAACACAACAGCAGATAATCCCATGGACGCAAGCATAGTGTTTGGGGCTCTGAGCTCTGGAGGCACAAAGCAAAGACCAAATGTAACAGTTATGAAATCAATGCACGATAAATAGAAAACCACTGGGCTTGAACATGCAGGGCTGTCATCTGCTGAGTGTGTGTTCTATGCCAGGCAGTCCTCTGTGTAGTTCATAACAACAAATCTGGGTGATGGGTGATGAAATGGAATTCTGTTCTAGGTTAATAAATTTCTCATTCAAGAGAGGAGGGCAACACACTAAGTGGGACTAGGAAGAGCCTGGAGCTGTGCTAACACCCATCTTGGCACATCCGAGAGAGGCTACAAAGACGGTCTGGGGAGGTTTAGAAGGAATTTTAGCCTTAGGGCCTAGTGACTCCTAATAAATTAGAAAGTATGGAGGAAGTTACCGCCTTCATCTCAAGTCAAATAGATGAGGCTTTTCCGAGACCCATAGCGGAATTCAATGTCTTGGGGCACAGTGGTCTTGGGGCACAGCGGACAGACAATGGATCTATGCCTGACAAATACACAGTAATGTTGCTGAGAACTCAGTATAGGCTTGTGCCCCAGATTTGCAAGACAAAGGGCACAAAGTGGTTCTTGTAGGCTGACCCTGACCTCAGCAGGATAGTCTTGGCTTAGATGCAGGCCAAATGCCCCCCCCCACACACACACATAGTGTGGGAGGTGATGATACCAGGGAAGGAGCAAGCGTAAGTCTTCTAGGACCTGAGAATGGAACTTGAGAAGGAGCTTTAGGGAGGGACTCAAGGACATCAAGGACTCTGATAGAAGGACCCTCAGTGATAGCATGGTCTCCAGGATCCCACAACGACACTCCAAAGAGAGAGATGGCCAGAAAAATAGCAGCAGCTCCTCAGTACAGTCGTGGAAGAACCCTGACCCCCTCTCCTCCCATCTCTTTCCTGCCATCAAGAAGTCAGGAAAGGGCTCAGATAATTCTTCGCAAGTTCACCTGCTCCCTGTAGGAAGCTGTTCTATGTTAGACTACTGGGAAACAGTTGTTAAAGCAACCCAAGTTCCAAGGATCTTCTGGGGGCTAGGGAACCAGTTCAATGGTAGAAACTTCTACTACCAGGCCCAAGGTCCTGAGTTTGATCACCAGCATTGCAACACACACACACACACACACACACACACACACACACACACACACACACACAGAGAGAGAGAGAGAGGGGGGGGAGGAGAGAGAGAGTTATTTTTAATGTAATGGACAGATAGATGACAGATAAGACAACTTTGGGTTGCCTGAAAATGGCCATAAAAGTCCAAAGATTTTGTTTTGGGAATAAATTTCATCTAATTCTAGGGAGAAAGAGGCTGCATAGAATAAATGTAAAGAGATCATAGGAGACAAAAATAAATTTGCTTTATGATGTCTCATGAGTCATGCCCATTCAACTTAGTTATGCATGGCTCATCTGACCATCGCTTGAGATAGCTACTACCATGAGCCCCATTTCACAGAAAAAGAAATAAAAGGGTACAGGATTTGCTCAAGGTCATGTACACAATAAAGAATAGAGCTCAAGTTCAAATTTAGGTAGCAGAGAGTGCCAGAGCCCAGAGGTCTAACTGTCATGCGCTAGACAAGCCAATAAGAGGCCGAGCTCTTGACTCATTCTTGTACCAGAATTCTAGCTAAAGGAAACAGGCCTATTGATGCACAGATGCAGTCATTAACATTTTATTTAGATTAGAGGAAATCAGCAGGGGTGGGGAGGAATGTCTATCGATTGGGACTCAAATAAATAATTCTGAGTTCACTGGATAGATCATAAAGCATCTTTTATAGGAAAATTTTAAAGACAGAGGAACAGATTATTAATATGCTAGGATACTGGCAATATATGAATGGTCTCATTAAAAATAAGACTGCCCAGGGTGAGAAAGGCACAGTCTAGTGCCACATGCGGGGCCACATCCTCCATTACCTTCCGTTCCTCCTTCCAGATGCTCCTAGTGCCTCTTAAGCCGAGACAACATCCCATCTCCCAGAGTTAGGGAGACAGACAAGCACCGCCTGTGCACAATGCATTCGATAAGCGAAACAATCTGAAATCATGTGGCCGGTATGCCCTGAGTCACCTTGGGAGATGTGATACAGCACCTGGATGGCATTGCACGTGACTATTTACTAATGTAAGCAGAGCAAGAAGGGGCCGCAGCCCTTAGTCTGATTTTTATTTATTGTGTGTGCATGGGTGTGTGCACATGTTCACATGTGGAGGCCAGAGGCCAACCTTCAGTTGTTCTCAGAAGCCATGTATTTTATTTTTTTGAGTCAGACTATTGATGGGATCTGGGGTTCTCTGTTTTTAGGCTAGACTGGCTGGAGCAAGCCCCAAGGATCCTTCTAGCTCTACCTCTCCAGCATAGGGATTACAAGTACAGGCTACTATATCCCACTTTTGACATGGGTACTGGGGATGGAGTTCAGGGCTTCTTACCTGTGCAGCCCGTGACTATTTTACTGGAAGCCAGGAGGTGCAGGAAGGATGCTAAATCATTGTACCTGTCCTTCATCTAGCACAACTTTGCTCCATCTTGAGGCACTGCTTGAGCATCTCCTAGGCAAACAGACCCAGAAACATTATGTCCCTGACCTGGGGCAGCTTGTGTACCTAGTCAAGTTTTCCTGATTGCTTTCCCCACAAGCAGACGGCCCCAGCTCTCCCAGGAACTGAGACTAGGGTTCAAAATAGAAGATAAGAGGCCAGGTCCCTGTGCCCAGACTCCAGGAGCGCTTGTTTTACTGGCATTATTGGATTTACAGATAAGCAACAGGGAATTAAGCTGGTCAGGAAGGGAGGGAGGGAGCCCTCATTGGTTCATGAAGCAGGATTTATCTGGAGGAGCACTCTCCTTTGTCAACAGAGGGCCCTTTCCATTGTATCCTGCAGCAAAGGACGTTTTATTCCGTAACCTTTCTGCTGCAAAGCCCATGAGTGTGTATTTTTGACCTGTTTTTTCCCTTATCTAAGAAAACCAAGGTTATTTAAAGGTTGAAATGCATTTTTAAACAGTCCTCTCCTGAATTCACAAGCTAACTAGAGAAATCAGTCTCCGAAATATAATGTCAACTATTTGCAAAATTTATTATCCCAAAAGCCCTGATATGCTTTTGTTTTTTGAGGTGGGGGGAGTCCATAGCCCTTCTTCATGGCTACTGTTGATTCATAAATATCAGATTCCGAAGCCCCAGGTCACTGAGTCTCACAGGGTAGCACCATGAGAGTGGAGTTAAGCTGTGTTCCCTTCCTGGCCCTGTCTTCCCATCTATGGAATGGGATTGAAAAATCTATAAAGGGTCTATAGATACCGAGGGGCGTGCAGGGGAGAGAGCACAGTCCTGGGTTCTGTCATGACTGTCATTCATGTGATATGGCCTTGAGGAGCCTCCTCTGCCTCATGAAAAGGAGGATGATTCCAAAGGTTCTATCTAGAACTAGCTTTCTCAGACATTTTGACATTTTACAGTAGAACCATTGGGAGATGAAAGATGGCTGTAGTTTACTCAACTCTGCAGTAAGGATAGAATCCTCCTGTTCTGCAGAAGAGACCCTGGTAGTAAATACAGAGATTTAGTGAGGGAGTTTAATTCTAGTCCTCTTGGTACGGCTACTTCACAGGTGCCAAGGACCACTCTCTTGAGATCACCTCAGTCTATTAAGTGGAGATAGTGTGGCCTTGTTTCCTGTACAGTATGTGAGGCTGAACTGAGAGGGGATGGAGGGGAACCTGTGAATACTAAAGGCCAAGCTGCAGAGTGAGGTGACATCATTTGCTGAGCCCTCCGGGAAGGGAGCAAAGTACCAGCGTAGTAGACATCACTGATGGCTCACAGCAACCCGAGGAGCTTAACAGGAAGAAGCAGATCCACTGTGGGTGGGCAGAATGCAGGGATTTACTCAGCCTTAGCCAAGGTCTGGGCCATGGGGCCACTGCCCACAAAGGAGGTAGGGATGACCAGAGGTGATCCTGATGCCCTGCCTGGCACTAGGAGGGAGTGGGGCAACCTCCTTTCCCTTCCGTTTGCCTGAGCTCTGGCACTAAGATGAGGCAATGTGCAACTGGTTTCCAGACTTCCCTTGGGTGAGATCACGCCCAGGGTGGTGGGGCCAGATGGGGAAGCACCTTCTGAGACTTGCCTGCCTGCCTCGATCTCTTCCGAGTCCTGGTCCTCATTATGGTCTCTCTCCTCTCCATGTCTGTGTTTATTCTACAATCCCTTCCAGCACAGAGCCTTCCCCTTCCTGGTCTTGCTGCCCGGAGTCCAGCAGTGTGTGGGGGCATAAGGACGAGGGCTATACACTCAGCAGGACCAAGCCCCTGATTCTGAGCTGGATATGTCAGGCTAGCTGGCTGTAGCCCAATCCTCGCAGGTTGTCAGACCTTCTGGGGATCTCCTGTGGAGACAGATGAGCTGGAACATACTCAGGAAGAACTACAGAGGTTTCAAACGCCTCCCTGTGGACAGAGCCCCGAGAGGCATGAGATTCCGCTAGCTCAGGCCACACTTGCTCTAGTGCCCTGACGATGCCCTAGGCTCTGTACTGTGTCCTAGCTCCCATGCCTGTGTTTCAGTCCAGCTGCTTCTGTGAACTCTTGCCCCTCATTTACCTTGGCAAAGCCAATGTTTCACCCTATCACTCTAGTGGGCTTGAGGATCCTCCTTTGGTCTCTGTAGGTGACTAGACATTTGGCGAATGTCATTGTCTGATATATTCACATGCTCTAAAGATGAGACCAGTGTCTCACTTATCAGGAAACGTAAGTTCTAGGCCTGATTTCCTGGCTTCCTCTGTGCCCACAGGGGAGAGCCTTTCCCTGATTCCTCGGCCTCAGTGTATAGATCTGTGAGAGGAGGGGATCAGATCTCTAAGCCTCCAGAGTTGCATGAGTTCCCATCTGGAAGTTTAGGACAAATGTTTCTCCCTTCAGCCTTCACCCGCTCTGGGAGGGCAGGGCAGGAAGCTCAGACCCAGCAAGATGCTCCCATACCACACCCAGAAAACAGGTAGGCTGAAAGGACAGAAGCCATCCTGACAACCGGCCTCCGTTTTCTGCCTCCCCATGGGAAGAACAGAGGGGATAAACACCATGTACAACACAGTATGGAAAGTTCAGTGGTCGGTGGATATGTGGAAAACCCCTAGATCCTCCTCTCCGCCATCTTCGGTTGATAACTGATCTGTCACCAGGTCCTGTTATATTTGCTCTGGCTCACCATGCCCAACACCACTTCCTTTGCCCATGATAATCTGTGCTGGTTTTAAAGCAGACTCTGCCATGAGCTCCCATGTGTCCTCGGAGCTGAGTAGTTAATATACAGAGTTGTTATGTAAGGAGCTGCACCCCCTTTCCCTCTGGCCCCCCTGCAGTCTGTTCTCACATGGCAGAGAGTGATCTTTGCAGAATGCAAATCTATCCTTGCACCTGCTGCTTAAAATCCTTTGCCGACTTCCTTGCTCCAAGGCCAAATTTTTTTTTTTTTTAATGCCTGCAAAGCTGATGGTTTCTGCTCCCCAGCCACACTGGTCTTCACATGTGCTACGTTCTAGGTCTGTCTACATTTGTTACTGTTCTCTGATGAGTCTGGAGTCTAACTGCCAACCCCACCCTTCCAGGCCCAGGCTTTTGCTCCAAATTGAGGTTGAGTGGAAATGGCCCACTACCCATATAGGCTACAAGTCCAGACTACCCGCATTTCTCTAAAGTTCCTGAGGGGGCACTAATGAGCACCCACAAGCCTACTGCTTTAGAAAGGCAGATTCTTTACAGGACACAAATGTAAATTGGGGTCCCAGGAAGACCTGAAGAAATCAACAAGAACACCACAAAAATTGAAGTTCATCAAAGATATCAGATTACAAAAAACAGTCGATATTATTTTGATATAGAGAAATATTACAAAAGAAAAAAGAAAAAAAGATTTCGTTTATAATGGCAGGACTATGAAGGAAACATTTATAAATGAGGCTCTTTGTGACGCATAAGAAGAAAACAGTAAGCTGTAATTGAGATTTATGTGAACAACTCAGAGAGATTCCTAAAGAAGACTGTTTTAAAGACAATAATTCTTCCTAATGAGACTGTTTACTCAAAGAACAGTTCCAAGGGGATTCTGAAGCTCAGTAATGTTCACAATTTCTTGAGCCTGCTTTGGTAATGATTGTGTATGTGTGTGTGTGTATGTGTGTTGTATACATGAATACATGTTCAAATGTGTATACATGTTTGTGCTGGTTCATTTGGATGCCAGAGGTCAGTGCTGGATGCCTTTCCAGAGAGATTTAACTGAAGAGGGAAGAATCACCCTGAATGGGGACAGCAGCATTCCATGGGCTTGGCTCCTAACTAACTAACACACTGTCGTCTCTCTCTGTTTGCTGACTAGAGACTGGCCACCCTATGCTCTGGCCACCATGCTATCCCTGTTTGCCTTTTTAAATTGTGACCCAAGTTAAATTCTTCCTTAGGTTGCTTTTGTCAGACAATAAGAAAATGAACTAATCCCCTGTCCGTCCGTGCGTTCACCCCACCCCCACCCTACCCCAGCCCCATTTCACCCAATCAGTGAGACGTTTTGTCATGTTGAGAGTCAGGTTTAACTGATCTGGATTATAGGATTATAACAGTCTGGGATAGATTCTTCCCCATGGATAACCCAAAATAAGAGTATCTAAAAGGAAAAAAAAAGTGAGCCCAAACAAAACGACACAGGTGAAGAAGGAAGATTCTGATAATGACTAACATCAGTCCTAACAGTTATCAAAGCACAGGGCTTTGATCACAGACATAAGTGTCATATGGATTGTCAAACCGATAAAAAACAAGAAAACTGGGGCCTGGAGCAATGGCACACTGGTTAAGAGCCCTGGCTGCTCTTCTGGAAGACCCAGGTTTAATTCCTTATATTCTCATGGCAACTTGAATAATCTGTGACTGTAGTCCCAGAGGATCTGATGCCCTCTTCTGGCCTCCATGTACTAAGTATACATGTACATGGTATACAGATACACATACAGGCAAAACACCCAAACACATAAAAACAAAGAATAAATAAATAACAAAACCCCTAGAAAGCTATGTGATGTGGGATTCCCCTCTGTATGCTGTGAATACCATTGGTGAATAAAGAAACTGCCTTGGCCTGTTGAAAGGGCAGAACTTGGATAGGCGGGGAAAACTAAACTGAATGCTGGGAGAAATGAGGAGAAATGAGGCAGAGTCAGGGAGAAGCCATAGAGCCACTGCCAGACACAGACATGCACATGCTGGTAAGCCACGACCTCATGGTGATGCACGGGTTAATGGAGATGGGTTAAATTAAGATGTAAGAGTTAGCCAATAAGAAGCTAGAGCTAATGGGTCAAGCAGTGATTTAAATAATACAGTTTCTGTGTGATTGTTTCGGGGGTCTGGGCGGCCAGGAAATGAACAAGTGGCTCTCCTACAACAGCTATGCTCTTAATATTCATTCTCTGTAAGAATTAAATCAGCACCCCCCACATACACACACACGACACTAAAAATGCTAAAGAAAGCAGTGCAATGTCAAAAGCTTAATTAATTTATGGTTGTTATCTGCAGGGGGACAAAAAGAGATTTAGAGTTATGAGGCCAGGGGCTAATTTTTCAGCGCAAATAACTGTTGCTGTTGTGGGAAGAGGTTTACGCAGAGAAAGAAGACAAGATAGAATGGTTAGAGCAGGAAGAACCCTGGGCTTCGAGCCAGGGGTCTGAATCCCAGCCACAACTTCTCCCTGCTGAGCAATCTTGGGCTAGGCCTTCCCCCTTTCTGGGCCTCCGTCCAACATCTCAAAGATGCAGGAATAAAGCAGGTGACCTCCGGTGGCCCTTCTAGCTCAGCCGTCTGGGATGCACAGTTTCCACAGCAGATTTAGAAAGCAGCTCAGGGAGACGTTTGGATCTTTCCTCCCCTGAATCATCAAGGGGCCTCACAGGCCAGATCTGTTTGGCGGCGAGGCTCACTGTGTACTCAGCCCTGTTATCGTGGGGATTTAGAGATGAATGGGACACGGCACAGGCCTGGGCTGTGAAGACTAAGGGTCAGAGAAGGACACCGACGGCAGACACAACAAATGGCAGGCTCAGCCTAGCACAACCTGAAGGTATGGTGGGAGGAAGAGGGGCACTAGGAAGGGGAGGACACTGGGATGGGTGGTGGGGCTGGCCTTTGTGAGTAGTGGACGCATAGAAGGAAGAGGACTTAGAGAAGCATTTAGGGCCAGGGAAATCCGTCTAGTGTGTGCGTGCATGTGTGTGTGTGTACACATGTATGCGTGCATGATGTGTGTATATGTGAGTGTGGGCGCAAATGTATGAACGTGGATGACTCACGTCATGACACCTGTGTGGAAGTCAGAGAACAACTTCGCCCTCTGCCTTGTTTGCCGCAGTGTTTGTTGCGCTGTGCATCAAGGAAACTGCCCCATGAGCTTCTGGGAATTTTATCTCTGCCTCACATCTTGCTATGAATGTGCCTGGATTATAAGATGTGCCAAATGGATCTGGCTTTTCATGGGTTCTGGGGATTTGAACTCAGGTCTTTACACTTTCATGGCAAGTGCTGTACCCATTGAGCCACCTCTCCAACCTTTGAATCTCTTAATAATGGGAAATGGCGGGAGTTTACTAGTGATTGGGAAATGGTATGGTCTGAAGCTAGACACGGTGGTGCATGTCTGAAATCCCAGCACTCAAGAGCCTGAGGAAGAAGGATTGTTGTGAGTCTGAGGTCATCCTGGCCTGCAAAACAGGACATGTCCCAAATAAACAGAAGAAGAAAGGAAATGAACAGAGCTCTGTTGCTAAAGACACATACACTTTGGTTATAGAACACGGAAAAACAATGTCATAGCTGAGCTGAGAGCTTCCTCCCTGCGGGCTAGCCTTTGGTGCCAGCAGCTGCTATAGAGGTGCTTGAGGACAAAAGTCAGTAATGGCCTTCCCCAGCTTTAGAACATGTATGCCACAACACCACCTTGTCACATGTGAAGTGCTTTATGGACACAACACTTGAGTGGCAGGACTGAAGGAGAGGTAACCAGCGTGCTGATTAAAGCTGAGGCGTGTTCTGTAGGTGGGAGCTCATGCCAAAGGCCCATTGCTGAGGAAAACACTACTACTTTTGTGTTGTTAACTGAACACGTCAACCTGACTCCTAAATATTCATGTTTATACCTAGACTAGTGTTATCCTCAGCCTCGAACAAAGAGACTTCTGTTTGCAGCAAATGGCGGTTAAGGCAGAGCGTCAAGGCTGGTCTAAGTGTTGAAAACAAAGAACTGTTGAACGCTCAGCATGAAACAGGACCCCACCCACACCACTCTCTTCCAAGGCTCAAGGAAGATTGTGGAAAGAGGGAGCAGGAAGAGTTGAGTGACAGAAAAGGAGGTCTGTGAAATGCGGTCTGATGGGCACAGCAGAGCTGAGACACTAGTGAACGCTCATCGGCTATGCATAGAGCCCACCAGAAACGGAACTGGTAAATAGTCAGTCACAGATCGGGGAGGGGCTCAGGTGGCCCTGCTCCCCACCCCAGGGGAGCTAATGCAATTGAGGGCTGCTGGTGGTGGAGAAGTCACTGTCTGCAGATGCATCCACTGGTAGTGGCTAGCACAACACCCATGCTCTTGTAGGTTGCCCTGGTTAGACCAGTGGGTCACACAACGTAACAACAAAAGCAAAAAGACATGGAAGTGGGGTGGAGACTCGGTGGAGGGGGAGGCTGGTGGATGAGAGAGGAGGTATTAGAATGACCAGAATTTATTATATTCATGCATGGAGCTGTCAAAGAATAAATTAAACTGCCATAACACAAAACGAATGGTTATTAATGTGACATGATAAAAAACAAAAAGAGGAGAAAAACGCCATGATCTGAAGGGAGATCACAGGAAGCCATTTGAGCTGTGGGCTGTGAGGGATGGGAGGAGAAACATTGGAGGTGCCCAGGACTCCAGGCAGGAGGGCACAGGGGCAGGAAAAGCACAACCTTTGGAGGAGGCAGCGGCAGCCAGGCTTCCTGATCTCCTAACCGTGACTCTAGCACTGACTCGGTCTGTCACCTTAGATCATGTCTCATCTGTAGACAACTGGAATTATTTCTAAGGGCATATCAAGGGGTCATGGGATTTAATTAATGAAAGTCACTAGATCAGACTTCCTCATCTGTCAGACTCCAGCAGTCAAACACTCCGCAGTCCATGGTTTGTAGGGCAGCCACAGAAACCGCCCACTGGGTGCCTGCACAGTGTTAGGTGCTTTCCGTCACTATCGCCAGGTCACACACAGTTCTGGGGGTGAGGTGTTAATACACCTACTTTTCAGAGAAAGAAACCAAGACTCAACATTTTGTCAGGCATTTGCTCTTGCCTATGCTGTGTATCTGCCCAGCTAAACTCACCAGTACCCCAGGCTAGACCAACCCAGAAGTTTGTCTGTTCTGGTCTTAATTCTGGTCCGAGCACAGACCGTGCTGCCCCTTGGCGCACTTGGTCTCCACTTCCCCACTTTGTCTCACAGGGTTGTGTTTGTGTTATTTTCTTTTCCCTGAGATGGAGACTGACCTGGGCTTTCATACCTGCTTTAGGTATTGGAAGAGGTAAAAGGAAGAACACTGGTATTACCTGATCAAGAAAACCAGACATGGTGGTGCATGCCTACAATCCCAGCATCAATAAAGCTGAGGCAGAAGGACAGCAAATTTGAAGCCATGCTGAGCCTCAAGACCCTGCTTCAAAAAAAATCAAAAGATCCACAAAGAGCATTTTCATGCATTCATCTCGTTTATTTTTCTCAGCTCCCCCATAAGACAGCCATGAATGTCCCTGCTTTCCAAAGAAAGAGGCCAGGCTCAGAAACACTAACCAGACGCCAAACAGCAAAGCGCAGCGTCAGGGTCAGAACCCATGAGCTGCACTCCTGCATCAAACTACTTCTCAGCTGTCGGGTGCCATCCTCGGCTCCCTGCCACAACTCTTCTGCCCACAGCTGTTTAGCCCAGCGCCACCCAAGCCCAGGTTCCATGAACAACAGGCCAGGAGAGACAGAGAGAAAAAAATGAAGATCTCCCGTTGCTCAAGGCCTGACATACGGGAAACCTGAGACACCTGCCACCAAAGCAGTGTGCACAATTAGTCCCCTTAGCCTGACGGCCATCATCCTGCTCTGCCCTCTGCAGACAACTCTGCCCATTTAGGCAGTGGGTGGGAATGTTGCAGGTGGCCAACTTCTACTGCTTCTACTGAGCGGCTGGGCTCCATTGTATACACATGCTGACTCTTGCCCAGGATATCTGCTTCAGCATAGGCCCCTGGCACTGGGCCTATACGATCCCTTGGTTACGTACATCATCCTGCTGCTCGTCTCTGCCTCAAATACCCTGGAGGATCCTCATCTGTCTGTTCTCAAGCCTGCGGAGTCCTATGGAGCCTGGATTGAAGCTCGTCTCTCATGCTCTGCTACTCCTTCTGCTGCCCTGGCTTTGTCTGTCCTGACCACCTTCCTCCATCACCTGATCTGTCTGTCCTGAGATTCCCAGAGGCCCCACTCACCGCCTGCAGCATCACGCTGCTCATCCATCCCCACTCACTCTGCCTGTCCTTCAGCCTCATTGTTCTGAGCCAAAGTGTTCTGACTGACGAGCCTTCCCTGTCATCGCCTGAGGGTAGTCTTGGTTTCTTAATTAAATCAGCATGTCCTACTCCTCTTGTCTCCAGTCTTAGACCTCAGCCACGGCACCAGGGTTCAGCCACCAACCCACGCTATAACCTGACACAGGCTGGTTTCTCTGCCCACCATCAGAGCCCTGGCTTGGCAAGCACTGGGTAAAGTCTTGGCATTGACACATGGTGGTCACCAGATGGATAGACAGGCAGACTCCAAATCTCCACAGACACAGCTGTAAACACAGCTTCCACCCAGAAGGCCACAGTTGTGTGAGTGATCCTACAGGTCTCAGCAGAACTCAGGCACAGCCCACCAAGCTGAGGACAGGCAGAAGAACAGGACTCTCCACCCTCTCCTCCATATTAGTCTTCTACCAGGAGCAAGTGATTGGTCTCCATGCATTTGAAGCGGTAATCTTGGAGCTCATCTCGGCCTATCATGAGAAGACTGAAGCCAGAGTATGTCTAGCCAAGGACAACAGGCTTTGTTTTATTGAACTGGGGTCTCTCCATGTATTGTCCAAGTGAGTTTGATTCCCCAGCCTTAGCATCTTCAGGAGCAGAGACTACAGAGATACACCACCATGCCCACTGTATCTGACTCAGCTCGTTGACTCAGAACAGATTTCTGACAAGTCACTGTCATCATTGCCACGAGATGAATAATCCCCATCAGCTCTCAAGAGTCCCAATAATGTCCAACTGTGTGCATCCTTACGTCATTATCACATAAGAATTTTACAGCACCGCTCATAACGAGTGTGGCAAAACAGGGGGAACCCATAAACAGAATAGCTGCCAATACATAAAACTATGAAGCTCAATCTACTGGAGTGCTGTAGGGACACTCGTGTGTAACTGGTACTATGGCAAATGGCTTCAATATATCTGAGTAACTATCTAGTAATGTGTGGCAGGAACTATAAAACTGTTCGTGCCCTTTGACCTAGCAAAGCCACTTAGGGGAATGCTTCCCAGTAAAACACCAAGAAAGTAATTTGTACAGAGATATTCATAGCTGTGATATTTATAATAGCGAGAAGTTGGAAGGAACCCAAAGGCTCAACCCTCGGGGACTGACTAAGCAAAGTGGGTCAGGCGAACATTTCAGATGCTCTCCAGTCAGGAGGTATGGGCATGTGCGGTCTCAGGAGGAACCAATACTTGACCCTGGGCTGAGATGGGACATAAGCCAACCCAGGCTGCCTCTGCCCTTGGCTTCCACCACGGGAAATGTACAGCAAATCCGTGTTGCCTTCAGGCTAATTCACTCAGGCAGTAGCCTGCATGTTAACTGTGAGGGTTTTAAAGGTCATTTATTTTATCTTTTGCAAAGGTCATTTAAAATTAATTAGGCACTTTTTTAAAAAAAAGTTACTTAAAATGCTGGAAAGGAATCCCCCAAGATTTCCCAGTAACCCCCAGTAGACTCTACTCCAGGAGTTTGCACTCCAATCTCCTTCTTCATGTTTCTGCAAGAGGTTCCAGGCTCACCCACGACAAGGGCAGCATGGGAATTTGTGTGGACCTCAGGGCCTTGGGAAAGCCATGAGTGCCATGTCTGTGGAGCTGGCCCCCGTGCCTACTTCAGCAACCCCTTGTCTGTGGTGTCCAGACTCCCCTCAGCCTTCCTCCTTCAACCATCACGCCTTCTTTTTCTCCTGGGCCGCAGGAAGAGGTTATTCGGATGCCTCTGGATCTCTCTCCTATGCAAAAGTCCAAGTGACCAGAATGTCTTTCAGAAGCAGGATAGGAATACCCCAAACATGCCTCAGGGCAGGTGGCCTTCTCGAGGGGTTTAGGGAATCATGGGCTCCACCCTGGACTCCCCAGGAGTAAGGCTGGACGTGTGCATTGTTTAAACTCTCCCAGTGGGTTTTCCATGGTGCAAACCATCATTGGAGAGTCTGGTTGCTGAACAAGGGTATGAGTCTTTTCTAAGGCTCTTAGCTTTGGAGAGAGCCAACTTGTGGCTGGCAATTTTAACAGAGAGACCCCACCCACATAGGTAACACAGGCAGTATTCAAGGGATGTCTCAGCTAGTAACCTGAAACATGCCCCTAGAGAGCCCCTCCACAGGCCCAAAGAAAAGAAAGGGTCCAGCTTGTGCCTCAGCCAGAGCCTGAGCCTTGGAGTCCCCCACTGCCTAGTGCAGGGTCTCTTAGTCCATACCCTTGTCCCAGGTTGAGAGTGGGGGCCTGTGACCCCACTCACCCCGGCCATACTTACGGAGTCATTTTATAAAGTTGCGTCCGCCTCTCAAACAGCGACCCTCCCCAGGCCCAGGGCCACAACCCGCCCACTGGTGTGGCCTGGGCAGACTCGGTCTCACCGACCCCTGTCTCCAGGACTCTCTTCAGCTTCACATTGGTGCTTGCGTCCCCCGGCCTGTTGTCAGGAAACACCATGAGTCGTCACCCTGTCCCCATCCAACCTCCCTGCCAAGTGAGAGCCAGGGGCAGCCTCCTTGTGGTCCTGGGATACAAAGAACAGAAGAGGACAGAAGAGGACTGAGGGGGCAGGGTCTTCCCAGGGTTCCTAGAGAGACTTTCTGAGCCCTATCTGAGGAGCTGTTGAGGGAACAGGAAGAAGGCCACTTGGTTCTGTGATCTCCCTCTAGGCTGTTCCTGAGGGAACACCCTAAGTACTGTCTTGGAGCCTGGGATTTCGGAGCCTGGAGTGATCAGGCCCAGACATTTGGACCCCCTAGATAGCAGGAATTGCCTTCCAGGAAACAGGACATGACCTGGACTGGAAGGACACAAGGCAAGCAACATGATCCCTTGTCCCTCAAGCTGACCTCTGTCCTCCTCCTCCTCCCTCACAGGACCCCAGGGCAAGGGTCGGGTCTTCAGTCCATTCTCAATTCTGAGGCCCTACCTGAGGACTGAGAGTCAGGTATTGGCTTCTCTGATTCATCTCAGGGGCTCCTCCATCAACCTCCCTCCCCACAACACAGTTGTCACACACTGGTGTGTCAGGCCCCAGCTGGTACCTAGTGATCAGCAAGGCTCAAGGAAAACTTCCAAAGGGGAAGAGGACACCCTCTGTGGAGTCCTCCCACACACGGGCCAGGCCTAAGAGCTAAGTTCTGGCTTCCTGTTCCAGGAATTTCAGCTCTGTGTCTGTAGGGCCAGCGTGGAAGTGTCAAAGCAAGGGAGTCAGATGGGCATTATGCTGCAGTTTGCCATGAGCATGGGAGTGGGGCCTCACTGGGGCGGGGGTCACTTCACTGATATATATACACTGTGACCTACCAGCCAAGGGAGGAGACAAACTCCTTTATCCTAGACAGAGGGATATTGCTGTGACTAGCATGATGGCAATGGGCCTGGAGACTCGCATATGGTATCTGAAGCCCAGCAAGGCTAGCTGGCTTTCTTTTCGGCTCTTTGGGTCTCCTTTTCCATCTCCATCAAGGACTCACAGATCCTCACTATGAGCCACGATGTCTGGAGTTCTCTGGCCCCGTGGTTTTCAGCTGGTGTACTCCCTTTCATAGGCAGGACAACAGGAAACAGTAATCAAACAGCTCTGCATGCAGCTGGGGGTGGGGCAGCAGTGGGTGTCCCTTATCTTCCCTTCCCCCACACAGCACTTCTTTAGAGATGCTTCCCCAAGGACACTGGGGGCTCCAAATGTCATTTGAAAATCACTGGTTCAATCCAACCTTATTTTCAGATAAAGAAGCAGAGGCTTAGAGTAGATAGTGATTGGCCGAAGGTCACACAGCAAGTTGGCAGCAGAGCTAGGACTGGCCTAACCATGTGGTCTCCAGGTCCTACTCTAAGGCAGCCAGTAGCCTCCCTGATGGCTCTGAACTCCCCATAACCTTCTCTTCTTACCCACTCTCTAGTTCTACTGCATGGAGGGACCTACTATCTATGGCACCTACCCCCAGAAATGAGGTCCATGGGGCTCCTGACCTCAACAATAGGTCTTGAAGCTTCTTCTGCAGCTCTTCCCGTTCTGTGATCTCCTTGGTGATCTTGGAACTCCATGGCTCTCCCATCTATCCACAGAGGCCCTGGTCTACTCCATGGCTCTCCCACCTACCCACAGAGGTCCTGGTCTACTCCATGGCTCTCCCACCTGCCAACAGAGACCCTGGTCTACTCCATGGGTGTCCCACTTACCCACAGAGTTTCTTGTCTACTCCATGGCTCTCCCATCTACCCACAGAGGCTCTGGTCTACTTTCCAGCTGCCCTCTTAACTCCAAGATACCTCTCAACCCCCTCCCCCCTGAAACACTCTGAAATCTCAAGGCCCCAAACTAAACTTAGGTTACCCCAGGCCCGCTCTTTCTCTTGCTCTCTGTCATCCAATCCCTCATCACTCCAGTAATATTGATAGTCATCCCAACCCCCTCTTCTGCTAGCTCCATGCTTGCCTGAGATTCTACCTGTGTGTCCCCACTCCTCTATCTGAGAGTTGCTGGTTGGGCATAGCGCTCACACGCCTAGCCTCTTTCCAGCTTCCCTGCCTCAGGAATATCAGCTTTGAAAAATCAGTCTAAATACATTACTTGTTGGCTAGGCTCCTCCCTCGGCCATGGATCCGAAGTCCTGCCCCTCTCCTCACTCCTCCACAAGGCCTTGGATCCATCCCTTCTCTGCCTCTGCTGCTCTTTCTCCTCCACAATGTCCCACCTCAGCTGTGGTCCAGCTTTCCAAACGCCGCACACAGATCTCTGCTTTCCCCTCTCCCTGCCTTGCACACACCCTCCCATTTCTCTCCAGCAGTGTTTCTCCAAGAGTGCCCCCTCTTTCCCCATCCCTTAGTCTATATTCATGTTCCTGAGTACTGCGCTGCCTGCACCCCAGAGAGAGGATTGATGCATTTTCAATTCAGATCCCAGGGGTACTTTGCTCTTAATGTGAAATGCACACACTGGTTCCATCAGGCCAGAGACTCTCGTCCCGCCACCCCCACTGCATCAGCTGGGCCTTCTGCCTGCACACTCTGAAGAGAGAAACTTGGTATCTCCCTCTGGGCTGGGAGCTCCCTTCACACAGTGAGCCTGTCTCCTCCTGCATGTACCTCCCACCTGGCACAGAGGAGGGAACTTAGTGATGAGTGTTAAATGACTGGGATCTCCAAGTGGGCCCCTCCACTCGTGACTGGGGGGTGGTCACAGCTGACAGACCACAGCTCGTGGGAATCTGAATCCGTTCCCACCACTGGCTGCTTGCCACTGGTACCCGTCCCTAATCCCCATCACTCTATCCCCTCTACCATAAAGGAGGCATATTGAAGGTGAGGGTAATGCCAGGTCTACAGAGTGCCACGGGACAGCTTCAGTAGTGACACTTAACATCCAGCTCTCCAGAACGTGTCCACGTGAATAATACATAAGTTATTATAAATTTTACTGACATAAATGGACAGTGGACAGCTGTTCTCTGACCTCCAGATTCATCACGCACACATACACACACACACACACACACACTAAATAAAGAAGCAAGTAAATAAATAAATGGATATAAGAGTATAAGAGGGAAAATTCCAATATTCTTTACTGGTATGCCATATGGCCAGACAATGAACTATTCCATAAATCAATGCATTTGTTGATTGTGCCTCATTTATTACCTGTGCTAATCTGTGGCTGCAACGATAAATGGGTTTAGTTCCAATGCAAATGCTGCTTGATATTTTCACTTAATTTAGCTCATAAGAGGAAAGCAAACCCACAAAGAACACCCATTCCCCAGAAACCTGAGTGACTTATCTGCTGAGCTGGCTGACAGTTCCCCGTCCTGGAGAGGCATTTCTCCGTGATCTATGTTGTTCACAACATGGCAACTACAAACACGGCGGCATTTTAGGATTTAACCTGTACTGTGATACATGTCCCCATCACTTGCATGAGTCTAGATCTACAACAAAAGAATAAGTGCATTCTAGGTGCAGAGCCTGCTGAGTCCCTGCTCTGAAGGCCCTCTCTCCTGGGCTGATTTTGCAGCATGCTGAGATGCAGCATTAGGGAGCCATACTGAGCACGGCATCCCAGTAGCACCACCATCACACAAACACAGTGGCCATAGCTTTGAGAGCGCAGATATAGTAAAAGCTAAAACGAGGAAGCTGAGTATTTGTGTATGTTATTTGCTTTAATTTTTAATTGTAATTTCATTTTAAAGATTATCCAGTTTCAAAATCTTAGCAACATCCAGGCTTAATGGACTACTTTACATTTTCCTCATTGTGTACAAAACCTTTTCAAAATAAAATTAAAAAAAACAAACAAACAAGGCTAGGTGAGGTGGCACACACCTTTAATAAATCCCAGCACCTGAGAGGCAGAGGCAGGTGCTTGCTGCATAGTGAGCTTCAGGCCAGCCAGGCCTGCGTAGCGAGACCCTGTCACAAAACAAGCAACAAGAACATTTCCTCTGCTGTGCAGATGGACAGTACTAGTCAATATGCATCGACTGCAGCACGGTAACCCTGCAGAAGTGAATATGATTTATTACCCATCCAGAAGGGCAGAGCCCTCCCTGCTCACCCTCTACACCCTCTACTGTGTGCACTGTTTTCATGCAAGGGACTATCACATGGAACTCTGCTAATATGTACTGTGAATTTGTGTGGTTTTTTTTTTTTGTTTTTTTTTTTTTGTTTTTTTTTTTTTTTTTTTAGAAAAGAAAAAGTCTTTGGATGACCCTTCTATGTCATCCAAGCAAGGCTCAGGCTCCTCAGCCTTGAGAGAAAAATCTATGCACCTTGTGAGGTGGAAGGACGCCATCTCTTAAAACTCCCCCTCATACATATACCTCTCTCTCTCTCTCTCTCTCTCTCTCTCTCTTTCTTTCTCTCTCTTTTGTTTTACTGCCTGTGCCTCAGCCCTCTTCCCCCAAACCTACCACATTACTTGAGATATGCCATGCATGTATTTTGGGTACATGTACATTCCTGACGCTCTCAAACTACACCACACACAGTAGCATGCCGTGCTTCATTTACCCAACAGAGAACTGAGTGGTCTCCCCATGTCACTGCCATCGCTCTCCCTAATAACCATACATAACATTATATACTGCAAGGACACATGCAAAGTACCTGGAATTTACATGCTTAACATACATATACCCCCATCAAATAATAATTTCACCTTCCCAAGTATACATGCCCACAGTCTTTCAATTCCCAGCATATACACACACCACACATACATGCTCACCACCTACCTGCGTTTCTCCACCTACACACATGTCCCAGGCATCCATGTAGGCCACCCTTACTCTGAGTTCATTCTTCAGGTCGTCCTATATGACACCCATGTTCCAGGATGGGATTTCCCTCTGCCAGCCCTCTGAGACTACATGCTGTATCAAGGAACAGTGCAAAGGGGGGAGATGAGGGGACCTTGTAACAGATGGTAGGCAAGGTGGGGACCACTTCCCCAGAGGTCAGGCCTTGGCCTAAGACATGATATGACTCAGAGGACTTGGAAAAGGATGGAATAAGGAGTACTGGCTAATCAAGCACCTTCATTTGCTTCAGATCCAAACCCAGACACCACAGGTGGCCCCAGCAGCCCTCTTCTTCCCTTCCCCAGCACCCTCTCCTTGAGGAAAGAAGCTCTCTGGACCCTGAAGCTTTTCCCACAAGAAAGTCTTGGAGGGTTGTGAGGGCCCAGGCTGCAGTGAATACTGAGCTTAGCCCTCCTACTTACTGGAGGCTGGAAATCCAAGGTCACCGATGTTCTCACAAACCTTGTGGATGTCCTTGTCCTTCAGCTCACCAAACTAAGGCACATCCTGTCCTCCTGGGTCCCAATCCTCTGCTCTCCTTAAGGTCAGGCCCTATTAGGGACCTAGGACCATCATTCTGAACTCTTGTCCTGTCCTTGTCTGCCCCAGTGCCCTGACCCACCCAGGGAAATGAGTTCTTTAGGGGGAAGTGTCCCTCTGTTCCCATAGTCTAGTATTTGGTCTGAGTAGGCGTGTCCCTGCTGGGCCACCCATCAGCTAACAAAGAAGGAGACAGTTCACAGTAGATACTGGCTGGATTCTGGAGCCACAATGGGGAGATGCCAGCATATCTACTGAGCTGGTCCCAGGCTACCCTAACAGTAGCCTTCTACTAGGTCATGGTGGACACAGGGACACCCTCCCCATAGCACATCATCCCTTCCTTCAGTGCCGACAGCAATAACCCAGAGTCATGGCTGAGGTCTTAGATGGAAACACTGAGACACGGACTTCCCTTTGCAAAGTCTGTTTTCTTTCTTTTATTCTATTCTTTGACCATCCCACATGCATGCACACAAGCACACACACACACACACACACACACACACAATGTATGCACACACAAGAGAGAGACAGAGACACAGAGAGAGGGGCAGAGAGACAACACCTGCCTGTTACCTGTGTACTCTACATCCTGCTGCTTCCAAAAGAAACTTCTTTCAGATTGCCATAGCAACAATAGTCAGCTTCCCTGAATCTAGCCTAGGGTCTTTTCAGTAGATGTAAGCTTAGCATCTGGGCCTGCTCTCCAGGCTCGGAGTGGTCACGCCTCACCTTGGGGCACAGAGAACAGCTCCAACTCCTTGGCCTCCGTGAACGCCCAGTGAGGATGAAGCTACTCCTTGAGCCTGAAGCTCAGAGGCGAGGATTCTAGGTCAGGGTCACCCCTCTTCAGAGGGTTTCGAAAATGGAACCACAATTAGCAAGAGGATTTTCCTTCCCTCTCCACACTCCACCTTGCCTATGGGGCTTCCACTTCACACTCCGAGCCTTTGGCAGCTTGTTTGTAATGACAAAAAGCAAGTCACATGAGCACCAAGGCCATTCCCTCCGTCGGTAAATGTGCTTTCCAGCGGCGTTTACACACGCGTGTGCCCAAGCATGGGCACAGTCACTGAGGAACATGTATGCAGTGTACACACAAAGCAGAAATAGCTCTAGATATTATCCGTGTACTTGTGCTGGCACAGCTACTGAGGGATGTACATGCATGCATACACATAGAATGCTAGATGAACATGCTGGAACACAAGCATACGACAGGAAAGCACATGGCTACAGGACAATAGACACATCCCAGTTTGTGGATTAAAGACGGGGTCATCTTCATAGCTACTCCTTGCTTCACATGCAGAAACACACACACACACACACACACACACACACACACACACACACCCTGGCCCTGTCTCTGTTCAGACTCAAGAGGGGGCATGTAGACTGCTATTAAAGAAGTTGAAGCCCCTGGGAAGGATTTTGCAAGCTCAGAAGTGGCACAGAAGAGACTGAGCATATCTGAACATCTCCTTGGCGTTGAGACTGGCATCTCAATGAAATGAACTTTCCATAAAAAATCTAAGTCTTTACGATGGCTATGGTCATTGCCATAGTGATCAATATAGAATGTGTGTGTCTTACAGCATAAGATCTGTTTTGTTTTTCTTTTCACAGAGAAAAATAGGTAAACCTCTAAACTTAGCATGCTATATAGTGAGGTAGGCCAGCCTGGGCCATACTGTGAGGCCTGAGGGGGGAGGGGAGAAGGACGGGGAAGAGGAGGAAGAAGATGAGAAGAGAGGAGAAGGGAGGGAGAAAATATATATATATATATATATATATATATAGAGAGAGAGAGAGAGAGAGAGAGAGAGAGAGAGAGAGAGAGAAAGAGAAGAGAAGAGAAGAGAAGAGAAGAGAAGAGAAGAGAAGAGAAGAGAAGAGAAGAGAAGAGGGAAGAGGAGACAAAAGGGAAGGGACAGAGAGGGAGAGAGAAATAGAGAAAGAGAAGCCCTTGTAAACAAGGAACAGCATTCTATTCACCTGACAGCACAAAGTGTATTGGATACAACTAAACATCGTCATGTTAGTTCTGGCCAATTCAACAATTTTGGGGGTATTTTCATGTAATCACTAGAAACAATATAAGCTGATTATTATTGTTATATCTAGTAAGTCTCTGAAAGCTATAGGAACTGACAAATAGTTCAGCAAAGCTGATAACCATAGAAGAGTTGTTCATAAATTATTTCTTCTCCCACATAGCTGAAGCATCTAGTTAAAATAAAACAAAAAGCACTGTATTCAAATAATCTTTAAGTGAAGACTATATATGAAACCTCACTAGAAATGTCATTGTGTGTGAAAACAATAAAAAAAAATCTAATGTCCTCCTCATGTCACCGGTAGTCTAGCGGCTGCGATCGCCCCCTTTCTTCCTGCCTGACGTTAGAGCCACATGTTCTGATCACAACTGCAGTGGGGCTTCTCTCACAACCAGATGAATTTACTTCAAACTTCCTCAGGAAGAATAAGAAGTTTTCCAAGACAACCAAGGGAGTTCTGTGAAGATACAGCACCAAGGCACTTGCCAGGCCAGCTACCAAAACACTCTATGTAATTTTCAGCATCTTTTGGCACAACACAAACCCGTACCCTAAATGGGAACACAAACATGAGAATGACCAACTGCAGCAATGCAGCAGAGAGGCAGGCTATATACAAAGGCTCATGGCATAGATGGTCTTTCAAACACACCCAAGGAATGGCAGGTATTTAGCAAATGGTTTAGAGATCAACTTGCCACCTTTCAGAAGAACAAAAATCTATCCCTGGTTCCTATTACACACAGATACGAGTAACAGGTGGGTTAAAGTTTCATTTCCAAAAGGAAACAAGCAGGAAGACAAAAGCATCAGCAGACATCTTTCTGTCACCTGCAGGGAACTGGACATCTCATCTCACTGAGCCCTGTCCCTAAATCCAGAGGCCATGATTTATCATGTTAAAAAAAAAACCCACAAATTTTTATTAAATTAAAATTTTTAAAATCCAGTCTTTTAGGCCACAGCCACTCCAACTGAAGGCATGCAAATTTGGTAGCTATGCTATAAGGGAGCCATTTCCTGTTCTTCAGTTTCACTTTCTGGAAGCCAATACGAGAATATAAACATTATCAAAGACTTTCAAAAGCATTCATTCCCTGTGAACCATTAATTTTTCTCTGAAGCCATTCTAAGAAAGTAACTGTAAGAGCATGGACATTTATGCACTATGTTCACCACGAATTTAGAAATTATGAAAATAACCGAAATAAGGAGATGCTCATATTTCAGTAAATCCACAAGACCGTCACACAGCCATAAAAAATACTTGTTATACTTAGCTCCTGAAAAATACATTACATGACAACTTTACATGACGAAACCTTTTATGTGACTTCACCAGAATGCATGCACACACAAGCAGAAAATTTCTAGTTACAAACAACGCAGACTGCACATTTTTATCATATCCAAAATAGTTTTTCAAACAGTGCTTAATAGAAATTTAGACCCATTAAAAAATTGAGTTTTCAGCAGTGATGAAGAAGAACACGGAACAAATGACATTGCTGTAGGATTCGATCTGCAGCGCTCACTCCTCACTCGCTTCCCCGAGACAGTTTCCAGCGGGACCACACAAGGAAAGAATCTGCCAGGGAAGACTTCCGTCCTCTCTAAATTCAAGCCTGCATTTGTCACAATGGCCTCTTCGGAAGTAGACCTGCATGGTCTCACAAAACCACACTCCAACAAGACATAAGCACTGCTGTTGAAACAGGCGGGAAGCATGAAGCGCAACAGCAAAATACCTTCTCCTTAAGCTCTCCAATTCTGCACAACCTATTTTTAAGAGGTCAAACTTCACCAAAGGGGGAAAAAAATAGAATAATTGTTTTTAAACGAAAATGTTATGACTTCACGGTAACAGCCTTTGAACTTACTTCCTTGTCTTTGCAGTGAATTAAGGTGACCAGAACTGGCCACATAAGTAACATTGTTTGTTAGGAATGCATCGACGGAATAATACTTGATTTCATCACTCACCAGAGGAAGGCATCCCGAGACCACAACTCTATGCTTTGCACACTTACTAAAATAGCTGAAGTGGAAACACGAAGACAAAGCACTGGTAGGGCTTGCAGCCACCCGGACTCACACCTGGGAGCACTGCAGGAACCTTCTGGAGAACTGTGGCAGAAGCCACCAGTGGTGAACGAAAAGCTCTGCAGTTCCCGTGGACATATGTGAGCACGTGTGAGAACCAAGAGATACATACAAGGATGCCCATGGTGGCACTGCTAATAATCGTCAAACATGACAAACGCCCATCAGCAGAACGGAGGAATACGCTGTGCCAGTCGCCTGCCGGAATACTGGACAGAACTACATGCCTAGCAGGTGAGTCTCGCTATTGAGCAAAATGAGCCGGTTTTAAAGTGAAGACAGTAAATCATTACATTTGCATGAATATCAAACAGAGGGTGAAATTAATGTCATGGTAGAAGTCAGGATAATTACTGGATGCAGTTTCCAGAAAGGATCTCCTCGGGGGCTTCTAGGTGTCAGGACTCTTCCTATCGGCACAGGCGGAGTGTACCTGACTGTGCCCCTCGGCAGACACTCAGTAGAAGCTGTGAAGCTTGGAATTTGTGTATGCTGATGTACAGCATGAACATGCCAGTGAACAGTTTAAAACAGAAATTAATCACCCATAGTAGGCTTTACCTCTGAGGGCTGGGAGTACAGGTAGTTTTTAGTTTTTTTATTTTATTTTTAATTACATGTATTGTGTGTGTGTGTACACATGTGTGCAGGAGAACACAGAGCTCAGGGGTGTCAGACCCCCTGGTGCTGGAGTTCCAGGCGGCTGTGAGCAACCCAAAGTGGATGCTGAGAGCTGAACTTGGGTCTTCTGTAAAAGCAGTATATACTCTTAACCATTGAAATCTATAGGCTTTTCTTCATATTGTTTATAATTATTTATATTGTTTAAGGTAATCTATATTTACAAACATGTGGTTTTTAAAATACTGTTTTTTATATGTACATATGCATATATACAATGTACATAAACACACATTCATATATACTATCTGAGGCCACCATGGCTCTAAAAGGAATTGTGAGAGTGGTGTAAGCAGCACTAGGTCACCATTTCTTTTCCTAACAGGTATTTATTGTCTCTTCCCAGACTTGTGGCAGTGGTCCCAGAGTCTATCTAGTTGTTTCAAGTGCAGGTTCTTGCCCACCCACAAATGACTGATTTAGTTGGTCTAGGATGGGTTCCAATATGACACTCTTGAGGCTGAGAACCCCAGCACAGGGTCTGAACTATGAAAGCTCCAGCTTTCCCTTCTGGACAAGGGATGGGAAACATTCTGGGGTTTGTGTAGGAGAGCACTGCTGGAGCACTGGAGATGGCTAGCTGCAAGGAACTTAAGAGAAGTCAGCGGACCGGCTCCGTCCTGCTCTGTGCTCAGCTCTGTGACTTCAAGGTTGAAATCTCGAGCCTCAGCTGCACCACAGAATCCACAGGGAGCCTAACAACTGTTTCACCACGTTGTGAATATTAAGTAGGGTAAGCTACCTACTTACACCTGGCTTGAGCTCACAGCCAAGGGTCACCCGGGCCACTGAGAGCAACTGGCCTTGGTTCTCCTTTTACAAAAGACACCCCCTTTTGCTGAGTGCCTCCTCAGTGCATGGCCCTCCACTAAAGGTACAGAGTGAAGCAAGATGGTATCCTGGTCTCAGAGAGCTCACAGCTTAGTAGAACACAGGTACAATCCACGGTTACGGTTGTTTACCACTGTGACTGAGAGTATCCAAGGAGTTTTCCTGGGGGAGGTGACAGCAAATCCTGATGAACAAAAAACAGAGGCAGGTTTTACATAGAAGGAAGGAGCCATTGGAGTGGAAATGAGAACAGGAGCTGGGGAGACCAGTGCTGGCAAGACAGGAGAGGGTGAGACACGCCTGGGGCAAGATCCAAAGAGCCTCTGGTCTCCACAGTGCTGAACTCTGGGCCACTGAGGTGGTAGAGGTGCTATCAGAAACGTTAAATGGGAGACGGGATATCTGTCCTACAGAAAAGAAATGTGGACTTCAGTGTGGCTAATGGACGGGGAATAAGACAAGATTGGAGGCAACAGGCGGCCCAGGCTGTAATCTACTTAGACTGAAGATGGGGACACTCTGCACTGATCCGGTGGCTGGGGATGGGAGGGGGAGAGAAGGCAAGGAAAAACCAGGTGGAGTAAATTTAACAGCAGTTTCCAGACCTTAGGAAAAACACCAGGGGAGGACAGTGGTGATGGAAAAAGACAACACACAAAGTGGGCACATGTGGCCCAAAGCAATGGCTGAAGTTGCCAGGCCGCAGCTTTGGGGCAGAAAATTTGAACAGAGGCTGGTGGCCTTCCTGAGTAGAGAAGATGCAGGCCAGTGTTCAAGGAGACCAAGACAACTAGGATTTGGTAATGAGAATATCAGAAAGAAGGGAGCTATGTAGGCGAGAGAAGACAAAGGACAAAGACACACCAAGCACTTCAGGTAGACAGCTCTGTCGGGCCTGGCTGAGCGTGAATCTGTGCGCACGTGAGAAAACTACTGAGAAAAATGAATGACTCGCCAGAGTAGACAAAGACATTTCAGAAACACAGAGAGCTGGGAGCAGTTTGTTCCTCTAGGTGTAGAAAGGCCTCCACCCACCCAGGACACAGACCCGCTCCTCAGAGGAGGACTGCTTTCAGAGTGGAGCCAAGTCAGTCCCAGTAGGCTGCCTTGGTTCTGCCTGCACAATGCAGAGAGGGAAGCCTCGGGTTTGACTAAGCCCGGAGGATTACATTGTGTGTCACAACACTAAATATAACACAACATCACTGAAAGGAATATCATGAAGTCCATCGCCTCAACATTAAGTTCACAGAAAGTTCTAGACATAAAAAAAAAAGGAAGAAAACAGGATCCAGAACCAGAAGAAGTCAATCACTTGTGTAGTGTGGGAAGAAATGTATATTTGGACTTCCCCTACCCCCAGTTCCTGTTGCAGAACTTTAAAAATCCTTGGAATTTCCCCAGTGATAGGAGTATTCTTTTCAGAAGCTTGTTCTAACCAACCTGGGCTATGCCAGCGTGGCTCGGTGGGCTTCAAGGTCACTTCAGGTTCCATTATAGGCTTGTTGCCAAACGGACCAACCATGTGACTGGAGGGTTACAGCTTTTGGTCACACTCAGATCAGGGGAGAGAAAGGGAGCAGAGATCAGCTACCAGTCTCTAAAGGCCCAATTGTTGTTCTGTGTAACAGAACCTCACAGAGCCTTAAACAACAGGGTTTGGAGAGCTTCCATGCTGGTGAGCATCAGAGAGTGTGGTGCAGTCGAGAAGCCACAGAGGCTCCCTCCACACCTGTCCTATGCATCTCTTCTATTTCTGTCCCTGAGTTTTCACCTTTATAATAAACTGGTAATAGTCAATAAAGCAGCTTTCCTGGGTTCCACCCTCCATTCTGGCAGATTACCAGAGGATCACGGAGCTGCCCAAATTCTAGCTGGTTGACTAGAAGTACAGGAGGCAACTGGGGTGGTGTAGGACTGAGTTCTTAACGTGGGAAACCCACTAACTCAAGTTGGCAACAGAACTGAATTTTAAGACATCTGGCTGACATCCAGAAAGTTGTCGAAGTGGTTGTTGGTATTGGAAAACAAACACCCAATAAAAAAAATCTAACCAATAAACAAGCAAACACAAAACAAAACAAAAACCCTAGACATTTAAGAGTGTTGAGGGTGAATGCAGTATAAGGCTAGAAAAGATGCTAAAAGCATTTCTGCAAATTCACTTCAGGTAAAGAAAGTAAGAGAAGCAATAAATATGACAGGAGGAATGACAGTTCTAGTCATCGTTTACAATGTAGCACTAGTATTAGCTACTTGGTAGAAAAGATTACTAAATTCGAAGCCACAGGCAGACATATTCCAAAGCAAAGTTAGTCATACCTCTTGCACCTTCAACCCCAGCTCGAGGGAGGTGGGGACAGGAAGACTTCAAGTTTGAGACCAACCTGAGCTACATGGACACCTTGTCTCAAAAATATGTGTATGTAACAATAAAACAGAAAAAAATTTGGAAAAAAATCCACAGTATCCGTGAACTAAGAAACAGTGTCAAACAACCTACACAGCTGCAATGAACACAGGTGCAGTGTACACAGGTACAATCCTCACAGCTGCAACCTACACAGGTGCAATGTACACAGGTGGAATGCACACAGCTGCAAATGTACACAGGTACAATACACACAGGTGCAATGCGCACAGGTACAACCTACACAGGTGCAATCTACAGAGGAACAATATACACAGGTGTAATCTACACAGGTGCCATTAAAGTTAGGAGAGGTGCAGAAAAAATCTGAAGAAATAATAGCTTCAGTCTTGCCAGTCTACAGATCTGACAATCTCTAAAGACTTCAACCAAAGAAACAAGCAGAAAACACACCAAGACCCTCATAACCAAACTGGTGAAAACAAGAATAAAGACAAAACCTTAAAAGAATCCAGAAAAACAGGGACAGGGCTTACATTGCAAAGAGAATGAATGATAGAAACTTCCCATTCAAAGCACTACAATTAGAGCAAACACTGAGAGAAAAATGCAAATGTCTGTCAATTTCAACTCTACTGATGGCCCAAGTATCTTTCAAAGATGAAGGCAAAATAAAGTTCACTTCATAGAAACAAAGAGATTAAATCAGTACTAGAGGAAATCTTAACCTAAGACCTCCAGGGACAGAACAAATGATAATAGAGTGGTAATTTGAGTGTGTAAAATATATAATTTGAATATATGTCTAAGTATAAGAATACTGGGAATGGGAAATAGAAAGGCACATGCAAATTTTTCCTCATTTAAAAAATTAACTAACAAATTGAAACTAGCAACATCAAGATTATACCTCCCAGAAATGCAAAAACCAATTAACAAAAAGCACAATATAAATATAATGAAGAGTACAGCCTATATTATCACTTCCGTAGATGCAAAATAAAAGCACTCCAAGCTTAATACTGTCTCATGATAAAAGGCCACTCACCAGAGCAGGAATAGAAGGGGACTCCTAATTTATAAGGCAAATATATGAAAAACCCACATCTAACAAGACACCAAAGGTGAAAAAACAAATGAATCTGCCCAGAGATTAAGACAAATCTATTTACCCATTTGAGGTTCTACCCAAGACAGTTTGGGAAAAAGTGAAAGAAAAGTGCCCAGACTAGAAAGGAAGAAGGAAAACTGTCTTCTATGTGTAGATGTCATGATTCTGTTTTAAGAAAGTTGACTATGTTCACTAAAATACTCTAGAATTAATACACAAATGCAAACGCTGTCCAGAACACAAAACCAACACAGAAAATCAGTTACGTTCTTACACACATTCAACAAGCAGCCAAAAATTAAGCAAATTCAATTTATCAGCATCGAAAAGTAAAATGCTGTGGAATGATTTTTAAAAAGAATTTCAAAACTATACATTGGAAGCTTCAAGCTTGGGCTAGGGAGACGGCTTAGTCAGCAACAGAGTTTGCTGTGCAAGCATGACGCCCTGAGTTCAAATCCCAGAACCACATAAACAGCTGGATGTGGCCATGCACATGCCTGTAGCTTCGGGGCTGTGAAAGGTGAAGACTGGAGGGCGTGGTTTGTTGGCTGCAGCTTCAGTGAGAGGCTCTGTCTCAAAGAGATGAAGTAGAGAACGGTATAGCAGGGCATCCAACGGTCTCCTCTGGGTGCGTTCAGCTGTTCACACATGAGCATTCACAACACACACACACACACACACACACACACACACACACACATCGGGAAAAAGAAAACCCCAAACTTCTGGAGATAATTAAGTCCTAGATACACAGAAGGTCATCCTGTACTTATGGATCAGGTGACTAAATGATATTAGAACGCTCCCTAAATTGATCTTCAGACTCAGTGCAGTTACCCTCAGCAGATACCACCTGCTTCCTTTGCTCTGTGTCACAAATGCAACCCCCAAACATATACAATAATAATAACTGAAGTAATTTTGTGGAAGAAATTAAAAATTGAAAGCCAGCTAGGTGTGGCAGCAGTCACCTTTAATCCTGGCACTAGACAATCAGAGACAGGTGACTCTGGGAGTTCCAAGCCAGTGTGGTCTTCATAGCAAGTTTCACCAAGGCTATATAGTGAGACTCTGTCTCAAAACAAAAAAACAAAACAAAAGAAAAACTAATGCCAGAGAGAGCAAAGGAACTGAAAACAGGTTAGATCTAGCAAGATGATTCAACAGGTAAAGGTGCTTGTTGTACAAACTTGGAAACCTGGGTTTGAATCCTAGAGCCCACATAAGGTGGAAGGAATGACCAATTCCACAACAAGAAAAAAGCACTTCAGGTTTAAAATTGGTGAGGTTAAAAGTAAAAAGCGTGGGGAAAGATGCCTAGGCCAATACCAGTGAAGTCAAAGCTGGAGTGAAGATTATATTAATAACAGGCTAAGTAGGCTTCAAAGCAATCCACTCTGGAATCAAGAAGGGTGTCCATATTGATACAAGGTGAACTCCTTGATTCTCACAACAACTCCAGATGTTTATATACCTAAGAAGGGAATTTCAATACACAGGAAGCAATAATTGATCCACCTGGAAATGCCAGCGAAGGAAAAGGTTCTCGGGCATGGTGCAGTGTGCAGCCCAAAACCAGAGCAGAAGTTGTTTTTCCCTAACAGGATCACCAGAAACAAGTGGGAAGGAGAAAGGAAGCCAAGACAGAAGTTCTCACACCAGGCTGAAGAGGGAATCACCAGAGAGGAGGGCAGCAAACAAGGGCAGTGCAGGGTCACAGACAGCAGAGGAAGAGGGTCCCGAGAGGTGGGGTGAGCTGCCTTATGTCCAGGACTGCCAGCAGGCAAAGCAGGAAGCAGCGAATGCCCACAACAGAATCACGGGTGGAGGAGTGGGAGCAGAAGCCAGGCTGGAGCTGACTGAGGGCTCAGCAGACAGGAAGTGAGCTGACAGGCCCTGACTTTGACGTCAATAGAGAGAGGAGAGATGGGACTTCATAAAACTGAGGTACTGGGGGCTGTTTTTAACTGTGTTGTTGAGGAACGTGCCAGGAAAATGGAGCATGAGCGCACTCTGCAAGTGTGGATAGGAAATGGAACAGGCTGTTCGGGGTATCAGAGGACGTGGAGAGGGCTATCAGGTCGCTGGTGGCCAGGCTAAAAGGAAGCATGACATCTATCCCTCAGTGTGTCAGCAGCTTAGGCATAGGTAGCCATGGGTGTGGGGAAGTTGGGGTCCAGGGGAGAGTGGAGAGAAGTTCCCTCCTGATGAGCATCCTTCCTTCCCTCTGCTCATCAGGGCTGGCAGCTGAGGACGAGTAGGGAATGTAGTCAGTGAAAGCAGTGTTCTGTGAGAGCTTCGGAAGAGCTGTGGAGGACTGGAGAGCTAAGGGGCGCGGCTGGCGACTCCTGGGAACTCGGACTACAAAGGCAGGCAGCTGCCCTCTAAGGATGGGGAGTGGCTGTAACATTATGCTGGAGCATCCACATAAAAGAAGAACAAGAGTTGACTCAGAGTAAGGATTAAAACTGGGAATCTGGGAGCTAGGGAGATGGCTAGGTGGTTAGAACTGGCAGCTCTTCTCGAGGACCTGAGTTTAATTCCCAACACACACATGGCAGCTCACATCTATTTGTAACTCTCGTTATGGAGGACCCTACCTGAACCCCAGTTCCTAAGGATCTGATGCCTTCTTTGGGCCTCCATGGGCACTAGGCATTGTAAGTGGTCCACAGACATGCATGTATGCCAAACACCCCCACACGTAAAAACACAGCAACAGCAGCAACCACAACACAGGAGTTGGAAGGCTGAAGGTCTCAATGAACCGGCACAAGTTCAGTGAAGAAAGCATGCATGTGGTGCAAAGAAATTAAGGGTTCATAAGTATACCAAGTAAGAAGAGGGTATGAAGCTGGGAAGGGGGCACATGAGAAGTTGGAAGTAAGGAGGGATGTGATCAAAATGCCTTGCATACACATATGAAACTCTCAGGTAATAGATGAATAAAAATGAAACTAAAGATGTATTTATTTCATGTATGAGTGCTTTGCCTGAATGTGTGTGTATGCACCACATGTGTGCCTGCAAAGGACAGAAGAGGGGCCCTCGGGAACTAGAGTCACATTTGGCTGTAAGTCACCATGTGCCAGTCCTCGGAAAGAGTGGTAAATGTTCTTAACCACTGAGTCAGCTCTCTAGACCCCAAAATATTCAGAGGTGGCATCTTTTCCCATGCCTTTACTTTTAACTCCAGTGATTATATATCTGAAATGGTTTTCTTTTAGGAAGCACATAATTACACTATTTTTAGTCAGTCTGGTAAATCTGGCCATTAATTGAGAGTGTTTAGACCACTACATTTACTGTTGTTATTAATATCATTGAATTCCATCTACCCTCTTATTATTAATACTCTGTTCATTCTATTCTTTTAAAATTACTGTTGCTGTTGCTATTATTATTAATTGGTATTATTGTGTGTAGATCTTAGGCACTTTTCATCAAATGATGATGAGATGCCAGTGGACATGATAGTCAAGGAGTTGAAGACAAAAACTTAAAGAGCATGATATGAATGTGCTATGATCATGGCCTCAGAAACTTCGTGTACAGTGGTAAGACCTAGAATGAAACACGATAGGCCAAGATCCAGACTTCTATTGTTTTCCTACATCCCTAATTGGCTCTAGAGATGTCTGACCTATAACCTGCAGGCTGCATGAGGCCCAGGATAGCTATTGCTGTCACAATGTCATGCAAGATACACATTCTGCATCTTGTAGTCAGTCCATGGGTTAAACACCCCTGTGTGGCCTAAGATGAGTCTTCCTTGTCCAGTGTTTCCAAAAGAAGTCTAAAGGTTGAACACCCCTTGCTGACTGTTCCTAGCCTGTATGTGCTCCTATAGCTCAGTCCCTGCCTGGTCATCACTGGTGAAATGTGGAAACCATTTTGAATGATGAAATTTGGCTTGACCTTAAGAGATATTAAAAGAGCCAGGGTGGTATTATGGGACATGAACAAAATAGAGATGTAGAAAATTCCAGAACCAAGTCAGTCTAGAAACATATTATGTCCAAGAATCCTTGAGAGCCCAGCCATCAGCTGTAGATGTCCACATATCACTTAGGGTCTTTCTTTAGCTAAGGCAAGAACACAGTCACAAGGCCAACGTCACTCCCGGGAAGCCCCACATCTCCCACACAGTAAGCTTTGCTCCCTCATCTTCAGTGCACAGAAAGAGCCCCGAAGAGATACCCTGGGCTCCAGTTCCGACTCTCCCACGAACTTGCAGTGTGACCTCGCCCCAAAGCCCCGGTTTTGCTTGTTAAACAAGGGGTTGGATGTAGGATCTCAAAGACACTGGCAGACCTGATGATCTGTACGGTGTTGGATGTAGGCAGAAGACTGAGCATGAGCTTGCATCACTCCAGACACAGGAACTGTAGCCAACAAATGGGTGGAGGAATCCTACAGGCTACATTGGTCACGACAGCAGAAGCAGCCCTTTGGTCCTCCTCTCCTTCCCAGGAACCTGTAAGCAGGCTCAGGGGATACCTCTCTTCATGAGATTCTCTAGGCCACCGAGTTAACCTGTTCTGAAGCTGTGTGCAGAAGAGGAGAGCATGGGAAGCCTCTGCCACAGGGCCATGCCTGAGGCCCCTGATTCTGTACAAAAGTCTCTTTAGGGTATCATCACCACACAGTTCATCAATGGTTTATGACCAACATCCATGGGAGTTGGGGGTGGTGGGAAAGAGGGCCCCAGATGTCCCAATTTCTCTAGTCCTTTTCATTGGAAGAGCAGGTAGATTTCCCAGGTGCTTAGCATTCTCAGAAGGCTCTCCTGGGCTAGGGAGGGGTTCCCACCCTTTTGCTTCATTTGTACAGACAGAGCTCAGCAGGTAGTAATTTCTGACCACCAGTCTGGCTAAGAAATGAATCTTGGGGATCTCAATACCAGTAAGCTACAATGGTGTCCTGATTGGGAGTCCTGGGTAAGACTCATCTGTTGTTTTCAAAAGTTAGGTGTAGAGAGGCCAGCCTGGGGCCAGAGACTGCATACAATGATAAAGAGGATGGGGATCTTTAGCATCAAGATCCAGTCAGTGGTGCCCCTGCGCCACAGACTAACTACAGCTGAGGGTAAGGCATCCCTGGGGAGGTCTAGCTGAGAGCCCCGGGGAAGGCCGGTAAACAGAGCTGGGCCTCTGGGACTTTCAACAGTGCCATCTGGAAGGAGAGGGGACAAAAGGACCACAGAGGATCTGCCAGGAGCAAATCAAGCCCACAGCAGCCAAAGTAATATAGACTTACACCCCTCCCTAAACCCCACCTCTCACACACACCACGGCATGACCACAGAGCCACCTACACCGTCCCGCCTCCCCACACAACCTCTCCCTCGGAAGGCCTTCTCCAGGGCCAGCTCTCCCTCCTCCCCGGCCAGCTCACCCAGCGATTTCCCTTCCTTCTTTCCAGTACTTCCTCCGGGATGTTCTCCTGAGGAGGAAAAGAACACGTGACTGTCCACGCTCTCGCTGGCTCATCGCATTATCCCCCCCCCCTTGTTGCCAGCCACGCCGTGGTCACTTAGCCTCCTTTAGTATCCTGGTCTTAGTAGTAGAAAATAAATTAAGTGATGGATCAGTGTGGAGGATTTCTGCAGGGTTGTTCACTCTCTGGGTCTACTTGGAAGGTAGGCAGACCAGAACAAGGACAGTAGGGACTGGCGGTGGCAGTGAAGCTGGGCTGGGGTGATGGAGAACAAGCAGAAGCTGGGTGGGGGAACCCACCTGAAGAGGCAGAAGGTAGAACATGGGGTGAGCAGAAGAGTTGAGGCGTGGGGGGAGGTCCTCATTCGAGTGGTAGAGGATCCCTGAGGTGCTATTCAGATCCTAGGGTGCAGACCTCCTTGACCACAGGGGACTTTGTGGCGTGAGTCTGGGGACCCCAAGTGAGTGACAAGGGAGAGGAGGAGAACTCAGAACCGTAGATGGTGAGACCAGTGAGTGGTGGGTGGAGCAGATACAAGGGCGGGTCCATGGGCCAAAGGCAGAGAGTTCAAGGGCTTACCTTCGGTGGCCCCGTTTCAGGGGCCCAGGCTTCCTGTTCTGCTTTGAATGCCGAGATCCCATGGGTCGGGGGAGTGCCTCCTGGGAACAAAATTCTTGTCTGGGTGAAGGAGGGCAACCCCAGAGAGAAAGAAAAGAGGTCCTGGTCCCATGATGGCCAGAGACTGGAGTGAGGCTGGGGGCTGGTCCTGCATCAGACTGTACACAAAACCCTGGAGACTGTTGACAGTGGTGTCTTCCTTCACCACCACGGCAACAGTTAGACTAACAGCCACCAACACTGGTTAACTGGGACACAGGAACCCTTCTGATCTGGTGTCCCTTCTAAGCTCTTTAAGATCAGACTAAATTCTCAAGGTCTCAGTGGCCCTGTCACACAGGGACAGCCAACTGTTGATTTCCATGGCAACAGAGAGACCATGTACCACTGTATCTATAGGTTACTATGGTAAACTGGGCAGCACACAGTGCGCTGAAGTAAAAGATCTCATTTGGAAGGTCCACAGAGAGAGGGCACCGTCACTGCTGCCCTCTCCGTGTCAGAGGGCAGGATCTGGGGTGGAGAACACACAACGAGCCCTTCAGAAGCCAACGGGAACCAGATTCATTGAGTCCTCGGGCTGCTGTCTCTTGACTCCACAGGAGATAGGCCCGGCCGACATCATGTTCTCACAGCTCCACTCTCACCAACCCCAACCCTGAGAATGCATGAGCCTGGAGGCTGCACAGCCTCTCCCTGTCTCTAAACCCTTTCACTACCTGCTCTGCAGACCCAGCACCCTGCATGCCACCCTACTTCCCGCTGTAGGGCGCCTTTGTCGACTACCTAGGGGCCTAACTATCCATCCTACAACTTATACCTCTGCGAATGACCTCAGTCAGGCCACTGTGGCACCGTCTTAGCTCCCGCTTTGCCCTACCCACCTTCGTCTACCATGGAACATTCTGATGTTCTCCACTTAGTTAGCATCTCTGAACTCCGTCTACTCCTCCCCCAGACTAAATCTGGATTAGGATCTCCCCTCAACTCTATCCTCCAGGGGTACCAGGGGAAGTTGTCTGACGCCAATCTGTTCATGTCCCCTCCTTGTCCTACCGGACCCCTCAGAAGCACCCACTGCCTCAGGACAGACTTGGTGCTAACTCCTCAGATGTCCCTGTCAATCTCCAGCCTCCTCGCAGGGACACTGTCCCCTGCCTTCTTCCAACCCACTTCCTCTCTCATTATTCATCCCCACCCTTCCTCCTGTAAATATTATATCCTGAATTCCAGCAAGGGTTAGGTTAGCAACAGTAACATTTCTAATGAACCATAGATTTTATTAGAATTTCTAATAAAAATTCTAATTCTAATAGAAATAGAATTTCCAATAAAAGTATCTAAAACATATCTTTGGGGTGTAACTTCAAATTTTGAAGTAGAAAAGTGATTCCCAGATTGGTGCTGACCCCACCCAATGGGACTCCTGAGACCTGGGTCTCTAGTCTCACAGCAGACGGATTAAAGTCTTTTAGGGAAACAAATGGCCAGGGGAGGAGCACAAACAGCAAGCCCAATCTACAGCTCTCCTCCACTCCAGAATACAAGAGCATCATAGAGTCCTCACCCGCACCAAGCATTACAGATGGGAAAGTGAGGCCCAAAAGGAGGGAAGGTCAGAGCAAACCTCCGGATACTGCCCTGAGTACAGGCCCTTCCAGGTGGGAGTGGGAATGACAGGAGCCAGCCTGCCAAGGCTCCCTCCTAGCATCTCGCTTTTCCCACCTTCCTCTCCTCCACGGAACAATCTGGTGGGTGTGCCTGAACTGGGAAGGAGAGATTTCATCTTTCATAAGCTTCCCACAATCCCAGATGTTTTCTGTCCTATTTCAGCAGAACAGAAACTTCCAGTTAGAACTGATACTCAGACCGGCATTTTCTCAAATCCTTCCTGGTCCCTTCCTGCCCAGTCCAAAGGGCTAAGCCAGGAGAAGTGGACCACATAAAAGAGCCAGTTTCTGGGGCGGTGGTGGGGAGCCCATCCTTTTCACCTTGAGGCTGCTCATGGTGACACCCTGGGGAGGATTAGGGAAGGACATCAGAAGGAAGCTGGGACTGGCTAAGCCCATACCTCCAGGTTCAGGCCTCCAGCAGCTAGGTAAACTGCACACTCCCAAGATCACACCTCCCAGGAGCAGGCAGTCCCCCTGACCCTGAGGAAATGGACAGTGGTTCTGAAATCTCATCTTGGACATGTCAGCATCTAGGTCTATACCCAGCAAGATCTTCTTCAAGCCCAGGAAGGCCTCCCTTTTGTTCTAGATCTGTCCTCCAGGGCCGCACAGAGCGTGAGTCTGAGCTACCGCTGTATTCTGCATTCCCTTCCTGAGTGGGGAGCGCAACCCTCTAAGGTGGGCACTAGCAATATTTCACAGTCGAGTCAAGGCTCAGGAACTCATTCTATAGTGGCAGAGTGGGCAGGGAGAACACAATGCTCATTCCTACATGTGAGGGACACAATGACCGAGAGCCAGCTCTAAAGGGAGATCCTGGGATTAGCAGGAAGACCGAGAGGTTCTCTGCACGTCGCCTGAGACTGTCGCTCCTCTGCCTCACCATGACAGGCATCCTGCCATTGAGCGGTCAAATGACCCAGGCCCAGGTCTCCCCATAACAAGGCCTCAAGTCTTGGCATCTTCGCAACGCACTGACATTGATCTTTCTGAAATGCTGCTCAGTCCTCAGGTGAGGTGAGTACAGCCTGGGGATGCCAGAGTGAGGGTGTTCTCCAGCTGCGACCGGGGTTCTTCCCTGACAGAGTCTTTAGCACAGCAGGAGCCCTTTAACAAACAAGACCTACCCTCTGTGGAAGGCTGCTTAGCACACATCCATGTCTCCTTCAGTGGTTCACCTCCTAGTCACAATGAGCTCCTCACTGTCTTCCTTCAGCCACATGCTGTCCTCTCCCTGGAAGAATTCAGGCGAGTGTAATTTTCTCCACTTCTGCACACACCCAGCGACACTCTCGTCACCCTTTCTGTACCTGTGCCAGGGGTGCTATACGCTTGCCTGTGATGCCCCGGCTGGACATGCTTACAGGAGGGGCGAACCACCAGCGTGGGCTGTCCTCCAGTTACCATGGCAACCTGCAGACCCAGAGGGATGGATGGGGGGTGGGGCAGGAGTGCTGAAGGGACAGGGGTGAGTTCCCAGAGAGAAGTGAGAGTGGCAAGGCCCAGGTCGGCTGGGCTGAAAGAGACATGCAGAATTTGAACACATGCTAAAGATGTGTATATGCTTAAATAAAAAGAAACACTAACGTCCACAACTAAAGATTAAAATTTTAAACCACTGGCTAAAAATAGTGGAGCTGGGTAAGCAAGGCCAAATCCAGGCTTCCCTCGCTTGGGATGTTCATGCGTTCGTTTTGTTTGGATACTTTAAAACAATTACGTAATATGCGGGTACACTTGTGTTGCAGCATGCCGTGAAACCAGAAGAGAGCTGGGGGGAGTCAGCTCTCTAGTCCCAGCATGCGCGTCCTGGACATTTATCAAGCTAGGCAGCCAGCCTCACTGGCTCTTGATTAGTTTTCATAGATTACATAAAAATATTATTTACTTTGATTTATGAGCTTTTTTCTTTTTAGACATGGTCTTCCTATCTAGTCTGGCCTAGCCTGTAACTCACTGTAAGTAGTACCAAGTTAGCCTTGAACTTGTGGCAGTGCTTCTGCCTCAGCCCCCCGGGGTTTTGCAACTACAGACATTCGAGCTACCATATCTGGCTTGGTTAATGGGCTTTCTAGAGATCCCTTTAATTATGCACGAGCGATAAATGCCTCTCTTACGTCACCTCTGTCTGGCCCTGAAGGAGTGGGATGGTCTGACTCTGCTGAAAACATACCATGTGACAACATGAGCCACCATCTGCCAAGTGCACAGATTCGTCTCAGCTCTGAGTGTACTGGATGAGGGATCACATGACTCTTTGGGAGAAGAGGGCTTCTGGGAAGCACAGGTGTCCGGCTCCCCCTTCCTGCCCTCTCTCAGGTTGGCTGCTAAGAGGAGGGAGGGGAACAAGAGAGGGAGTAAGGAGTGTGCAGGGAAGAGGCTGCATGCAGTCTTGCATGACTTCCCCGAAACAGCAGGTTGGCTGTAATTGCTCGGAGCTGAGAAGCTGTTGATAACTGTTCCTAATAATCACTCTTCAGATCTGACACCAGCTCAGGCTGGGATGACTGTTTTGAATGGAAATCGAACCCAAACCAGTAATTACCTGGGTGAGCGATGCCAGTCTTCTTCTGGAGCCCGGGTCTAGACAGAGAAATGGCACCTGCATGCCAACTACAGGTTCTTTCCTAGGGCCGTGCTCAAGAGAGCAAGCTGGCCTGGACTTTGCCAGTGTGATAGGACACAGTGGACAGGATACTTCCTTCCTGAGGGACTCACCGTTGTTCCCAGTCTCTGAACGGAGTCCTACCTCTGGCCTCACTCCCAGTGTCCTTTCTCTCGCTGCTTGATCTAGGATCTCTGCTGGCATGATCCCTCCATGTCAAAAGTGGTGCCTCCCCCACCTCATACACAGCAAAAGTACAATCTTCCGAAGTGATGCCTAGGACCTCCGGACACCTAGTTAGATGAGGAGCCTCTTGCACTGGCTGGAGCTGTGACCGAGTGAGACGAGTGGAACCAGGACAGGCCCCCAGCTTATGCCTCTGGTCCCCAAAAGCAGCTGTAGTGCCCCTGAGCTTCCCATCCCTTATCTGGACCTCCAGAAGCTGGCACCACCCCCACCCAAGCAAGAGGGGGAAAGACTGCTCCTATGTCTTCTGTTCTCTGCCTCGCTTCTCACAGGGCTGCTGGACACTAAGGAAGCACAGGCTAGAGAGCTAAGACGAAGTGATTGGTGGTTCACACATGGACACACCGAACACCTCCACTGTCTACATTCGAGGCTGTCTCAGAATGTCTTTGGAAGTTCCTAAGGGAAGACCGATAAGCAGGCAGAAAATTAAACTACAGGTGGGCCTTGATGGTTTTTACTCAAGGAAACACTCTGAGACACAAGTCTGGAGGTGTTTCGGAGAAGCCCCAGGAGAGACAGAGCTGGTCAGGCCAGTGGGTTCACAGTGTGACCACACAGCCTTCCAGGCTGTAACTGGATCTGTGTGAATGGTGGCAAGCGACAGAAACCGTGAGGAGCTGGTACCTTGAGTGCCACCTAGTGGTGTCACGCAGAAATGCAGCTTCAGGCAAATGGTGTTTTCCTCTCTACCTGTCCCCATCCCGGAACTCACACGAGAAGAGAAAGCCTAGGAAATGGGTTTTTGTTTTGTTCACAAAGACTTGGGGCTTTGAGGGCAGGGTCCAGCATGGGGTCCAGGGTATGGGAACAGCAGGGCAGCAGGTAGGGAGGGGCTGGGCCCCAGGTCCCCTTTCAGGACATTCTGCAGCTTTCTCAACATTTCTCTATTCCAAAGTGTCTTCTACTTCTCCAGCAAGACCCCAACTGTCACTAGCTCCCGACCGGGCCTGCAGGGAGTGACCAGAGCCCATGCTCAGCTGGCTTCCCCAGCCTTACAAGTACCAACATTGACTTGGCGGGGAGAGTCCAGGGAAGCTATACTTGGCATTGTCAAATTATCTGATTTCTGAGGCCTCAGTCCCGAACCTGCTGGGTTCTGGGGTGTCACCGCCCTATTTCACTTCATCACCAGAGCTGACTGGTCCCTGAGGTCATGTTCCCAGGGGTGGTGAACACTCAGCAGAGGGTATCTCCATTGTGTGGATGGGGCGAGGGTTGCACAGGGAGGATGGGAGAGAATGGCCACTGTGGGGCAGAGCAGGGCAGCCTCGGGAAATAGCTAACGGGGTTGCAAGCTTTTTCTTAAAGGGCCAGGGAATAAATATTTTAGACTTGTGAGCCAGATTAGCTCCAGATTGCAGAAAGTGTTATATAATATTTAAACATATAATATTTAAACAAATGGGTTTAGCAGTGCCCCCAGTAAACTCTTTACAAAAGCAGGCACTTGTCCGCTGGCCATAGCCCTTATTCAGCACATCCTGAAGGCATAACCTCTTCTTACATACTGCCAACGCACAGAGGGTGCTCACAGACTACCAGCCACTCACGGAGATCTGCTAGGGCATGATATGGTCAGGCTTAGAACAGGAGCGTCCGGAGTCAGGACTTGTGCTCCGCCTCTTGGCCCACAACACTCAAGACAGGGGACACTCACCTGCAGAGAAGGCTCGGATGCTGTTGTTATTCCCCTTTCTTCCTCTAGGGGGGGGGTCTCTCTTGGTCTAACTGCAGCTCCTCCAACCCCTTCTCCAGCAGGAAATCCCCGGAGCAAGGGGTGGGGATAGGGGTGAATCGGGCTGAACCACCCCAGGGACAAATCAGCAGACAGATGACACCCGGGGAAGGTGAGGTGGCCTGAGGCTGGAGGAGGAAGTGTAACCCAGCACCAAGAGCCAGGGGCCAAGAAGAGGCCAGGCTGGTGCTACCAGCCTGGTGAGGCTGGGTCCCACTGGACTCCCACCACAACCAGGGACACACATAGCTACCCGGGAGGCCTGTCCAGCCTCCCCACCCCAGCCCCTGCTCCCTCGTAGGTGACACTGGGCAATAAGATCACAAGTCCCTGGATGGGGCGGGTACACTTGCTCTCAAGTTACACTAAAAGTGAGACTGAGGAAGATGGTATCGAGGCCCTGCAGACACAGCACGGGCTCATCCAACATTGATGCGGGCCCTGGATTGCCCCAGAGCCCCTCTGAGAAGACGGAGTACCCCAGGTTTCAGTGTTTGGTGATGGACTGCCAGACAGGGAAGGGGCCTCTGCCCTGATGAGCATCACTGCCCAGGGTCGCATGGGGATTGTTTCTGATTCTCTTATTGAATCAGACCCCTCTGGTGAATGCCCCTGGCCGTGCAGGCCCTGGCTTACTAGGCCACTGTTTTTCAGACATTACTGGTTGACGGAAACTTCCAGGAAAAGTCAGCTGTTCAGCAGGCCCTCATCACACCCAGTAATGGGCTCAGGGGAAGGGACCTGTATTCACACTGCCCCACTCCCCAGTGTTATCTCTTGCTCCTACCCAATGAAGAGGGAAAAAAGGACTGGTCACTCTCCCTCCCCGTTCTATTTTCCTATACATGTACTTCCACTCAGACACACAACACTTGGATACTGACCACCCTGGTGGCATGTGTGCACACGTGCGCGCGTGCACACACGTATCCATCTGTATCATGTGCCCAAACCTCAGATGTGTTATTGGTGTTCGCTCAGGGCATGCACACATGCACACACACTCACAAAACCTTTATTCCGGAGGAGCTCAACCCTAACAGCTTCTGTTCTGTGATGGCTGGTGATGGCTATGCGGATCCTACTCAGGATGTCAGCCTGTGGAGATAGGGACAGAACCCCACTGGTCTTCCTGGTATGGTGCTGCACTGATGTGTCAGAGGAGTGTGGAGGCAGAGCCATGTGGAATTCAGTCCTTGCTACAGAATAGAAGCTTGTAAAGAATCAATCCTGGGGCACCATGACCCTGACTTTCCTAACTACAAAGATGCCCCAGGTGCTGTGACTGCATCATTTGACCCGAGCTCTGTGCCCATTATTCGTACACTGGTTTCAGTCTGCCAGCATAATTTTTTTTTAAGCAGGATTCACCTTCTGACAAATGCCTCTGTGACAAAAACCCTGACAGCTTCAAGACAGACAGATGGACGCATGGATGGACGGATGGATGGACACACACACACACCCCTTGAATTTTCTTTGTTCATCACCATTTCAGGCACCAGATTCCTGCCTGATGGTGCAGAGGAGGAGGACTGGGAGCAAGTTCCTGAACCCCAACTTGGGTACTGTGACTTGAAGAGAATCCTTACCAGCAAGGGCAGAGGGAAAGAAACTCTCCCCCCACCCCACCGACTCACTGCCTTTTAAGATAGATCCTCACAGACTCCCTATGCAATGAATCCCGTTTGCCCCATCAGATCCAGCAGACCTGGCCCTGGCCCGCTAGACATCCATGAGAAGAGAAGCTCTGGAACACAGCAGAGCCTCCTGTCACCTGTCACAGGTGGGGTCTCAGTCCTGCCTTCCCTGACACCGTCCCTCTACCTGGCCTTTTCAATCACAGAACACACAAAACAGGAGAGCAGGGTGCAGGGGAAGGTTCCGGAAGGGGATCTGAGTACACTTTGTGCTGAACTGCTGACCGATGAGACAGTTGGTCTCAACCCCTACAATAATGCAGGAGGATTCTGATGTCCCACACTGTCACCCTGGTAACACTGTTCTCGTATCCTGATGTCACTAATCACGTACAGAAAGTAAACCTCTTAAGGCTGTTGTTCTAGGTTAGCATGCTGTTAGAGTCATTTTAATTTTTTGCTCACTCCCCAGGGCCTTCCATGTAAGACCTGGGTCCCTTCCCTAACTCCCGAGAGAATCAAAATTACCGAACTTGTGCTTTTGGAAAAAATAATAAAATGTGAAAATTATAAGAAAGAAAGAAAGAAAGAAAGAAAGGAGAGAGGGAGGGAGGGAGGGAGGAAAGAAGGAAGGGAGGAAGGATGAGAAAATAGAATAGGAAAAAGACCGATGACAGAGAAAAGACTGGACCCCTTCCCACCAAGGGCTGCCTGTAACAAAGTATCTCTGTGCAGAAGGATGTGGTATATAAAGGACACACAGAAAGGCTACAAGACTGGGGCCAGGGTCCACTGTGGCTTTTGTCTTTCTCAAGATCTGGCTCACTTCCACCCCCAGAAGCGCCTTTCTTCCTCCGCAAACTCTTTCTTCTGTTACTGTCTCTGTTGGCCCCTGCTCAGAACACACAGACCCGCAATGGCGGCGAGCGCCCTCTGGGCTCCTTCATCAACAAGAAGCATGGCGCCTGCCTAACCAGCCCAGTTTCTTCAGCTGCAGGGGAAATAGGTCCACGGAGCTAGTGACTTGCCCATTGCTAGAAGGGGGGAGCTCTAAGGGTGGGGCACAAATAAACCAAGGACTGCTGACTCTTCCTCCATCTTTCAACACGCCTGCCTACTTTATAAACCCAAGTACAGACAGTGCAAGCCACAGGGCTCGGTCTGGCTGCCCCTAGGCTGCTGCTTCAGTTCCTTCCTGCTTCTCTGAGGAGTCTGACCCACGAGTAATGATGAATGGCGTCGGTTAGCTGGGCTCACCCTATGGTCCCCCTGTAGTGACCTCTCAGAGCCGTGACTATGTCTCAGTCCTAGGGGTGGGACCCTGCTTCACTGTTTGATGGACTTGTGATTTTTCCCCCATCCTTCAAGGAGCTGAACCTTGTTATTCACACCTCAGGCACTGGAAGGTCCTGAGACCCTGAGTCTCCATGTGATTTTGCTCCTCTCTTCCCCCAAGGACCTACAGCTGTGCCCTCCTTTCCCAGCTGGTCCCAGCTGGTGAAGCTTCAAGTCCTGGACTGCCTCCTTCTACAGTTCTCAGCCTTCTCAGGCCCTTCCCTTCCTGCCTGCCCTTCCCACAGCTACTGGGCACCCAGGGTGGGGGTCTTCTTGAGTTAACATAACTATCTGTGTATCTGGGAACTTCCTGCCTTTCAGATTCAACTGGACAGAGACGTGGATGTGGTCTTTCCGTGTACCAGGCAACAACCACAATAGCAAACAGTCAAACTGCAGTCAGGGCTAGGTGTTGGCTTAGGCACTATGGATTTAGTTATCAAGCCGTATGCACAATAACTCATCAAATACACACAACCACCTTTGACGGCAGGCAGTGATCGCCATTGTACAGGGGAGGCAGCGGAAGCTCCAGGCAGTTTAATAGTCCCCCAAGGTCACCTGCTCTGGGCCAGAGCTCTGAATACCGGGAAGGTACATTTTCTGAGACCTCAGAAAGCAGAAGCCAGACTGTTGTTGAAGCATCTCTAAACCCTGGCTTCCCTTCCCTCCCTACACCCACCCCATTCTAGGGGAGAGCCAGGTTCAAGAATTCAATTAAAAAACTAAATATTACTTTCAAATATGGATATGTGGGGGTTACGTATACATGAGTGTAGGTTACAGTGGAGGCCATAAAAAAGATGACAGATTTTCTGGGTGTCACAGAAGGTTGTGAGCCACCATACGGGTGCTGGGAAGTGAACTGGGGTCTTCGGAAAAGTAGCAAGTGCCCTTAACTACAGAGCCATCTCACTAGCCCCAGACACCCCATTTTTGAAAACAGAAGCACACATCTTGTTAGTGTCCAGTTCTTCTGGAATGATAAAGCGAGCCTTAGTAGAGAAGAGCAACTCCCACAAGAAGAGTTTAACCACTTCCCTGGGCTTGTAGCTTGGTTGGTAGAGAACTTGTCAAGAATACACAAGGTAGAGGAGGTCAATCTGGTTCTCTTGTCCTCATGAGCTTCAGGTCAGCTAAGCCACGAGCTTTATTTGGCCTAATCCTACAGAGAGGACAGACATGATCTGTCTGTTAATCCACCTCCTACCCTGCCTGGATAAACAGCATCTCACTAGAGTTCCACCGCGGCCCATCCATGTTAGTAAAGTCACCACTCCCAGCTTATAGATGGGGAAACTGAGGCTGAAGAGGATAATCTATCCACTGAATACATTTCTAAATTGCTTTACCTTTGTTTCTTCGTTTCTTAAATGTTTATTTTAAAGTGTGTGTGTGTGTGTGTGTGTGTGTGTGTGTATTGCACATGAGTCTAAGTGCCAGGGGAGGCCAGAAAAGAAAGTTGGGTCCGCTGGCATTGGCTCGCTGTGGTTGTAAGCCCCCTGGCATGGGTGCAGGGAACTGAACTCATCCTGGAAGAGCACCAAGCACTCCTCAGCACTGAGCCGTCTTTGTAGCTTCTTTGTTTCTTTTTTACACATACATGTGATTGCTAAATCGGCAAAGTGGAAAGGAAGTCCCTTCACTGGGTTGCATTTACATCGTGAGAGAAGGCTGAGACACGAACCAGACATAATGTCTAGATTGAAGCCTCGTGCCCATCTGTGGCATCTCAGGGATCGAGTCTTTCGGGAGCCCCCACTGTCCCTTGAAATGCTGCCTGCCATGTTCCTGGTCTCTGATCTTTTATTCAAAATTGGCCACAAATTTATAATAACCAAAGCAGTGAGGTATCTGCATAAAGACAGGTGGAACCAAACTGAGAGTTCAGAAATTAATCTAGTCACTAAAGGTATAAGGAACAACAACAAACAAACAAAACCCAGATAAATTGAACTTTATTAATTTGAACACTTTTGTGATTTGAGTGGCCCTCTAAAGGAAGTGGGCAGACAAGCTCCAGAATGGAAAATATCTGTAAAATATGCATCTGAAAGAGTTCAATGTCCAGAACAAATAAATAACCTCTACGACTGAACAATTTAAAGAAGAATTTATTTTTAAAAATGGGCAAAAGAGCTGTTTGGAGGTAGTGCATGCCTTTAGTCCCAGCACTCGGGAGGCAGGCAGGTGGATCTCCGTGAGTTCAGGGCCAGCCTGGTCTACAAAGCAAGTTCAAGGACAACCAGAGCTGTTATAAATAGAAACCCTGTCTTGAAAAAAAATGGGCAAAAGATAGACTCTTTTCCAATAAATGGAATATAAGAATGGCCATAGGGTGCATGAATGATATCGATGCCCACTCTCATTTGTCTTTTGGAAACATAAACTGAAGCCATAATAGGGTACCATTTTGTGCAACTGAGATGGTTCTAATAATGCAGAAGTGAACAGGTGTTTGTGAAAATGTGAAGTAGGAACACTTAGTTATACATTGCTGATGGAAATAGAAAAAGCTACAGCGTCAGTAGGAGACAGTTCTGGTTCAAAAAAATAAAAAGAGAAAAGAAAGAACAAGCTAAGAACGAACAAATAGCAAGTCTATTCCAAATAACAGAGACTTGGTCATTGGCAGAGCAATTTTCAGAGCTGTGATCCACAGCAATCAAAAGGCCAGAACAACCCAAGATCCAGAAACTGAGGAATGGATAAGCAAGATGTGGCATATTGTTCTGCCAAAAATAGGAATGAGGTTCTTGTACTTTCCACAATATGGATTAATCTCACAAACTAAGGGAAAGAAGTCAGACATGAGGAAAAATATCATGCTATCCAGTTTTATGAACTGTTTAGTAGAGGTTAATTCATAGAAATACAAAGTAGATCAGAGGTGCCGAGAACTGACGGGAAGGCGACTTATTCCTCAGTGGACAGAGTCTCTGTTCAGGATGGTGTGTTTTAGGAAGAAGGATAATGGTTACTGATGGATGTACCTGATGGGTGGTTATGAACTGAACTTAGAAACCACTCACCTTATGATCTATGCATCTCACCATTGCTAAAATCCGCCAGCTGTGTTGTTAGACAAAGCAGCGAACAACTGGAAACTGGGATTTTAACGTATATTTACTGTGTGTGCATGTGCCATGTGTACTTGTGGAGGGGAAAGGACAATTTTGCAGTCTGCTCTCTCTTCTGCCTTTTGTAGGCTCCAGCAATGGAACTCAGGTCAGCAGACTCGCACCACAAGACTGCAGGCCATCTCAGAAGCTGGGGAGTTGGGAGTTTTTAAAAAGATGATTTATAAAATTGACTGGAAATATACAACACTTAAGGAAAATCTAACAAGAGTTAAGGCCTCTCCATTGAAAACTATAGAACGTGCCTGAGAAAAGACGATGCTCTGAATGAACAGAGATCCATTCTCCTGGATCACAAAGTCTATGAGCACTAGGTTGTCACCTCTCTAACTTGATCTATAAATTCAACAATCCCAACTCAAATCTAAACTAGCTGTATTGTTGTCGTTTGTGTTGAATTTTAAAACTCATCAAATTAACATGAAATTAAAAAGTAACTATTACACTCAAAATGACTTTGATAAAAAACCAAGTTCAAGTTCCATGAACTACCTGATTTAAAGACTAATAAGGTTATAGAAATCAAGAGAGTGTGCTTTTAGCAGCAAAAAGACAATCGGATCAATGGACCAGATTAGACGTAACTTCAAATAAGGACATCTGACTTTGTGACTGGCTGACCCTGATCTCCCAGTTCCCTCTCTCCCTTTGGAGTGTCCTTGAATGTCTGGGCTGAAATGACCTCCTTTCCAGGTCTCTGAGTTGCTGGCACACAGCACCATGCTCACCTTGATTGTTCAATACAGGCTCAAAGTAGAAACAGAGAAAGCATTTTCCAGAATTGATAAGAGGGCTAGAGAGATGGCTCAGTAGTTAAGAGCACTGTCTGCTTTTTCAGAGGACCCAAGTTCAATTCCCACCACCTATATGATGGCTCATAACCATCTGTAATTCCAGTCACAGAGGATTTGATATGCTCTTCTGGTCTTGGTGGTACTAGGCACCTGTGTGGTACATATACATGTGTGCTGGGAAAACACTCATGTACATAAAATTTAAAACATGGAACTGGAACAACTGAGTATCTTTTTAAAATTTTTAACTTTGTTACTTATTTATATATGTATGTGTGCATCTGTATGTGTACAGTATGTGCACAGGTTCATATGTGTGTATACAGTATGTGTACAGGTACGTATGTGTACATTTGTGTGTATACAGTATGTGCACGGGAACGTATGTGTGCATCTATGTGTATACAGTATGTGTACAGGTACGTATGTGTACATCTGTATTATACAATATGCACATGGGTACGTATGTGTGCATCTGCATGTATACAGGATGTGCACTGGTACATATGTGTGCATCTGTATGTATGCAGGATGTGCACTGGTACATATGTATGCATCTGTATGTATACAGTACATGCAAGGGTATGTATGTGTGCATCTGCATGTATACAGTACATGCACAGGTATGTGTGTGTGCATCTGTATATATACAGGATGTGCTCAGGTACTGAGGGGCCTACTGAAGGTGTCTGATCCACTGTAGCTGTAGTTATAGGTGGTTGACCTGTCTGAAGTGGGTGCTGTGAACCACACTAAGGTTTTCTGGAGGAGTAGCAAGTGCTCCCAACCACTGTAATCTCTCCAGCTGCATCTTTGTCTTAAACCTACATAGCCACACAGCCAAGCTGGTGGCACGCACCCATCATCCCAGCACACGGGAGGTGAGGGCAGGAAGACTGCCAAAATTCAAGGCCACCCCGGTCTATGCCAGAAGTTCTAGACCAGTCAGACACAAAGATGGCCTATCTCAAACAAAATGAAACAAAACCAACAGAAAACAGCAGTGCACACATAAAAGTAACACAGAGCTAAATTTAACACAAAAGGGAGGCATTTCTAGGAAAGCTTCTGTCTCATGCATTTAAGTCATGGAAACTCTTTACTGTAGTTTTGGAAGCCTTAGCTCCTTGGCGGCCTGCTGGTCTCTGCACTGCAGTCCAAACAGGCAAAGGACGACACAGCCAAGGACTGGGGAATGGGTCCGGCTTTTCTCACTTTTCGTTAGGCAATGAGTCCTTAATATTTAGGGATAACCCATAACAGCAAAAAGACTGATAAACTGGACCCCATCGCAAGCAAAGATTTCTGCTTTAGAAAACACAGAAGGGGAGAGAAAGACAGAGAGAGGACTGAGGGACAGCACAGCCGGCTATACAACCAATGAAGAACAACAGTCCAGCAGGCATGGGGTTAACATGTTTGCAGGAGGTGGAGGCAGGAGGATCAGGAGGTGGAGGCCAGCTCAGCCATGCAGGGTTTGAGGTTACATGAGCTCCCATCTGAACATACATACACACACACACACACACACACACACACACACACACACACACACACGTGTGAGGGGGGGAGACACATAGCCAAATTACCAAAAGGTCTCATAAATTCTAAGAATAAGGTAACACCTGGTTTGAGAATAGGGAAAACACTTAAACATATACTTCCTCCCAAAGACATGTAGATGGCAGTTGAAAAGCTGCACATGAAAAGTTGCTTAACATCATTAGTTACCAGGGAAATGCAAACTAAAACCACAAGGACATACCACTACATACATATTGGAATGCTTCAAGTTAAAAGTTTGCCAGTACAGGCTTGTCCCAAGCATGTGAAGGAGCTGAAACTCCCAACCAGTGCTCATGAGAATGTCCAATGGTTCACCAACTTTGGGAAAAGTTTCTGAAAATGTTAAATATACAATGACCATATAACCCAGACATTCCTCTGCTAAATGTTTGCCTACCAACTACAAAAACACACTTAACATATAGACTTGTACTTGATAGTAACATATCTGTATTTGCATATAGCCCACTCTATTTATTTGTAATAGCCCCAGACTAATGGCAGCCCACTCGTCTGCCAGAGGATGACTAGATACTGCAGACTATGCTTATAATGGGAACTTTCTCAGCAGTAAAGAGACGTGATCTACTGACTTGGGCAACAGGAAGAATGTCAGATGGCCCCATGGGAAAACGGCAGCCGTGAGGGCATATACTGAGTGATGCCATTTGTTTAAAGTTCTAAGACATACAAACGGAAATGGTTCTCTGAGGTACAGAAGTTGGAGGAGGAACAGGAAAGAACTGTTACAACGTTGCTCTGCAGCGCTCTAGCCTATTCGGACCGTTCAGTGCTGCTCCCGTTAGGGGGCGCTCTTCCGCACTCCCCCAATTCTCTTGCTCTTTGCCACACTGCTGAAGTATCACCTTGTCCACACTGCAGGATGGAGCCTTTCCCTCCCCGACTTGCCCTGGCAGTTGGCCTCTGTCCTCTTTACTTTCCTTCTCTGCACTTCCATAAGTTGCTTGGCCTTATCCATTTCGAGTGTTTTGTCCACGTCTATCCCACACCCACTAGTCAGCAAGAACTGAGACTGGGCTGATTGGTTCCCTGCACCATCTCCAGTCTCTAGACACTGCCGCCATTAGTGCTAAAATAATTTAATGAATGGACTGTTTGAAGAGACTGATACGACTATCTTTTTATTTTTTTTTTTGTCAATGGGGGTTACACAACTTGTCACATGACTAGTAACTGGTAGAACTGGGCTTTTAAGTCAGATCACGTTGACTACAGAAAACCACAAAATTCTACGTAGTTAATGTCACTTTTACCCAGTCTAAGGGGCCGAACTGGTGAATAGATTACTGTCAAAGAAATCATCCAAAGCTATTTGTAAAACCAGAAAACAATTCTTTTCTCTGTGGACAACTTGGCAATAGGCAGAGTCGAAGACTAGCAGTCTTTCCTCAAGGTGTTTGTGCTAATCACACGATAAGACACGAGACACGAGGGAAAGTTCTACACAAACACGGATGTTTATAATAGAATTGTTTATAAGAGCAAAAATAAAAACAACAAGAAAACAAGAACAAAAGTCCCCAAAATGGAGTGCCTGGAGTGGGTTGGAAATGGCGTGACATCAGAGAGTGACAGGAGGTCAGGCCTCATATGATCAGCTTTTTAAGGAGCAGGAAAAGACAAGGCCCTTTGCTTAGTGTCTTGGGGTACAGGTCTGGTGACAAGGGACAGCAATCAGAGCTATTCGGGAGGTCGAGACAGGAGAACTGAAGAACGTGAGGCCAGCGTAGTGGAGTACACAGTGAGTTCAAGCGAGACTCCGGCTCAGGGGTCTCATAGCTTAGGCTCAGCACTTGCCTGGCACATGTGGGGCCCTGGGTTTTTTCCACATCACAAATATGTGAGATGGTCTTGTGCGTGATGAAGTGCGGAGAGCTGTTACGGCCAAGGGAAGGGAAGCTAACCACGGAGAAGAGATGGACAGAGACATAAGGGGTCTCACCTGACAACCTTTCTGTCACGATATGAACAATCCCCAAAAAGCATGTGGAGAGAGACACACACACAGCTGTTCTGGCTGTCTCAGCCCTGGTACCAGCGGAGAAACAAGCCTGCCCCAGGAAAGCTGAGCCTGAAGCAGACCGTAAGAACTGTCCAGGAAGTACAGCTTACTTGTGAGGTCAGGGTAAGGCAGATGAAGGACAAAATTCCCACCCCGCCTTTTATCCCCCCCGAGGGTACCACAGGCTAGCCTAAAACCTTTTCTGTATGACCATCAACTCTTAATTATCCTGCCTCCACCTCCTGAGCGCTGGGATTGGAGGCGTGTGCTGCCATGGCTTATGCAACGCTGGGGATCAAACCCAAGACCTTCTGCATTCTTGGTAAACACGTAACAACCAAGCAACATCCTGAGCCCAGAGTTTAATTTTTAATATCCTTGTACCTTGTACATGTGTCATGTAGTATTTTTAGCCGTCTTTGGAAGTTGTGTGATTCTTTTGCAATTAATATTTATGTTTTGAAAGCCAAAACAGAGATGGTTGCTATCGACCTGTGGCTCCAGAGAACAGGCCAACCAGTGTTTTCACACCTGGGAGCTTCTGCACTAACGGAGTCTAGTGTCCTAATATCCTTATTTAGTTAATTTGGACGTGATCCAAGGATTCTGTTTTCTCTTTCTTTCCTTTTTTTTTTTTTTCGGGGGAGGTTCGAGACAGGGTTTCTCTGTGTAACAGCCCTGGTTGTTCTGGAACTAGCTTGTGTAGACCAGGTTGGTCTAGAACTCGCAGAGATCCCCCTGCCTCTGCCTCCCGAGTGCTGGGATTAAAGGCGTGTGCCACCGCTGACAGGCAGATTCCATTTTCTTTATAAAAGTCCCAAGACATTGAGGATGTCAGGATGACAAGAAAAGACTCCTGGAGACAGGACCCCAGAAATATTTTCATGTCATGGCCTAAAAAGGAGACCGGTACCCAGGTCCTGAAAACCAGGGTTCCCAAAGATTATTACAGCACTGCCTAACGAAAGAGCGACAGCAATGACCACTGTGTCCCAACGGTTTGCTCTGCCCTTGATATCCATCACCTCATTTAATATTGCCAACACGACGCCATTTTACAAATGGAGAAACTAAGGTCCAGAAAAGGGGAAGTTCTTTGAGGTCAGCTAGCTGGAGTCACGATTTGAATCTAGGTTGTCTAGGTCCAGCGCCCCTGGTTTGTTTGTACAGAGGCAAAAAAAAACAAAAACAAAAACAAAACACAAAACAAGCAAAAACCAAACACAAGTTACTACTAAAAATTACTGTGACTTTAAACTTTCCTCCTATAGTTTCATTAGGCATTTGGCATATGCTACCACATGTCTCTACCCGACTGTAGACAGTGGAGCCCGTTTGAAGTATCCATATCTCCAGGGCTCAGCCTATAGTTTGTACTCCATGTATGTTTGTTCGTTAAATATATAAATGTGTGATTTGGGATCGCAACACAAGCTGGTAGGTTTTCTTCTTCTGAGTTGCATATACCAGCCATTTTTGAGTTTTCTCTAGGCAGAACACTGCTGTTCAGAAGGGCAGTTTCACTAGAATTGAGAGGTGGCGGCAGGGGTGGGGGGATGGGGGTGGTGTCAGCAGATTGCTAGGGCTGTGCTGAAGGGGGGGGGATCGCTGCTTCAAAGAGTATGGCCCCAGAAGCGGCCTTAAATGCAAAGAAAGGGATGCATCAGACGCAACCATAAGAGGCAGTCGAGTGGACAAACCTGCACGTTTGCTGGCTAGGAGGAGACAGATGGGGTTGTTGCAGAGGGGAGACCCTGGGCGAGAGAGGTGGGTCCTCGCGGGAATTAGTCTTGGGAAGGAGGGACACCTGTTCCTCTGAATCGTAGAAAAACAAGCACTGTCGGAGATGCAGCCAGGGTTTCTCAGAGGAAAGCAGGCCAAGGGAAGAGCAAAGGGGCGGGGAGATCAGTTAATGAAGTTTCTTCCAGCCTTTACTGTTGAAAGCCAGGGATCGGAAATTCACTCCAGGACTCTGGAGATCCACACACGGTTGGGAACTTAAAAAACGAAGATAACATCAACAAAATTATTATTCGCATGTCTTCCTTTTTAAATTGGGGATGGAGGTCATTTAACACGTAAAAAGGAAAAAAATGGTAGAACGGATATAGCCTCTGAATAATCTACTCTGCTTTATCACTAACTCATTTTGCTGTCCTTATTTTTCTCATTTTGTCCGGAAGGATGATTCCTTCCTTCAGGACCGGTGCGTGGGGAGCGCAGCTCCAAGCCGCCCACGCTGGCAGCCGCTTGCCATCACCGCGGGGTGAACGCGGAGCCCGACACCCCTTTGGAGCCCAGTGCGGCTCCTATGCCCCAACACCCTGCCCAGGGCAGAGACCCGCCAGCCAGGTGGATCAAGCAACAACTCCCAGAGGCAAGTCTGCCAGTCTGCTCAGGGACAAATCAGGTCCCTCACTGAGGGTCGACTGGGCGCACCGCGGCAGCGCGGGGCAGGCGCGGCCTTTCTGGGGTTCCAGCGCCCACCCGCACCGCAAGATGACAGCCCGAGGACCTCGGTGCCCGCGCATGCTCCTCCTATTGCTCTGACCCGCAGGTGTCAGGATGTCCGCGCCTGAGCTCCGACTCTGCATATCCCAGGCCATGGGTAACCCGGGTCCCGGATGCCTGCGGATGCGGTGCCGGAATCTATGCGTAGCCCCGGGCGCTCACGCCCGCAATAGCCTTGAGCACGCGCATCAGCGGCGGCGCCCACGCGTGGCCACCCGGAGGACCGGGAGGAGCTCATTTTCCCCGCGCGCGCCCTACCTATCGTAGCTCCAGCGGCTGTAGGACAGGGTGCGGTGGCTGCTCACTCCCTCCATCGCCGTCCTGGACTGGGCTTGGGGCTCCACGGTCAGCGGCGGCTGCGCGGGGGCTCGCTCACTCGCGTTGGGCCGGGCTAGAGCGCGGGCGGAGGACTGTACCATTCGCCCCCCGGGGGTGACCCCCCCTCTGTCTCCACCAATGACGAGGGCGTGCGGGCTGCGGGGACCCGGACCCGAGGGGTCCCCTCCCCTGCGTGCCTGTCCCGCGGGGGCGCGGCTGCGGCAACTCGACTGCTTATTTATTTCCAATGTGCGCTCCACGTTGCCGTGGCAACCGCCCCATCTTTTCCGGCGTCAGTAGAGCACCGCTGCTTTCAAACCTAGCTGGGACCGAGCCGGCTAAGAGGTTGCGCTTTCTGTTTGCGTAAGGATGCTCTCTTCTTAATCAGGACCCTTCTGCTGAGATGTCTTCCACACTCCGCAGGGAAAGGGGATACCCACCCCTCCGATTTCTCTATATCCTGAGTTCTCTCGGTCCTGCCCTTCCCAGCAGGGAACTCATTCTTACAGCAACATTACTCTCCAATTCACAATGTTTTTTTCTTTGCTTACAGGGCACAGAAATCCACTCCTACTACTCTCTTCCTTCACCGTATTCCCGGGCCCACAATCTAGCATATTGTGACTCTTGTGGTTCTCAGAGTCAGAGAACCAAGCTCTGTAAACGCTCCCATTCCTAGGCCAATTTGTCCTGTTTATGTCCCTCTGTGCTTTCTTCATTACTACCACAAATCCTTGGGAAAACATCCAGCTGTCTGGGTTCAGTGGGACAGGCTCAAGCAGAGTTCGTACAGATCTTCCCTTCTCAACAAGAGGAATACCTGAAATTTTGCAACTGTGCTTCAAAACTGCCAGATTCCTCCTCCTGCAGGATGCTGACACTAGTAAGAGGCAAGGACCCTTTCTCTGGGGCCTTGCTAGGTAGTTCCACCGGCCTAGCTAAACACCATCCGTGGTGATGTTTAGGGTATAGCCTCCCTACAATTTTCAGTTCTGGGTCAGAACTCTTGGCTTTAAACTTGTTTCCAAGATGTACCTGATACAATCTAGAAAAGGCTAAGTGGACGAACCACCAAGATAGTGCAGGTGGAACAGAGGTGACTAGGGCCTGCCTGTCTTCCAGACTACTCTTCCCCTTCCCCCACCTTGGGTTTCTGGGGTTTACAGGTATAATCTTCTTGAAGAGATCATAGAGGCCTAAGAAGGACTTTTCAGTGCAACTGTTGTGGGAAGTCTGAGCTAACTTCCCATCCAGGTCAGGGTCATGGAGTGGCCCACATTTATTCTCTGCAGGCAGAGTGCTGGGAGGCAAGGTTTGAGCTCTGCTAATGCTTAGAGATTTAATGAACCCCTTGCCTTACAGGAGTGGCAGCTGACAGTGTACCTGTTGCATTCAGCCTGCAAAAGTGCTTTTTCTGAACAGGAAAATTTACATTGAATAAATTTAAAACACTGGCCAGGAGTGGGGAGAGAATGCTGTCAGCAAGAGCAGAGACTTGAGTTCCATCGTGAATGAAATGAGGGTATGGCCGCTCCAAGGTACCTTTGAGGAGGTTTGTATTGTAGATATGAGGGACAGTGTGGCTAGAGGCATCTAGAAGAGTCCAGACTGAACCAGAGAGAGGAGGGGAGTAGGGCGGGGGGGGGGGGGGACGACACGACACACCAATAGCCACATGCAGAGGACCCAAAGAGCAAAGAGGGCAAAAGAGGGAGGGAAGAGCAAGAGTGCAGGATTATGTAGGAACAAGAAGCAGGGCCAAGGGAAGGGAAGCCCTAGGCTGGAGAGGTTTAGGGTGGGAGTGGGGAAAGAAGAGCAAAGAGGAGCCCCAGGTAGGGAGTACACCGAGAGGCCAGTGTGGGCTTTGGTATGCTAATAAGCACCACAGTCATCTCCTTTGTCCGAAGTTTCTTTGGCAGATCCCACTTTAAAACAAAAACAAAACAAAACACCAAGCCTCTTGGCACTCACTTGTACTTCCAGTTCTGAGGAGGAAGAGACAGGTAGATCCCTGGAACTAGTCTACTAGGCCAGTTCTAGGCCAGTGACAGGTCCTGTCTCAAAAACCAAGGGGGGTGGTTCACAAGGACACACACTTGAGGTTGCATGCACATATATACAAGCACGAACACAAACACATTCTCACAACTGGGAGATACAACAATGATTTATCTTCCCATCTTCTCTTGAGTCCTCAGGGAATGTGAGCAATCTGGGGCTATTTCAGGATCCCAGGAAGAGCTGAGAAGTGGTTGCTCCTCACACATTCTCCTCCAGGCCTCAGACCACATTCAACCAGCTTACCTGGTCCTTGTTGCTTTTGAGTTTGCCACCCCTGCCCAAATTAGTCAGGTCTCTAACCACTAAGTTTCCCAGCTGGCTATCAGAGTTGATAGAACCAGGGTTTTCCAAGGGACTAAGCAATGTGCTGCAACTGTGACAGACACCGTGACTGTTCCCTGTGTTCACAGACTAAGTCCTATATAGGATCCCTCTCCTGAACCACATCTTGATGGTGAGACACTTGACAAGCCCATGACCTCACAACAGTGGATTAAGAGTCTAAACGAATTCATTACCCCACAGTGAGGTCTGGCTTCATTGTTTGGGCAGAAGTGGGGTCATTTATCTGTAAGACAAGCCCAAAGAAGGCCTTTATCCATATAGTATGATGGGATGGTAACAGGACTGCAAAGGGATCCCCTCACGGGAGAGGTCCTGTGGCATATGGCAGCATTACCCCACTGGAAACCAGACTGGTCAGAACCAGCAGACACAGAGACTTCCTGAAACTGACCCTGGTCATTTTCTGCCAGGCCCCTTCAGCCTGCCTTGGTAAGACCACTGTGGTTACTTTCTCAGGAAACCAGTGAGTTGGCACTGTTTGAGTTCTGTAGCTATAGGGGCTACAACAGATGTATCGAGCCCCTGCTCCTAACACTCCAAGAAAAAGAACCAAGCTCTAGGCCAGGTGTTCTGACCCAGAGCTGAAAGCTGTGGGGAAGCTCTATCTGAGACACCACTAAGGGCCATCTAGACTAGGCTGGTGGACGTGCCTAGCCAGGCCCCGGAGAATCTTTATCAGTGCCAACAATCTGCAGGAAGGGAAGGGGGGCAGTTCTGAAGCATAGCTGCAAACCCTTGGCTATTTCTGTGGTTAAGAAGGAAGATCTATGTGAACTCCCCTTGAACTTGCAGACTACATGACTTTTAAAGTCAAGGAATAAAAGGCTCTTGGGTATTCCTAGTTTTCGCTTGTTCACTGGAGCCCTAAGCCACCATGTTACAAGCCTAACCACTGAGACCTCTCTGCTGAGAGGAAGCCTAAACCTGCAAGGACAAGGAGAGGGAAAAGACGCTTCACTTGCCAGTTCCAGCTGAGTCCGGCCACACAGCGAAGCACTAGGCAGAGTGAAGAGGTTTTCATATGCTTACAGGCCCTAGCCTTTAAATCATCCCAGTTGTCATTCTTCCCAGGTGAGCACTACATATAAAAAAGATATCAAAGTCATTCTTGCTTCATGACATTTTGCCTTGCCTTGACCAAACAATCTGTATTATGAAATGGTGGTGGTTTTATGTAATAGACAGCTTAGTTAACAATCCATCTCAGGGGAACTGATGGGCATACTGGCTATGGCATTGTCTAAATAGAAGAGCGGCCACGGAAAATAGACTGCTTTGTCTTAGTAAGGCATTAGGAAGTCAGAAGTTGCTCTCTGGTAGCTGAATAAAGAGTGGCAAGGCTAAATAAAGCTGGAGCAGAGTGAATGCAGAAGAGATGAAACAGTAGGTTTCATTCAAAGATGGAAAGCAGCTGGTGCGGCCTTGGGTAGGGGTGCCCAAGGACCCTGAAGAATGAAATTGTACATCACTGTAGTGTAAGTTGGTCCTGCTCCTTGTCTTGGATAATAGATCCTCTCCTATTATCTTGAAACCTTCATCAACAGTCTGCTATGTAGAATGGTCCATGAATGGTGCTGCGGGCAGTCTGGAAGGTAGGAAGGACTCTGGCTTTATGAGACAAGATGGAGGGGGAGGACGGTGGCAACCCTAGCAAGCTGGCGGAGCCTGAGAATTAAGCTAGGAGCAAGACCACAATGGCAAAGAAGTTCAGGAGAGAGTATCACTTCCTGGAGTCCTTGGATGTACCGAAGGACTAGACTTTCTTATATAGGAGGCCAACTAAAGAATCTATGAGGATTTTAGGGGAAAACTCTGAGGACAGAGGTTGGAATAAATTTGGCATATGATCTGTGAGAAACTACAACCTATTTAACATCTAACTTTTGGAAGCCGGGTTACTGGAGACTGAACGCATGGCTTTGTACATGTTAGGAACATGACCTACACCCCAGCCTTCTATTTGACTTATAAATGTAGACTTAAGCAAGAAAATTACCTTTAGTAAGTTCCAGCTAAGGTGCCAGCTTCCCCAACTCTAAGTTAACAGTCCAATAGTGCCTGAAGGATCAATATTCCAAAACAGCATGGAGTCTCTGGAAAGTCGTGTGGACCTTAGCTTTGGAGGGTAGGCCTTACCTTCTGTAGTAGAGACATATTCATATTTGGAAACGGAATTCATGTGTGAGTCCCTGGGCGCAGGAGAGCATGACACTGAGCCATCAAGACCCAAGTATCTCTCAAATACTCACGGCAGTCATAAACTTGGCTTCGTCAGCCACAGACCACTAATTCACTGCATGACAATGGTCACAGGTAAACTACATGAACAGGTAATTGAGGCTCCATGGCATGTATCCTGCTTCCTTACCTCAGATTGTCAACTTTATATATGTGCGGGTGTTTCCCACCACAGTTGCTATAGGAAGAAAAAAAATCTGACTCAGGTACACTGGTGTTTTGTCTGGATATAGTGGAATGAACCAAAATCAAACTCTCAATTGCAATTGGTTCTATAATAAGTTCTTAGGTGAATAGATAGGGACACCCCCCAGCCCCAGGGGGAGGGTAGTACACTTGGCTATCAACTTTACAAGTAGGGAGATGATCTGAGCTAAGCCCCATGTTCCACTGGGCAATGGAGAATGATTTGGCTGGGTGAGGAGAGGCCTGCAGGCAGCAAGACTAGGATACAGAAGTCTGGGGAAAATGAATGGGGGTGGACTAATCGGAGTGGTGCCATCTATGTGAAAAACATACTCAGTGACCTGTTTGTAGACGCAAGTTTGTGTGGCAACCCTGCAGATCTTTTTGGACACACACAACTTTGCTCGACTGTTGCCATGTGCTTTCAGTTGTCCCAAAGTATGTTCCCCACCAGATGAATTTTCATATCCAAGTGATGGCTTATGTTTTCTCCTAACTCTAACCTCAATCTATCCCTTAAGACTCTCAATAAAGCAATTTTACCAAGAACTCCATACCTCCAAACTCCAGAATGTGGCAAAAGCCTCATATTTACTGCCCTAAACTCTAGTGCCATATAGAAGGGCCCCAAAGCTCTGCACTTTTAGCCCAGACATTTCTCACTGGAGTAGTCAAGGCTGGGCTGGAGCTGCTCCGGGGCGTATCAGCTTCAGGATTTCTATATAGTGGGGCCTAGGTTGTAATATGCATTGTGGTCTGGTTGGAGGGGGAGTGGGTCCTAGATTTACTTTGTTTCCTCTTCAAGTTTTGAAGTAGATTACTGAATATTTTGGGGGTGAAAATAGAAGAACATACTTTGGTGTTATCATTCTGGGGCTCTCAGTTAGCTAGAGTTTCTCCTGAAGCCCTGGCCACTCATTTTGCACTGTTTAAGCATCTCCACATAAAGCACTTTTCCTGGGCAACCTTAGTGAACTGCTTAGGCATGGAGAACTTGTAGCCATAGGCTTCTGAATTATGTAGTGCCCTCTACTGGTCACGACCATGAAAGTCCACTGAATACTTTATGACAATGGTCATAGGCAGAACTAGGGACGTGGGATTGAGAGACCAGGATAGAGCTGACAACAACCACCAGGGGACAGAACGTAAGTGCAGAGCTAGCAGAAGCCAACAAGACAGAAGAGGGACCAAGATGAACCATACTGATCAATGGACAAGTAGATAAAATAATTCATAGCCTGGACACTACCACAGCCAACTGCTTTCCCTCCTGGGAGATAACACTAAGGGCCAGAGCTTGCATTACTGAGCGTGCCCTGTCCAATACAAGACAGCCACTAAGAGCAGCACCTGCATAGACTTTCACTGATAGTCCAGGCATTACCATCATTTTAATGCATGCCATGACAATCATTACAGACACCACTTTACCTTTTTTCATTCTTTTAGACCTTCAATGATCAACACATAAGGCACTGTCCCATTCTTAACTGCACAATATTGAATTTTGTCATAAAATTACTCATCTGCTGAGTAAAGACTCATAAAATCACTCACTTGGGTTGATGAAAATCTTTATGCTAACAGAGTCAGATATAATTATTTATGTACTGTATTATCAGAATCAAACCAATTTATCTACAGGATGTATTTAAGTACATGCATATACATATACATGAATTTCAAGATTAATTTGATAAATACAAATTTAAAATGCTGCAACACAGGCTATCCCTGCCAGAGATGCATCTCTGTCATGCTTCCCTTTCTCTGGCCAGCACTGCTAGCCATTCATAGAGCAGAAAACATGATAAAATGGCATTGTATATTATTTATGAGTGACATCAAGCATCTTTGCTTTTTTTGTGTGTTGTGTGTATGTATGTAGGAGTGTGAACTGTTTGTATCTTGACAACCAGTAGATAACTGGCTTTGAAAGATCGGTTGTGGGACCAGGTGTGATGTGCACACCTTTGGTCCCAGCACTTGGGAGATGAAGGCAGGCGGATCTCTGTGAGTTTGAGGCTAGCCTGGTCTACACAATGAGTTCCAGAATAGCTAGAGCAGATAGTGAGTCCCCCTCTCAAAAACTGAAAACAAGGCTGGGCAATGGTGGTGCATGCTTTAATCCTAGCACTCAGGAGGCAGAGGCAAGTAGATCTCTGTGTGTTTGAGGACAGCCTGGTCTGCAAGATCTATTTCCAGAACAGGATCAAAAGCTACAGAAAAACCTTGTCTCAGAAAACCAGAAACAAAACAACAAAAAAACTGAAACCAAAACAAAAAGTGGTTGAGCATTCTGTGGCAAGAATATTATGTCTTTGACAGGAATTTCAAATATTTCTCCAGCTTTATAGTTGCATTATTTGTATATGTATTTTACTAGTCAAAAATTTGAAGGGGTTATCGGCTATCAATCTTTAAAGACTAGCTTGTGGACTCTCGGTGCTTAGGAAGTTCTTCACGGATCATTGAGAACCTTCTACTGGAACGTCTGATTGGTGTTGAGTCACACAGTTTGTGGGCACACAGCTCTGAGACAGGGTTTTGGAAGACATCTTTTTCACATAAACATTTAGAAACAGCTTGTCCAGATCTAATTATCTTTGCATTTCACTGTAACTGTGACAGATACACAACTTACATTTTCATCGGAGAATACGCTGTCTTTGTGTAACTGCCTCCTGTGCTTCTCCTGTGCTCTATTTGCTGTCTTGGGGTTTTGCACAGGATCTGATGGAGTTCAGGCAGGTGTCACACTCATTCACAGCTGAGCGTAAGCTTCAATGTTTGATTCTCCTGCCCCCTTCTTCCCTGGTTGGAATTACAAGTGTGCCATCACACCCAATTTTATGGGGATCACCCCCCCCCACGTTCCAGAGTTTCATGCACCCTAGGCATTCTATTGAGCCACAGTCCTGAGCTTCTCATTAGCATTTTCGTTTTCTTCCACTCTATCAACTAGATAACATTAAAAAACAAAAACCCGCATCCAGAGGGCCTTCCCGAGTGATCCTGCATCTGACGAAGGACGGCGATACAGTCGATGACCCATATTGCAGCACCGGACTGAGCCCCCCGAGGTCCAAATGAGGAGCAGAAGGAGGAAGAACATGAAAAACGAAATCAGTACTGCGAGGGATGCTATCACCCACTGATACAAGGGAACGGATCTGATGAGAGTTTACCAAGGCCAGTTGGACTGGGACTGAAAGAGGACGTGATCTAACCAGATTCTCGGAATTTGGCCGGATTCTCTGACTGTGGCTGACCCGAAGTCTTTCTGAAAAGCCATTGACTATGACACTGGGACCTGTTTCCTCTACATATAATGGATTTTGGGGATCCAGTCTGTTTGGACACTCACCTTCCTGGACCTGGAGGGAGGGGGAAGGAACTGGAACTTCCCACAGGGCAGGAAACCCTGACTGCCCTGGGGGACGAAGAGGGAGGAGGAGGGGGAAAAAAAAGAAAAAAAAAAAAGAAAAAACAAAAACCCTCTTTTCTACATTATTTTTAATTTATTTTCTTTCATTTAAACACAATGTCTGACGCCTAGAACCGAACTGGGAGATAATGAAAAGCGCACCACCATCAATTCATACTTGGCTGTATCTAGACACATTACCCTGCCGCTGTCACACTAGACCAGTCACTACCCCGTGCTTGCTTCTACTTGCCCGCCTCCCTCTACCTCTAAGGTGACCAACCACTACTGACTTTTAAGTTCAGCATTCTTTCGCTTTTGGTTTGGTTAGTCACATGCATACCATATACATGTGTCTGTATGAGGACACCTTTCCAGATCAAATAGTCTGCTAAAGCAGATATTCCTCACCATGAAGATGGGCTCATGGGTCCCAGGGCTGAGGCGTGCGCCCATCCTTTTTTCCTTCTGTTCAGGCTCGTTAGCACATCTCCAAGTTCTTCCAGATTGTACACAAGGCAATCCCTGGACTGCCATCCGGTAAGATGCTATGGAGTGCAAAAAAAAATGAAGAAACACACACACACCAATTTTGGAGATTCCATTTGCTATGATCCTGAGAGTAAAAACAGTAGACTATAAAGCCATTGTGCTAAGAAGGCCGTCTGGTGTGGCGCGGGTGACGCTAACACAGCCTGGCTGTGGGTGCACCTACTGCTGATGAGTCATGCCAACACATAACCAGTGTCTCCCTACAATGCCCACTCCCTGGCTTCTGTATGAGCTCAAGAACACTTTTCTTTCTCCCAGCCAACAATAAAGTCACATCAGATAAAGTTCATTTACAAAAGGTAGGCTATGTTTATTAGGAGTCCCAAGCAGTCGACTGAGTCACTGTGACTCAAGACACAAAGACACCTTTGCCTCCACTTCAGTCCTGTGGTGGGAACCAAGACCAGCACAAGTGCCTCTTGGGGCTCCTTCACAGGTTTACAAGTTTCTCGTTGAGGGCAATCTGTGACTGGGTGAGGTTGGCCAGGTAGGTCACCATCAGCAGGTCCTGAAAGACAAATGAAAACAGTAAATGGAATGGGGACAGAAGTCTGCTGCTGGCCGCTCCACTGTGGACACTGGCTGTGCAGAGTCCTGAACAGATGCCAGCTGGGGCAGACTGGGAAGCCAGGAGGGGAATGTGCACGAACACCATCCTCTCTACTGATGCTAGAATCGGGGACTGGAGTGGAGGCTTGTGACATATGGGTGGGAGTGTCCTGTGAACACAGGTGGGGAAACTAGAATTGTCTCTGTTACCTCGGACTTTAGCAAGTCTTCTACCTGAGTCTAGTTAACAGGTCATGGCAATACCAGTACTTCAGACAACCACTCGGGAGGAGACCCTCTGGACATGCTGGACGGCCTCCACCCTGGACTGCACCGCAGCCTTCCGTCTACCCAACTTCCATGGTCCAGCCGTGACTCACATTGATGTTGCTGTTGAGCATGGTCTCAAAGTCATCGGGAACGATCTTGGGTACTTGATTAACCAGGCTCATCAAGAAGCGGCCCACAGTGTTGTCAGCAGACACTTTTCCAGACTGAGCACAAAACAGAGACTCGGTGAGGCACTGTCAGGGACTGCCATGGCGCCGGCAGGCCCATAGGCTGTCAGCCTCCCTGCTTCTCCTCCCCATGTCTCACCAGCACATCCTCAGCATACTGCAGTACAGTGCTCAGAGCATCCTGGATGCGAGCTGACGCCCCTCCTACTTGCTGTAGGTCACTTGAGAGTCCAATAACCCGGTTGGGGCTAAAACACGTCTTCATGATGAGGTCGACTGTGGGAGTGCAGAGAAAACTTAGTCATGCAAGAGGAAAGAGGTCATTAACCACCTACTAACTCTCTCCACCCACTCTGGCCAGTCAGCTCCTCCAAATCCCTGGTTTCTACGCACTGACTTTTCTTTCTTTGGAAAGCTTAGCTCTTCCTCCTGGCTTGTTTAATTACTGATTCTGGCTTCTTATGGGGACTATGTGGCCTGTGGTACTGACAATATCCTACCCTGAACAATCCTCAACTTCCATCAGCATGAACCTTGAACAGTGTTCTGTAAGCTACCCAAGCCCTCCCTCCTTTGAACCAGCCTGGGGTCTCTAGGTGTGCAGAGTGGGGGAAGGAAACTCACCGCCAATGCGTTCAGTGTCATAGTATGCGTACTTTACTGTGAGAGGTGTGAACATCACTCCCATGGTCCTCCCAGGGACACCCATTAACGTGCTGGGGAAGGAGAAGAAAGGGTAACCAGATGCCCTTGGAAGTGGTTTCCATGTGCAGACTAGGCTAGAAAGCATTACAGCTACAAGGGCAACACCGTCCAGTTGAGAAGGCCAGGACTGTCTCAGAAACATCTTCAGAATAAACTTTTCTTATCCTCTTCAGCCTTGCCCCTTAGAGGATGACTTCATATTCCATAATGCAAGTAACGAGGACAGGACTCTGGATGTTCCTGGCTGCCCGGACACCCATCTTCAGGGAAAACAGACACACGGGAGCAATCTTCTTCAGGGCCTGAACCTCTCATTACCACTAAAAGACCAAACTGACTTACGTCCCAAACCACTGGACTGCACGCTAGAAGTAACTTCACTAAAGTTGTGTTTACTATTTCAACTCTGTATTTTCATATGGATTTTGAGAGGCTGAATTTGTAGAGACTAAAAAAGGGGTGAAGGGGAGGGCTATCAACAGGCTCAAGCTGTAGTGATAACTCTTCCTTCCTCAGCTGCTAAAGCCTTCCCAGCAAGCCCGGACAAATGGCATTGTAGCTGCCAGCAAGTTCTGTGTCAACACTGCAATGTTACCGCCTAAAAGTATACCGAATCCCAGCTTAAAAGATGTGTTTAAACAAGGCCAGCATTTTCTAGCTTATAAATATGGTGCTAAATTCTAGGAATAATGAATGTGCTGGTTAGGGTTTTTTAATATAAAATTTAAAATTTATTACTATTATTTTATCTATTTGACATAAACTAGGGTCATCTGGAAAGAACCTTGGTCCCCCCCCCCCCCAACTAGAGCAGCCTTAGGCAAGTCTGTGGGGCATTTTCTGGATGGAAGATTGATGTAGGTGGTGGTCCTGGGTGGGAGGAGAAAGCAGCCTGAACAAGCCAGGGGAACAAGGGAGCAGGCAGCATTACTCTGTGGTTCTGCTTCAGGTTCTTGCCCTGTCTTCCCTCAATGACAGATGTCACCTGTAGTCTGAAATAAGCCCCTTCCTTCCCAAGTTGGCTTTGGTCAGTGTTTATTACAGCCACAGAAAGCAAACTAAGATAATGAAAAACTAAATGTAATTCAGAGAAGCAGTGAACAAGGTCACATGATAAACATACACGTGGCGACTGTCCCAGAAAGATGACACAAATGAAACACGGTAGTTTGTCACGCACAAAGGCACTACATTTGGAGTGGTCACAGGCAACAGGTGCTTCAGCTTACGTAGGACCAGCAAGTATAAATTATGGGGTCAGACTTTGCTTCAGAACCTTCTCTAATGACAGCTGTCAGAGGACTGAAGTTCTTGAAGAGATTATGAGCTACAGAATTAGACCTGAGTGGGGCAGGAGTGGGATGCCAGCCAGGCATAACGGGTCACCTGAAATGCCCCTATTGCCCAGGACTCACCTGACATAAGCCTTGATGCTCATGCGCCCATTCTGGAGACCTGTGTCCACAGTGAGGTGAATGGGGTTTGGGGCCTCCCGGCTGTAGTACTCATGGATCAGCACAGAATGTTCTGTGATGTCATGGCCTGTCGCATACCTGGAAAACACAGTTATGGATGCATGGCACCTGATGCCAATACAAAATACAATAGTGGTGTGGGTGTCTCTGGGGTCCTGACACTATGTAATTAACAGTGTCAACAAACTTTGCAATAACAAAAGCTGTAACTGAAAATAAATATTCTTGACTTTATAGGATCAGACTTATCATCAAAATTCTGAATTTATAGGCTCAAGGTTATTATGTTTTGAATATTGTATCTCTGAAAGGTGAGACAAGATCTAGTCTGATGACAAACAGACTGTCCCTCAATAGACTATTCCATCCACTTACCCCCCTCAACTTACCAGCCTAGGATGAGCTCATTTGGAGAGACTTTTTTGTGCAATTCATACATATTCTTAGCAAACTCCATGTCAACAGCCACCTAAGACAGAAGGCAGGAGAGGAAGTTAAAAAGCTAGAAGTACATACCAAAACTGAATAGGAAGAATGATCACCCCAGCAGACAAAGAAGCCCAGGGTGTGGACAGAGGAAGCTGTGCTTTGCCTGCAGCTCTGGTTACAGACACAGCACAGAGGGGCCTTGAGGGCAGCCAGCAGATGAACGGCTAGAAACTGCACAGGGACTGCTGAAATCCACTCAACTCACTTCATCTTCTGACTCATTGTGCGGCACTGAAAAGCAGTTGGTGACTTCCACTGAGTGCTTGTCAACAGTTCCTGGGAAAGAGAGAATGGCCAGGTGTTACAAAATCCTGGGGTCCCACAGCGCACGACTACCTTTTTTTTAATTTTTGTTTTGTTTTCTTTTTGGAGCCAGGATCCTTTGTAACCACAAATGAACGAGAACTCCTGACTCCTGAGTCTCATGTCTCCAGCATCCAAGAGCTAGGATTCCTGGTGCGCCCCCCCCCCCCATGCCTAGTTTATGTGGTGGTGAGGACTGAAATCAGGGCTTCATGCATAATTGGCAGATGCTCTATCGCTCTATCAACTCTAAGGGCTATCTCCAGCTCCTAATTCTGAAATGCTTTTAGAGGTCTCCTCAAAGTCAACAAACATCAAGTTAAACAGAATCAGTATCTTCTAGAGAAACATCAGCATAAATAGAATCAGCATCTTCTAGAGAACTCAAACTCTTCCTCCTATCATCAAGGAAGGTCTCCCTTGCCTGCTACTGTCCACTCCCAGTCCTTCCCCAGAATACTCACCCTTCACTCTCTAGAGCAGTGCTTCTCAAACTTCCTAGAGCTGTGACTGTCATGCTGTGGTGACCCATACAATTATTTCATTGCTATTTCACAACTGTAATTTTGCTACTGTTATGAAAAGTAATATAAATATCTGTTTTCTGATGGCCTTTGGTGACCCCTGTGAAAGCGATGTTCAACCCCCAAAGGGGTCCCACTGCTCTAGGGTCTCTCCCTGTATGTTGGCCTGCACAGCTCTCTGAGACCGACTGCCAATAGATCAGTCTAGTGTCACTGTAAACACAGCTTCAGGGTGTTACCTGGACCTCCCTTTAGAGCAGCCAGCCCATCTATCACCTCTCTACCTGTGAGTCGACCACAGACACCAGTTCCTGCGTCTCACTGAGCCATGGGCCCCAACTTCACTCTCTTCTAACGTGCTGACGCCTTTTCCCAAGCTCCCCACCCCTACTGTAACAGGTCCCTGCTAGTGGTTTGGTCTGGCATGGTTTTGCTTTCTGAACTATGTCTGTTCTTAAACCCATGGGCACACACCCTCTCACAGGGCCACTCCTCAGCATTTGACCGTCATGACTGCTTCCTCCTCTCAGAGCCTCAAGTTCCTTAGTTCTCCACGGCACCAGACTCTTCTAGTTCTCTCTCTTCCTAACCTGTTGGCTCCGCATTCTTAGTGCTCCTAGTTTTTGCTCTATGTTCCTTTTCTAGGTCAAGTCCTGACCCAGAAACATTTCAGCTGATAAATGTTTGCTTGCCCAATCTCTTATGCATTATTTCTGACCTTTTCCCCTACAAAGGCAGAGTTGAGTAGCTATGACAGACTGCACACAAAGCTGAAAGTATTTCCCAACTTATTTTTTTTAAACACCGCTGCCAATCCCTGTGAGGTGATTTCGTCCACCTTTATGACTTCAGTTACTTCTGGGCTCCTGGTGGCCGACACATGCTTGCCCACATCTCTTTACATTCTCTCCGTTTACTGTTAAATCCTGTCTTTCCTTTACGTGAATTGACTGTGGGTATACACGGGCAACTGCTCGCCTGTGGAGCTCAGAGGACAATCTGCAGAAGTTCGTTTCCTCCTGCTACCATGTGGGTTCCATGGATTAAAAGAAGGTCAGGCTTGTGAACCATCTTGGCGGCCTTTCTCACTCATTTTCAACTTAACAAATCCACCGCCACACTCAATGCTATCTCAGAAGGAATACATAGCAAGCCTAAGCCAAACTCTATTTCCTTTCTTCTGTGCACAACTGAAGGTCTAGAAATCACCCTCTGAAGCTGCACTTCAGGTCATGCTATGTCCTGCCATCTCTATTTCCTAGCTCTCGACTCTCTGTCCCTCTGTGGCCCCACTGCTCAAGTGCTGTCTCTTTATTGGACCGCCCTCAATCTGTCGTGAGGCCCAGCTCAGGTCTACTCCTCTCCACAAAGCAACCACACTCTAATTTCTCCTGTCTCCCAGTTTTGCAGTGAGTGCTGCTCAGGAGTCCCCTGCCGCAGAGGCAGGTGTCCAGAACCAGAACCACCGAGGGCGTCCCCTCCTGTCACCCTCTCATGAGTGGGGCATGCTGACCTCTTCAAACAGTGGACTTGCCAAGAGCTATCTTTTTAAAATTTTGTTTCATTTTTAAATTAAAAAAATGTTTGTTTCTCAACTGTGATACATTTTTGAACTATTACATAAGGTGAAAACAAGTTTCTCAGTTTTCAAATTCCTGGCATGTTATTTATTTTTTGAGATTCAGGGATTAAAAAGTTAGTATTCCCAAAAATTTCAAAATTATGGTATTTAAAACATAATCTTTATGCTCTATAATTTGAATAAAGTTTTTGTTTAAAGGATAAAGAACACTGAACTTAGTAGTGCTTACAAAGAACTATGCCCTATGGGTATATACCCTCTGGGTATAGTCACTGAAAATGATTTAAATTGTAAAGTCAGGTCTTGCTTCCTTGGGAAACACATGTGGGCACTGTCCACTGAAGGACTGACCTTACACTGAAAATGTGTCACGCCTTACCAGGAACTTTCACATCTTCTCTGTGAGTCCTTCACAACTTTTTGAAACAGTTCCAATTCGGTGTTTCCACAGGACAACACACTAACAGACAGTCATCACATCTACAGTACAGAGACTGTTTCCGCCTTGAGTTTAAGGTTACAACAGCGTTCCTTTGATTGACTTTGAATTCTAAGTACCTAGCAGTTTTATGGTACATGAGAGTCACCAATGATTTCACTTAGCCAAAGTCTTTTACAAATTAATGTCAACCCAAAGTCTCAGTTCCTACCAAGCACATATTGTTTCATTTGTTTTTCCATCAACAACTCAACTGTTTTGTAGCGGTGGGAACACCAAGCAGGATTCAATCTGAAGGAGAATTCAGAGACTACAGCTGCCTTGCTAAGATAAATGGGGTGCAACAAAAACCTCGGTAGACTTTGGTTCCTCCATGTTCACAGCTCCACAGACTGGAAATTAGATCGCATACTCTGTCAAGAGGCAAGTCACCAATGCAAACATTTTGGTTATAGACACTCACAGTATGGCAGTTCCAGAATACTAACACATCGCGAAAGGTTAAAAATAGAGGGAAGTTAGGATTATAGTTGTGGAACTGAAATGACGGAGAGCACATTTTCTTGTGGCGAAGAAAATGCAAGTGTGTTTTGATGTCAATGTATCAACTCTTAAGTTTCTGTAAAGGGCTACACTGTCAAAGAAATGTATAGTGTGCTAGTCTGGCCTCCTGTGTAGTAGAGGGCGACCAACAGCTGCTGTACCTGAGGTGTGCCAATCATTACTTGCTTTCTGTAACAATTTCATTCTCATGAAAACAGTCTGCTAAAAAAGTCCCCAACAGGCCAGGCGGTGGTAGCACAGGTCTTTAATCCCTTCACTTGGAAGGCAGAGGCAGACGGATCTCTGTGAGTTTGAAGCCAGCCTGGTCTACAGAGCAAGTTCCAGGACAGGTCCCAAAGCCACAGAGAAACCCTGTTCTGGCCAGCCCCCCCCCCCCCAAGAAATCCCTGAAAGAATCAGATCTTTGGTGATTTGTCCCAAGACAGAAAACTAATAATTACTGGAGTCTGACTACATATTTTGTCCGCTTTGAATGGTCTTCCACAGTACAGGAACTGCTACAAGATCACTAAGAAATAAATGATGGACATAACTAGAGTGGAAGACCAGTGTTTAAAAGCGGTTACTAAGGCAGAGTACAAGCAAGTCCCCAGAAAGAGAGAGGAATGTATTCAGCAGTCTTCAGTGCTTTTCAGTTTACAAACCACTTTAACATAAACTATCTACTTCCCCAAATCTGTAACACAGGCAAAGACAGGATCACTCTTCATTTTCAGGTCACACTACTGTTTGCGTCCACATGGAAAATCAGGTGCGTAAGGTGGGAGCAGGACCTTGGGCCTGAGCAGATACAGCTTTTAGTTCCCGAGAAACTAGTGTGAGGGAGGTCCTTGGGACTGAGTGGCTGCCTTAAAAGTTTAGGAAAGCTATATTATATATCCGGAACCAGTTCTGAACAAACCTGGTTTACTTGTTGAATTGGGGGAAACTTTTGACACGTCCTCTTCTCATACATGGGCGGAGGGTACGTGTGTGTGTGTATGTGTGTGTGTTGGTTGGTCAGTGGATAAGAGGGAAATGTGTGTATTGCGCTTAAAGAGTCAAGAGCTTTTAACTTCGTGTTGGCATTTGAGCTCATTTTTGGCAACAAGCACTCTCAGTACTTCGCTGACAGGAATATAAAATTACACACTACTCAACTGCAATACCTACTCCTTGCACATTTCTGTCACTCAACATTCGGCAGGATTCAAGTCCCTTGGGAAGGCAAGCCACATCAAGAAGGTGCAAAAGAGAAACAGGTTAAAAGTTCAATAGCGATGAAACGAGAGAGATGAACGGGAAGAAAATATTCCTTTCTCCAACACTCACCCAGCAGGGTGCCGATAACCCGGGCAGCTCCCTCGTTGCGTCGCTCGTAGCTGTCCACGATGGAGGCCAAAATGACCGGGTGCAGTCTGACCACGCGGCCGCCGGGGAAAGGCCCCGGGAGGGCGGGCCCGGGCTGTGAGGGCGCCGGCGTCTGCGCAGGGGCTGGCGCGGAGGCCGGAGTTTGGCCCGGAGCGGCAGGCGTAGCGGCCGCAGGGTCGGAGGACGAGGCGGGAGCCGGGGCCGCAGCGGGAGTCGCAGTCGGAGCCGGCGTGGGCGCCGTCGGGGCGGCAGCCGGGGCTGCGGAGGCAGCCGGCGCCGGGGTTGCGGCCACAGTGGCAGCAGGGACACTCGCCGGTACAGCCGGGGATGCCATCTTGCGGAGAAAGATGGAGCCAAGAACGGAAAGGCGTGAGCCGAACAATATTGGGAACCTGGTTGGCTGAATTTGTACCACGTGAATCCGCTCTGGATGACTATTGGGCACTGAAATTTCCGGCTGGTTGTAAATTTTAGTGATCTCTGTGCGCATTTAATTTCCGTCCGATGCACACTCAGTGAGGAGCAGGCCAAAGTAGTTCCTAGCAACTTTGGGAGCGACTGAGGCGTGTGGGTTGTGGGGTGGGTGGAGAAACAACTAGCAATCTACACAGTTGCCACCAGATGGCGGTAAAGATTAGCGTAAAGGTCGCAATTCTTGTTTTAGACTTAAATTGGATATTAAAAGTCAAAGTGACCTTTAAAGGGGCCTCTATCTGTATCTCCCTCCCTCCCTCCCTCTCTCCCTCCCTCCCTCCCTCTTCTTTCCTTCCCTCTCTCTCTCTCTCTCTCTCTCTCTCTCTCTCTCTCTCTCTCTCTTTCTCTCTCTCTCTCTCTCTCTCTCTTCATTTGATGGGATGAGTGACACCCACAATGGGGAGCACAGTTGGCTTTAGTCAGTTATCGATTCAAATGTCAGTCACATCCTAAATACAGGATCATAGAAACTCTCTGTGATGTGTTGACCAAAGGTTGGGGCACACAAAATTAACCACCGCATGTCACTTTCTAGTTCCCGGGGGAACACATCTGAGAAGTCATACCTAAAAAAAAAACAAAACAAAACAAAGTGAAACAAACAGGAATATCTCTACCAGGGAATCATATGAAGGTGGGCCTATAGGCTGTTTACCTAGCCTATTTCAGGGATTGAAAGGAGCGTTACAACACACACACACACACACACACACACACACACACACACACACACACACGTGCGCATGCTCGCTCTAGCCAGCTCCCTGCTCTTGTCTCTCTCCTCTCTGTTTTATTCTTCTCTGTTTGTGTGTTGTATGTCTTTGCTTTATCTCCTCTTTTCCACTTTTTCTATCTGTTTCTACCCTTGGTCCTGCCTTCCCCATTTTAATCTTCTCTCTTTTTGTGGACTCGGTTTCTCTAGCTGTCATCTCTGCCTCTAGCCAGGACAGGGTTAACACCATTTCATCTCTTGCCTCCGCCCCTCCAATTAAACTCAGTTCCTGTTTCTATAAATACTTAGGTGTTGCTGAGAGTCTGGCCCAGTGACTTAGACCTTGAGAGCTGGCGTTGGTGCAGTAAGTGGCCTCTGCTCTCTGGCATCCTACTTATGCAGTCATGTCTCATTCTTTTATTTTCTCATCTTGGCTTCTTGCTTAATCTCTGGTGCTCTGGTTTCTGTTTCTAGCCTGATCTTGGCTAAGGCTTTGGGCAAGTCAGTTCCCATTCCTGCCTTTTCCTCTGAACTCCAGGGAGTGCTCACAGAGCACTACAGTTGGGGTTTGGAGAAGGGATCAAGGCGCACAGGTGAGAGGGCTGGCTTCCTTCACCCCCTGGCTTTCCCATCCCCTACCACCGCTGCCTTCAAGCTCTTTGGAGATCCTGTAAGCCGTACATCATATAGAATATAGTTTCTGTTAGACATGCTCACACTCATCTTCTGACCATGAGACCCACACAGTGTCTCTCCTTCCAAGAGCCTTTCTCACCGAAGCCACCCTCGGCTTTCCCTCTGTTTAGGGTCCTAAGTCAGTCCCAATCTCAATTCCCCCTCCCACCTATTTGAGATGTCTAGCCTGATCTCTCTTTTGGATGCTTTTCGTTGGCATTTAAAAATATCCCTTTTCTGCCTGAGAACAAAGACCTTTCCTTGGCCTAGCATTTCCCCATCACTTCGCAGAGTCCTTTCATGGAGAAGCTTCTTGAAAGACTACACATGTTACCTCCACTTCTTTGCCACCTATCTTTTTCCCAAGATGATCTATGACCTATTGTTTCATCTCAGTGATACATGTGTGTGTGTATCAGAAATTCAATTCATTACAAAGTCTGTGCCTTCAGTTTTCATTTTTCTCACCATGACCATCCTTTTTCCCCAAGGCAACTATTTTAAATTTTTAACTGTCTTATGCCTTTGTACACACGCGCGCGCGCACACACACACACACAGACACACATACACACACATACGAGAGAGAGAGAGAGAGAGAGAGAGAGAGGCAGACAGACATATTATGTGTTTGTCGCATATGCATATGTGTGTGACTGTAGGTACTCTGTGTGTGCACAGGTCAGAGGATGCCAGGTATTCTGGACTATAACTCTCTACCTTGTTTGTTTGAGACAGGAACTTTCATTGAGCTTGGATCTAGGTTAGGGGGCAGCATACCTCAGTCATTCTCATGCACCCACCCTCAGTGGTTTTACATGGGTGCTGGGATATGAATTCAAATCCTCAGGCTTGCTTCGCAGGTGCCATGCTTACATAGACAGTGTCATTATACACAGAACCGTCTCTCTAACCCCACTGCTTCTTTGTCCTTCTAAACAGTACACACACACACAGCTGCTTTTTGACTCAAGGTTTTAGGTGTCACCCATTGGCCTTTTACCCTAATCATTCCATTACCATCCTTTCTAATGTTAAAAAATGACTTTATGCGTATGTATAGGTGTTTTGCCTGCATGCATATCTATGCATCAGGTGCATGCCCAATGCCCTCAGAGCTCAGAAAAGGATATTGGACCCCCTGTGACTGGAGTTGTAGATGGTTGTGAGTTGCCGTGTAGTGCCACCAATCAAACCCAGGTCCTCTGGAGGAGCAGCCAGAGCTCCTGGCCATGGAGTCATCTTTCCAGCCTCTTGTCTATGGTCCTCTCATTATAGTTACAATAGAGATCATAGTCACCCAGTGGCTATTCTATTATTTGGATGCAAACATTGTTCACCTGAGTGCTTTAGCTTGCTATGTTTTATGTCTTTTTCTTTTGTTGCTCCTAAAATATTTATTTTACTTTCTTTCCTAGCTTTTTGGTAACTTATTGTTGTCTGTACTTTTGGTTGTCTCTCCATAGCTTTTTCAGGAAGACAAAGGCATCAGTTAAACTATCAATCTGTTGCTCTTTTCATCTTGAAAGCAATCTTTTCAGAGAAACTGTTCCACATTTAGGGAGAGGATGGTGTCCCTACTCTCTTGACCAGCTGGCCAGCTGCCTTTTAGGCGCATTTAGGAATGGGTTTAAGAACGGGTTTAGGAATGGGTTTAAGAATGGGTTTAGGAATGGGTTTAGGAATGTGTCTGTACCTCTGTCTCACAGCTCCTGTTTTCTTCCTTTTTCATTCTTCCACTACCCTGCAGTGGCTTCCCCAGTCTGGAGAAATGGTACAGTGGCAGAGGGTGTGGGGACAGTGCTCCACTTCCTTTGTCAACCTCATTCTGGCCTGGGGTCATGTTGTCGAGAGGACAAATGTTTCCAGGGAGGGCTGTGGACCATCTTCGGTTCTGTCTTCCTTTTGGTCATGCTTTGCTCCCTTCCTTGTTTCCCAAGTTTAATGTTTGCAAATGAGGTCAAGTATCTTTTCCTTTTTCTTTCTTTCTTTTTTTTACAGTAGGGTTTTTTTCTGTGTAGTCCTGGCTGTCCTGGAACTCACTCTGCATACCAGGTTGGCCTCGAACTCAGAGATCTGCCTGCCTCTGCCTCTTAAGGGGTCAAATTCTCTTCTGGCGAACAATTGCTCATGCCAGCTGACAGACCTGATGTGGAGGCATCAGATCTTTGCTTCCCTGCTCACTGAGGTCCTTCATGGGTTCCAGTCCCATCCCCCCCCCACATTGTGCCCATAGACAGACAGTACATGTCAGAGAATTCACAACTCTGCTTAGAATTCTGACCTTACCAGATAATCATTAACTGGTGGATTTTGGGTAAGAGGTCCCGGGCTTGGCCTGCAGAGCTGAACATGAACCTGTTGCAGCTCTCCTGGACAGCTAGCTTTTTGTCCTCTTGCCCCAAGGAGCTGAGTCATTCTCCCACCTCCAGCTCCTCAAGCCTGAGCTTGATTGGTCCAGGGCTCTGTTTTTGTCTTCTTGTTCTGGAATGTGTTTCTCCAGAACGGGAGCTTTGTAGGGAATCCCCGGTGTTCCTGTGTCCTAATATGTTGCTGAGAGGTTTATTCCTTTCCCTGGTATTCAGTCAAAATACTGATATTCGAGTTGCAGCAAGACCATCACAGAAAGGTTTTTTTGAGCACTGCATCACACTTCCACAATGGCCTCCTCATGACGCTGGACAACAGGTGTCTCCTGGATTCGGAAGTCCCCTCTTAGTCACTGTTGCTCTCCTTCCCTTAGCAGATGCTGAGTTCAAGTTTAGCACTAATAGTGTCCGTTCCCTTAGCCTTATTTGAACTTGACTCCTTACCGGGAGACCAATTTTGGACCCCGTGCGTGGCTGTGCTTATGATGCTGGTGTGCGAAGCCGTGGACTGAGGATGGAGATTTCCTGTTTACTGTCTCTGTGGTCTCAGCAGATAACACACATGTTTTGGAAACACTCACAAAGACGTTCATTTTTGAAATTAAAAAACTCAAACTTTTTTTTAATGATAATTTAAGGAGGCACTGAGTGCCGATGGGCGCCTGGGGATATTGCTTAGTTGGGAGAGTGCTTCCCTAACACACATGAACCCCTAGGCTCAATCCCCTGCATCCCACAAAGCCAGGCATAGTACCGCATGACAGTAATCACAGTACTTAGGAGGCAGAGCTAGGAGGATCAGAAGTTCAAGGTCATTTTCAGCTACAAAAAGAGTTTGAGGCTGACCTGGAAAACATGAGACCCTGTCACACACAAACATGTCTACAAGTAGGAAGAAAGGGAGGAAGAAAGGAAAGGAGGAAGAAGAGGAAGGAAGGGCAGAAGGAAGGGGGACCTTCTTGATAGTTACCCACACAGTCATACTTACTATCTGATAGAACAGGGATGATTAGACAATTCTTCTTGTGAAGTCAGACAATCACCCACTTGCCTTTCTCAGAGCTTTGTGCATTCCTGGTCTCCACTAAGCCTCTGGTCCACAGACTGCCAAGCACCGAGCAGGCAAGGTGGAGGAGGAGGAGTCTCCAGGCTGCTTCCCACTCAGCCTTGTCTCACTACTTCTCACTTCCAGGTGGCTGGCTGAACTCTGACCACCATGGCCTTGGCACGAGCCAGCAGCCCCCGGGAGGCGTTGCTCTGGGCCTTGAATGATCTCGAGGAGAGCAGTTTCAAGACGCTGAAGTTCCACTTACGGGATATGACCCAGTTTCATCTGGCCCGAGGGGAACTGGAGGGTCTGAGTCGGGTGGACCTAGCATCAAAACTGGTTTCAATGTATGGAGCCCAGGAAGCCGTGAGAGTTGTGAGCAGGAGCTTGAGGGCCATGAACTTGATGGAACTGGTGGACTACCTCAGCCAGGTTTGTCTGAATGGTGAGTGCAGCCCGAGGGAGGGAGAGGAGGTGGCACCAGAGACACCCCCAGGCCCCACAGACGCTAATAGCCTGTAATCTATACCTTTCATTATACTGCCCTCTCCTTATTGGGAATCTGCAGAGTCTCAGGGTCTCCAGACAAGGGGTCTGGAGAATGTTGGGTGCAGTCCCTGAGCTGAAAGCAGGGCTTTACGATGTCTTATGGCTAAAGTACCTCATCTCCTAATTGTAGTTGCTATTGCTGGAGAAGGGGAGGGGATGGAGAACAGTGTTGGTGGAGTGACTTCCATTAACCAGAAACAACAGCCTCAGAGTGTGTGGGGTCACACACACCTCCCCAACTTCATAGACAGCTAGACTGTTGTTCATGGAGAAGTCAGTGGGCTCATGTGAACCTAGACAGTGGTGGGGCCTAAATGGCTACCTGGTCTATTTTTTTGGGGGGGGGTGGCGGCAGGGGTGCAGGGGCTCTGTTGGCACCTGTGATCTTTTCCAGGTTCCTTTCATTCCTAAGACCTTCTGCCCTGCAGACCTGGGAGTGGGCAAGCCGGGATGATAGATCAGCCAGTAAGGGGCTTGTAACACAGACATAACAGTTCAGTAGCAGAGTCCGTGCCTTTGTTTGTTTGCTTGCTTTTGTTCAGCTGTCGGATTAAGCTCTGACCCACCCTTTACCAGGAACAGACTTGGCTCCTGCACCAGCTTTCAGCTTCCCTTCTCTGCCCTCTCTGTCCTCACCTGGCCCCAGGAGGAAATTTCACAGGATTTCTCAGGAACTTGCACATTGCACACACACTGATGTTGAGGTGTACACACCCCTTCCCCTACAACGCACACACTCTGTCAGCAGTCTCATGAGCATGTGTACATACAAATATACTCACTTTCAAAACATGCCTACACACATCACAACACACACACATCACACACATACACCACACACACACATCACACACCACACACACCACACACACATCACACATACACACCACACACACCACACACGCACCACACATACCACACACACGCCACACACACCACACATGCACCACACACACCACACACACACACCACACACATCACACACATACCACGTACCCCCCCCCCCCCCACAGAGTAGTTTCACTTCATGAAATCACAGCTATAAACTTCAAAGCAACACAAGTTAGAGAGGGCAGGAGATGAGACTAAAGAGCAAATTCAGGAGGAGGAGTGGATGCAGGGAGGTATGGAAGGGAGGTGAGGGGAGGGGAAGGGAGAAGAGGAGGGAGAGAAAACTATGGTTGGTATGTAAAATAAATAAATTTTAAAAAATGAAAAATCAATCAAAAACAAACAAACAAAAAAAGCAAACTCAGGGTTTGAAGGGTCGGTTTGCCTTTTGTTGTTCCCATTCTGACACCCGAAACCCCATTTGTGTTACTCAGATTACAGGAAAATCTACAGAGAGCACGTGCGCTGCTTGGAGGAGAGGCCGGATTGGGGTGTTAACTGCAGCCGCAACGAGCTGCTCCTGGTGGCCATGTCCAGTCCAGGGAGTCCTGGATCACCTTCCTGTTCGGACTTGCAACAGGAGTTGGATCCAATCAGGATGGAGGCTTTATTTGCTCCGGAGGCGGAGTCCTACTCAGCCCCGCCCACAGTCGTGATGCAAGGATCTGCAGGCACCGGGAAGACAACACTGGCCAAAAAACTGGTGCAGGACTGGGCCAAAGGGACCCTGTATCCAGGCCGTTTCGATTACGTTTTCTATGTGAGCTGCAGAGAAGTGGTCCTGTTGCCCAAGTGTGACCTGCCCAGCCTCATCTGCTGGTGTTGCGGAGATGATCAGGCCCCAGTCTCGGAGATTCTGAGGCAACCTGAGCGGCTCCTGTTCGTCCTGGATGGCTATGACGAGTTACAGAAGTCCAGTCGTGCGGAGTGTGTACTGCACATTCTCATTAGGAGAAGGGAGGTACCATGCTCCCTCCTCGTCACCACTCGGCCGCCGGCTTTGCAGAGTCTGGAACCCGTGCTGGGTGAAAGGCGACATGTCCATGTCTTAGGCTTCTCTGAGGAGGAGAGGAAGAATTATTTCAACTCCTATTTTACGGATCAGGAGCAAGCGAGAAATGCCCTTGAGTTTGTGCGAAACAATGATGTTCTCTACAAAGCATGCCAGGTTCCGGGCATTTGCTGGGTGGTCTGCTCCTGGCTGGAGAGGAAGATGGCAGGAGGCCAGGAAGTCTCAGAGACACCTAACAATAGCACAGATATCTTCACTGCTTATGTGTCCACCTTCCTGCCCACTGATGGCAATGGGGACAGCTCTGAGCTCATCCGGCACCGGGTCCTGAGGAGTCTGTGCAGCTTGGCAGCTGAGGGCATCCAGCACCAGAGGCTGCTGTTTGAAGAAGATGTCCTCAGAAAACACAGCTTAGATGGCCCCAGCCTTACCGCCTTCCTGAACAGCACTGACTACCGCGAGGGACTTGGCGTCAAGAAGCTCTACAGCTTTCACCACGTCAGCTTCCAGGAATTTTTCTATGCCATGTCCTTCCTTGTGAAGGAGGACCAGAGTCAGCTGGGGGAGGCAACCCGCAGAGAGGTGGCAAAGCTGGTGGAGAAGGAAAGCTCTGAGGAGATGACCCTCAGCCTACAGTTCTTGTTTGACATGTTGAAAACAGACAGCACTTTGAGCCTGGGGCTGAAGTTCTACTTCAGAATTGCTCCCTCTGTAAGGCAGGAATTGAAGTATTTTAAAGAACAAATAGAAGCCATAAAGTGCAACAGGTCGTGGGATTTGGAATTCTCTCTCTATGAGTCTAAAATAAAGAGGCTCACACAAGGTATCCAGATGAAAGATGTCACCGTCAATATACAACATTCAGATGAAAAGAGACCTGACAAGAGTAGGCTGTTTTCAGTAAAAAGCAGCTTTGGAAAGGGGCGGGTACAAAGTCCTCTCTTGAAAACCAATACTAGCATGAAGAAACAAAAGGGGGCTTCTAATTGGAAAAGCAGAGGGGCAGAGGAGTCTGCCCAGATGGTTAAAAACAGTAGGCTGTCACGTACAGAAAAGGGGCATATGGAGATAAAGGGTCAGGAGGGTGGTGGGGTGGAGGGGCAGGAGGATGGGGAAGGACAGAGAGTTAAAAAGGATGGAGAGCTGAGAGATCAGGTGAATGGGTACCAGAGAGAGTGAAGGACACAGCGACAAACAGAAGAGGGAATCACATAATCAAAGATCAGGGGACTCACATAGCATGTGCAATGGCTCATTGGAAGCAGCCAGCCTTTACCATGGGTATCTAAAGTTTAGTTAGGTAGCATCTCTCCTGCTAGGAGCTGGCCAGTACCTCTTGTGGTGTGAAGTCACTTTAAGTAGCCTCTTCTATGCTTAATCAATGACTAAGACTTTTAAATCTGTTATTAGGGTCTTTTTTTAAATAAAATAAACTGTTTAAATTAATAGAGCGAGAATCATATGCGTTCCGTAAAATGTGGGCACATATGGAACACACCTGTGCTGGGCACAGTGGAAAGTCCTGTTGACTCTGTATTTGTGTTTCACTGTGGCTTAAATAAAGACTAGCTTCTGATTCTTTCTAGAAACGTCTATACTTTCTCTTGTTAAAAGTGGGTTATGGGTTGTTATAGCCCTAAACACTGGTCTTGGAAGTTCTACGGTGACTTGACTTAATTCTGTGCTGATATGATCGCTGTTAGCACCTGCTATGCCATCAGCTGACTTTCCTCCATGAAAAGATGATGCAGTTCCAAGAACAGGTACATCATCTTTCTCCTGCTCTGGGTCTCTAGATAGAGAAGGGAAGAAGAAAAGGATTCTTGTTGCAGATCTAATGAGTTGACTGAATGCATTTCATAGTTGAGGAGCTTGAGGTAGGGTCAGGAGCCCCACCTATTTTTCCATTTCTCAGAGAGTTCTTTGCCCTCATACCGCTGCTAGCCATGCAGAGGCCTGCAGACTGCCAGCATGGGACTTAATCCTTCTCGGTGGCTCTTGCTGGCTCTGGCGTGACTGAGTATGGGTCCTTTAGCATCTCACAGAAAATCTATAGGACTCTTGATTTTCTCATTTTTTCCCCATGAGTTGATTCCACAGATCATCTGCCAGACATGCCCAAATGTATGAGTTCAAGGATCCTAGTCCTTGAATGGTGAGCTTAGGACACTGTATCCCTGACTATTAACTGGTTTTTCACATGGAAAACATGGTGGCCTGACATTTGACAATCATGCCCATGAAAGGTGAACCCATAGATTGTGTGTATATACAGAATATATCTAAGAAGCAATCTGTGTGCTCATGAGCTTTTATAGAGAGCAATTGATAACTGGATTACTGACAACCGGTTGCAGCTTATTGGTACCCAGTGAGATAGTCTGTGTTGTCTCTCCAAAGAAGTGATGCACTCAGAAGACCAACTCTTGAATGTCATGGATAAATTGGAAATAATGAAACAGGTGCACAGCCATATCCCTGCATGTTCTTGGTGCCAAGGAGGCCTGTTTAAGCAATGTGAATCTAATACACAATTATGACTTTAGACAATGTTCAAAGATTTCACTTAGGAGTCATAGTCAATTCAAATTGGCTTGAGTAAAAAAATTAAATGATCCAATACTTTTACAAAAAGCCAGAAAAAAATAAAAAAGAAACTTCCAGAATTTTAGACTTGCTCTATGCTTTTGTTCTGAAACATGGTCTGTTGGTGGAGGCTGTTCACTGCCTCTGAGAGCTATGCACATTGCTTCATTTTCAGGCACACAGCGGGTCTATGTTGCCATTAAGCAAGTTGTAGCACTCTGTTCTTTTGTGTCTAGAATTTCTTTCCAAGCTCTCTCAGATTTTAAGTGGATTTAGTTGGTCCCATGTTGGGTGCCAATTTATAGTCGGAGGCTGCTCATTTGTTCCTGCTTGTTCAGACCCGAAATAATTATACAGAAACTGTATTAGTTAAAACACTGCTTGACCAATAGCTTAAGTGTATTGCTAAATAGCTCTTATATTTTAAATTAGCCCATTCCTATTAATCTGTGTATCAACACATGGTTGTGGCCTACCAGTAAGATTTCATCCAACATTAAGTATCTGTCTCCTGCTGCAGTTACAAGGCTTCTCTCTGACTCTGCCTTCTTTCTCCGAGCATTCAGCTTAGTTTCCCCACCTAGCTCTGTTCTACCCTGTCATGGGCCTAAGCAGCTTCTTTATTCATTAACCGATAAAAGCAACATGTATAAGAAGAATATCATTAAAAAAAAATAAAAAATAATAAAAAAAGAAGAGCATCATTGATCTTAGCCAAAGGTGGCTTCAAATATACTATGTAGTAGAGGATGACCTTGAACTTCTGACCCTTGTGCCTGGACTTCTCAGAGGCGGATATTATAGTATGTTTTTTTTTAATCAATGTCATAATGGATATTTCCCCCTCTGTTGATATTTATTTATTTTTTTTTCAGACACAGGGGTCTCTCTCCATAGCCCTGGCTATCCTGAACTCACTACATAGACCAGGCTGGCCTCAAACTCTGAAATCGGTCTGCTTCTACCTCCTGAGTGCTGGTATTATACTGAAGAGCCGCCACAACTGGCGTTCTTTGTTGCTACTTTTATCGTTGCCTTTAGCTTTCATTTCAGAGAGTCACTTTTATGTGTTAGAAAAGATGTCATTAAAAAGCTCAATTTTAAATGATAATTATACCCAGCTCACAATCTTTTAGCAAAGAAGTTGGGGAGGATTGTGGCATGTTCTTAGAAGTGTTCCAAGCTTCCAGCACTGTGGCCTTAGAAGACAGACATTTCTGCCAGGCCAGTCCTGGATTGCATGGCCCAGGTCAGATGACCACACCCTGCAGGTCAAATGCCTGCACCACAATGGCTGCATGAATAAGGATAGTTTCCCCAAGGAGGGATTCAGACAGGAAAAATAGTGTGTCATACAAATCCAAGCACATCTAATGGATTAGGGTTCCTTGAAATGTAGGGGAGACAAGAAGTAATGGGTCCCTATAGTGACTTGTCTGGAAAATGGTCCTAATTACTAGAAGAAGCAGTGGCTTCAGGCAGAGAGAGGCTGTGTCCACCCATTCCTTCCTTACCCCACTTCCCCCTTCATGTTCCCATAATTTTCCTGCCTCTCTATTGGTGTGGGAGAATTGTCTGTATTCTGTCAATCATGTTTTAAATAAATGCTGATTGGCTAAGCAGGAAGTATAGGCGGGTCAACCAGACAGGAAGTAGAGGTGGGACGATGAGAACAGGAGAATTCTAGGAAGGAGAAAGCCCATTCCTTCATTTCTGCCCAGATCACCGAAGAGGCAATATGTGAGCTGGCCCGCTGAGAAAGGTACTGAGCCATGTGGCTAACATAGATAATAATAATGGGTTAATATAAGCTATAAGAGCTAATAAATAGCCTGAGCTAATGGGCCAATCAGTTTTATAACTTATGGAGATCTCTGTGTGATTTTCTTTAGGCCTAAACGGCTAGGGGACGGGCGGGACAGAAACCCCAATGAGCCTGGCCCTCATGTTACACTCTATCATGCTATGTGGGTAACACTGAATTAAAACTCACAAGACCCCGAGTATAGGATTGATAACAGGGTCTATGTATGTATACTGTTGCAGGGACATACCGGTCACAGCACATCTTCTTGTTCTACACTTAGAACAGAGGGCACTTGTTTTCTCACTTCCCATTGCTCCAGACCAGAGGCTGGACTCTTGCTGGCCTCTCTGGAATGGGTTTGCATTGCCTCATTGTTTCCTCCTCCTCCTCTTCTTCCTGCTTCTTTTTAAAGTGTATGGGTGTTTTGCCTGCATATCTGTCTGTCTATGCACCATATGCAGATAGAGGCTAGAAAAGGGAGTTGCATCCCCTGAAACTGGAGTTAAAATTGTTGTGAGCCACCATGTGGGTGCTGGGACTTGAACCTGGGTCCTCTGGAAGATTAGCTAGTGCCTGTAATTGCAGAGTCATCTCTCCAGCCCATCTCTCTGTTTCTCAAGGAAACATTTTAGGGCCATTTATGAGTGTTGTAAAAACATTTTAGTACTACTTCAAGCTCCTGTTGCTCAAGGTCTTGCTGATATTCCATGAATCCCTGGGACCAAATGTCTCGAACATCTCTGTGGAAAGCACTGGGGTCTCCCTTTCACTGCTGAGTTTCTTCTGTAATCACAACAGGTCTAGGGGAAATTTCTTTCTTTAAAACCTTATGTTTCACTGTTGAAAGCAGTCTATAAACTGCAATTCTGACCTACCTCATTTCTCAGGAGCCTCCTATATACATGAACTATACACATTAATAAGATGTTTGTCGATCACCCACCTTTTGTGATATGGGGTTCATTCTAACTGAGAACCTCCTGAGTTGATATAAAAAACTCATTTTTTTTCCTTTGTACTATACTAGCAGTTTATAACTATGGATAATATTTTCTGAAAAATAACAATGGAAGACTAAGATACTTGGTAAGTGACAAAAACTTTAATTTTATTTATTTGTTTAGAGATAGGTTGGCCTCCTGACTCACTCTGTAGTCGAGGCCAGCTTTGAACTTTTGATTTTCCTGCCTTCAACTCCCAGAACCGGGACTACTTGCCTGTCCCACCATACCTGCTTAAAACAAGACTCTCTTCTTAACCAGATTTTATTTTAGATCCTCTGAGTCCTACTTTCGACTTTCTGGTTTTTTTTTTTTTTTTTTTTTTTTGCCAGACCAGACCTGCCCAGTCCAGTTTCAGCAAGAATCCTATTAAGTTGTGCTACAGATGTCCCGCCCTTTGAGTCTGACTGCCCTGGGTATCTAATCTGGCTCTTCTCCCGCTATGGACTTTCAGGTAATGTCTCATCACCCAGGTCTGCCTTCCGAAAGAATCTGGTCAGGTTGGCTGAGCTAGACTCCTCACGATCCTGGATATTTTTTTTTTTTTTTAGTGGTTTTTCTGTGTACAGAAGCCACTTGCTGTGTGTATAAACTGCCTGTGATCCGTGATGAATTTGCTTCTATGTTGTGGTGCTTTTCCTGGTATGGTAGTGGTTCCTGAATAAAATCCCTCTTTACCACACGTTGTGTGGTTTGGTGGCCTCTCCACCACAATGCCGGAGTCAGTCTTCGTCACCCACATGAGAAGGGTAGGAGGCAGAGACTGGTGCCTGTTGAGATCACTGTAAGTAAATACTCTAAAATAGGGCTTTTGGGCCTTGCCTTGCCACAGGTGGCTTCATTCTATGGAGGGGTATTTGGCTCCACTTTAGTATGCGAGCAGAGGCGGGATGATCGCAGGGTGCTGTGTGTAAACACCACCTGTCTGGCCCCATCTTGTGAGGCACAGACTGACAAACATGTTCTTAAGAGCAAAATAAGCATTGAGACAGGATAGAAATACAGGGAGATTTGGGGGCATGAAAAAGGGAGCCCTCCCCCTGGAATCTAGTTGAAACCTCTTGCCCCTGAGAAGCAAGAATCCCAGCTCAGCCCAATCCTTACTGTGTATACTAATAGCTCTAATTGGTGTCTACCCATCCGCTCACCCTTCTGGATCTGGTCTTACACATCGCATCCACGGTTTTTTGGTTCCTCGCCCCACCTTTCGGCCTCTGGAGTCCTGTATAGCTCACCTCTGCAGTTCCACTCAACGCTAAGGCCTGGGTCAACCCCATGGCCCTGTGGCTTAGCTCTGCCTTGCCTCTAGAATTCTCCAACTGAGTTTCTGAGGATCTAGCTATCCAGTGCAGAGATTCTCTTTGCACTTTTATATCATCTTTCTGTATTTACTAAGACTTCTTTGAACTTCTCGAATTCTGTGGCCTCTTTAATTTATTATTCTGTAGCTATTCTGTAACACATACACACACACACACACACACACACATCACACACACAGAGGGAGTATGTGATCTGAGAGTTACTGTTAGTATGCTGATGCAAAAATACAGATGTCATCTCAATGGGAAAAACCATATGGTTTATTCTGAAGCCAAATGTGAGAGACGGTAGCCCAGGAACACAGGTTCAGATTTTCTCAAATATCATTCCAACATGGTGCCAGTTACAAAGAATTTCGTAAATCAAGACACTTTCCAATTACAGTGGTGGAAACATAAGAGAGGCAGTTTCTAGCAGGATGGGGGAGATCTGTGCATTCTGAGGGCGTTCTCAGTTTTTGGATGGATGGAAACTAGTGCTCTGTTAAATTCATGTATCTCGGAAGGTTTCCTGTGATTGTGACAAGAACATGTAAGGAGCCAAGATAGTCCCAGATTATTTTTTAATTAGGCTCTGGATCTGTAACATTCCAACCATTTCATAGTCTCATAATCACTGAAGGTCTGCTCAGTCATCAGCCTATGTCATCACAGCTTTCTGGGAGCTTTCCTCTACGGCAGCAAAGACCAGAATATATATATATATATATATACATATATATATATATATATATATATGTATATATATATATATAAACAGGCAGTTGTGAAGGGGAACCTGGGTGAATTGGCAAATTGTAACCAACTAAACTTAAGTGACATATACATACATTGTTATTTAATAAATTTTGATGTTGTAAAAAGGCGCAAACATGTCTTTTTTTTTGGCATAATACACTCATGACAGTGGCTTTATCTAAGAAACTCTTCATTTCTTCAAAGGGATGACATCTATGAAGCAGTAAGCGGGCCTATAATGTACACATTGTGTTGGTAAGCACTAAGTGGCTTATAATGTATACATTGTGTTGGCAAGCACTAAGTGGCTTATAATGTATACATTGTGTTGGTAAGCACTAAGCGGCCTATAATGTATACAATGTGTTGATAAGCACTAAGCGGCCTATAATGTATACATTGTGTTGGTAAGTTGTCCTATCCTCTTTGAACTCACTGAGAAGCAGACTGAGGGTGGGAATGTGCCTACCCCTTCTCAGACCCAAGCATGTTTGTTTTAAAGAATACTCCAAAGCCACTTGTTTAGGGACAGGTTGGTCTCCTAACTGAAGTCAAAACAACCCACGTGTACAAACAGTATGCTTAGGAATAGCTAGAAGCAAACTATTTCTAACTGTTACTGCTTATCTCGCGATATGAAAGTCTCTGCCTGGGAAAGAGAGAAGTTCAGCCCTAGGTGCCCAACTGGGAATTCCAGTTAGCTGCAGATTGCCCCACCTTCAAGTTGTTTTCTGCCGTAGTTGAAAACACTCTATCTAATCTCTCTTTCTCTCCCCACACCCTGCCCCGCAAACTATGAGAAATAAGTTTCTTGTTTACAAGCCTCTTGGCTCCTGCTGTTTCATAATAGCACTCAAGAGGACTTAGATACAACACGATAGTCAGTTTCCGTTTTTTAAAAAAGTAATTAACCTTGAATACGTATGTTTAGGTGGAAGCCCCGCCCCCGCCCCCTGCCCCCCCCCCCCGCCCCCCCCACCCCGGAGAAAGCCTGACTCCTCCTCTGGAGGGTACTTAAGGCCTATGTGTATTTACATATTTATGAGCCAGTTTAATTAATTTGTTTAATCTTGCCTTTTTGAGACACCGAGGCTGGCCTTGAACCCTAGCCCACCTGCTTCTCTCCCAGCCTGAGATTTCAGGGCGGTGTCACAGTGCCCAGTATTACCTGGTGATGGGGATTGAACCCAGGACTTTGTGCATGGTAGGCAAGTAGGCAAGTACCCTACCAAACAAGCTAGGACCCACACCCAAGTTTAATTGTTAAATTAGATGTAGTGAATAACTACCACTACTGAAGAACCATTGAAATGCTGCGATGAGAGTTAAATGAATCTGATTTTTTTTTTTTCAGAAAATATACCACTGCCGTGCGCTCATTCCTCTTCCTGTGGTGGGTATGGCATAACATGACGTCTATAAGATGAGGTACAGGGGATGCGTGGCACAGGCATTGGGGTGTAGTGTCAGGTTACTGAGTATGTGTGACTTGAGCGTAGTGCTGGGCAACACTGGATCCTGGAGCTGGTGACTGAGCTGGCAGCTAAGCCTTGGCGGTTAGGTAAGGCATGTAGTATGGTTATGCTGGACAATGGATGCCTCCTAACTCTGGTAGGTCAGACGGGGATTACATGAGATTTCCTCACAATACTTAGAGTGGCATGCAATTTAAAACTTAGAAATTTTTCCTTGGAGAAAGGACGGAAAGCCAATATACAAGAGGAGAATTTGGTTGTTAGCTTACTTATCCAATACTGAGACGCTTTTTGTCTGAAATGCTGCATTGTAAATGTTGAGAGTTAACAGAAATGCTTGGGTATTTTGATGTGTAAGCATTTTGTAAATGCAGAACAAATCATCATGATTCATTGTGCTATCTATAAAACATTTTGATTTTCCAATCTCATAGGGAGCAAAAGGATTTACAAAGGCCAATAAAATGCTTTGCGTGTTGTACCGCACAAAGTATTACTGCTCAGCTTCACTGAAAATTGCATGTGTTGGACACCGAACTGAATGTGAAAGTTTGAAAGGATCATAAGGCCCACCTGCTTCTTTTGTTTGGGGTAGGTGATTTAACATTTTTGAGCTTACTTTTACTGATCAATAAAGTAAGAACAGAATAGTGTTAAAAAAAAAGAAATTTTTCCTTGGAATTTTCTGGGTTTTATTGATTGTTGGTGCAGAAACGGTATAAAGCAAAATCGTAGTCAATGGGGTATTACTCTGAGTTTATTTTACAAGGCCTATTTATTTCTTTATTTACTCTTTGAGACAGAGTCCTATTAGGAAGCCAGCGCTGGCCTAGAACTTGTAATCTTTCTGCCTCAGTTTCAAATTGCTGAAATTACAGGCGTGTGTGGTCACACTGGACCTATAAGTAAGGGAAGGCATAAATTTACAGTTACACAGCTGAACACAAATACATCCTGGGCATGGGTTTCACCTTCATTTGAGGCAAGTGTGACAAAGGGACCTACCTATGTTAATGTTAAGTATGTCCAAATCATGCCATGGATGATACAATGTTTTTGGTTTGTTAGAAATGATAAATAATGCTACTTATGCTATTATTGCTAATTGACTGTTCATAAAATATAATTGGTAAGAGGACCAGTGGGATTTACTAAAAATATTAGGGACACTCGATGGGGGTAGGATAATCCTTGTTCTACATGTCTTTTTAAAATTTAGTTATTTGTTTACTAGTGTGCGTGTGCGTACACGTGTATGTGTTGAGACAATATTTCATTGTATTGCCCAGGCCTGGGTAAAGTCATCATTCTACTTAAACCTTCCAAAAAAGTTCAATGCTGCTGTACCCAGTATTCTAACTGTGGTTTTAATTTGAATTTTTCCCACGAATAATAATACTGAATCTTTTAAAACATTTTAATAGGTAATTTTTATATAATTTATTCTCAATTAACTATTAAAATAAAGAAGTCTATTTAAAGATGTCATTGACAATACCCCTCAAGGTCAAATATTCAAAAACTTCAATAAAAATATTTCTTTGAAGCAAATTGAAAACAACAAAGTGGCTGGGTTGGTGGTGGCACACACCTTTTAATCCCAGCACTCAGGAGGCCAAGGCAGGTGAATCCTGTGAGTTTGAGGCCAACCTGGCCTACAAAAGCAAGTTCCAGGACAGCTAGGAAACCCAGGGAAACCCTGTTTCGAAAAACAAAACAAAACAAAACAAAACAACCAAAAAAAAGAGAAAAGAAAAGAAAAAAAGAAGAAAAAAAAGAAAACAACAATGTGAAATTTGCAGGCAAATGGATGGATCTAGAAAACATCATATTGAGTGAGGTAATCAAGACCCAGAAAGACAAATATCATGTATACTTACTCATAAGTGTCTTTTAGACACAAAACAAAGAAAACCAACCTACAATTCACCATCCCAGAGAACCAAGACAGCAATGAGGACTCTAAGAGCGACACACATGGATCTAATCTACATGGGAAGCAGACAAGATCTCCTGAGTAAATTGGGAGCATGGGGAGAGGGTTGAAAGGTAGGGGAGAGGAAGGGAGGGAAGCACAGAAAATGTATAGCTCAATAAAATCAATAAAATAAATAATTAGTTAATTAAGAAAGAAAACAACAATGTATAAAATCAGAACTGAGTGGGATTTTTTCAAGGTATGGCATTTTAAAGGCCGGCTCAATATTCAGAAATTGATGAATATGATCTATTATATCCATAGAATGAAGAAGAAAAATTATGTGATCATATTGACAAAATGCAGAAAGGGTACTATACAAAACCTAACATTCATTCACAATAAAAACTCATAGCAACTGAGGCTATTGTTCAGAGGAACAGCACTTGCATAGCAGGTGTGAAGCCCTGGGTTTGATTGAAAGGACCATGGTGGGAAACAGAAAACAAAAACTCCCAAGACATTAGGGGAAGAGGAAAATGCCCTCACTTTGGTAAGACCATCTAGGAAAGCTTGCGGGTTTGGATGAGAATGGCCTCAGTAAGTCTGTATATTTGAATGTTTGGTTCCTACTTGGTTTAACTGTTTGGGAAGGATTAGGAGGTGTGGCATTATGAGAGGAAGTGTCTCACTGGGGAAGGGCTTTGAGGTTTCAAAGAGCACATACCAGACCCAGTCTTTCTCTCTCTGCCTCCATCTTGGGAATAAGATGTAAGCTCTTAACTACTGCTCCAGCACCATGTCTGTCTGTCTGCTGCCATGCTTCCTGCCTTGATGTCCATAGACTAACCCTCTGAAACTGTAAGCAAGCCTCTAATTAAAAGCTTTCTTTTACAAGTTGTTTTGGTTGTGGTGTCTTTCCACAGCAATAGAACAGTGACTAAGACAAAGCCCTGTGGATTAAAGTATTCATATGAACAGTATTCATAGCTCTGAAACATGAAATGCCTTAAGACCAGAAACAAGGTAAGAATACCCTCTCTAATTCTCCTATTCATTGGCATCCTAGTGGTGTAATAGGACAAGAAAAAGAAAAATTATTCCAATTGAGAAAGAAGATGTGAAGTGAGAAATACTTGTTCACAGATGATATGATTGTCTTTGTAGAAAATTCTGAAGAATTTGTTTTGAAATACTTTTCTAAAGTGACTAAGTGACTTGTCTATGTTAATTATATGTGATATATGATAAATGACTAATAAATAAAGCCAAGGGATGACAGCTTAATACGCAAGAGTCTATTGGAATTCGAAATTAAAAACATGGCGAGAAGTCAGGCAAGATGTTGCGTACCTGTAGTGTCAGCTGTGTGGGAGGCTGGCTTGGGAGAATCATCAGTGCCCAGAGTGTAAGGCTATCATGGTTGACACAGCAACCCCTTGTCTCAAAAAACAAGAGATCTCCCACAGCAACACTTACCTGAACACTAAGAATAGAATTACCTAAAAATAAATCTAGTGAAATATATATATATATATATATATATATATATATATATGTATACATATACATATGTAATAGGAGGATGCGGGCCTGCTTTTCATCCCGATCTCTAAGAAAAAATTTACAAGATGCTGTTGAAATGAAAAGTCTAAAGAAATGCAGCACCATTTCATACTCACAATGGGAAGAGTAAATATTATTATGATGTCAGCTTTCTCTGATTTGATCTATCAGTTTAGCGCAATCTCAATTAAAATACAGCTACGCGATGTTGTAGGCATTGAAAGACTGATTCTAAAGTTTATATAGAAAATCAGAAAGTCCAGAATAGGCAAGAAATACTTCAGAACACAGCTGGAGGACTGCCCTCAAGACTGGCTATAAAACCTTGGTAACCAAGACAGTGTGGTAGCAGTGAAATAATAAATTAATGGGGAAGAATGGAGATCCAGAAATAAGCCTCGGAAATAAGTCATTTGATCTTAGACAATGAATCAAAGGCTATTTACTTGAGGAAGAATAATATTTTAAATAGTTGATACTTAAATAACTAGGCATCTACATGTCAAAGACATAAACCTATATAATTATATTATAATCTCAAAAATGAAAGAAATCATTAAAATGAACCTAGTTGTAAAAGGCAAATGTGTAAAGCTGCTAGAAGACAATGGAACAGAAAAATCAAGGTGACCTTGTGTTTGGCAATAACTTTTTAAATATAGCACCAAAACTGTGATCCATGAAAGCCTAATTAGTCTTGGGACCGCCAGCTTTAAATTCCAGCTGTTCCAGATCAGTGTGTAGTAGGGTGCCTATCGGTGAGCAGACGATAAGGGAGGAGACGACTGCCTTTGGATGTCTCCTACTGGGGTTCTGAATTGGGCTCCATGACATCCCAGCAACCAGCCATGGGGTTGTGGGTGAGGATCTCTCTAGCTGGTGGACTGATTCTGGGAGTTCCTCCCTAAGTTTCTGGTTTGGATTCTGAGTTAAGATTCCAAGTTGAAGCTCTGGTTTGAATTTGGGTTTCAGACTCTAAGTAGTTCCAAATTTATGTGGTGGGTGATGTGGCTGAGAGGTGAGCACATAGGGAAGGGAATTGATTTTGGAAATTTCTAAGTGGGGTTCAGGGTTTGGTACCATGTGACCCAGTCCCTAGGGCCTGGTAGTTGATGGGGTACCTGCGTTTGGGGAGAAAGAGTGGGTAGGTGACTCAATACTAAGGAAAAAGAATCCTAATTAAAAAGCACATAAAATCGGGCTGGAAAGATGGTTCAAAGGTTAAGAGCACTGACTGCTTTCCAGAGGTCCTGAGTTCAATTCCTGGCAACCACATGGTGGCTCACAACCATCAATAATGAGATCTGGTGCCCCCTTCTGGCCTGAAGGCATACATGGAGGAAGAACCCTGTACACGTAATTAATAAATAAGTCTAGAATTTTTTTAAAAAAACACATAAAATTCATGGGTCCCCAGCATTGAAAGAAAGAAATTTAAAAAATGGGCAGAATATCTGAATAGACATTTTATTACGGATGAGAGATGGCAAATGGACATTTGAAGATGCTCAATTGCATGTGTCATTGGAGAATTGTGAATTGAAACCATAATAAGATATCTTGATGGACCTATAAGCGTGGCTGAAATATAGAAGATGGACAACACGGAGTAAGGATGAGGGTCAACAGGAACACAGATTAATTTCTGGTAGACATGCAGGATAGTACAGTGCTCTGGAAGACAGCTTGACAGTTTCTTACAAAGCAGGGTGTAGTCTTACCTTACTTGTGACCCAGAAACCACACCCTAGATATTTAGCCAAGTGATTTGAAAACTTACATACACACAGAAGTCTGCACACATGTATTTGTAGTGGCCTTATTCACAATTTCTAGAAATTTACCAAAGAAGCAAAACCATGCAGCAGTGAGAAGATAGATGTTGTTCGGTAGAGATTCACAGCTACTGTGGTGGCTAGGAGGTGGCTAGGAGCCTATTCCATGTGCCATTGGGATGATGGTTCATGACACTGTGAATTCTTCCAATGAAGGGAATCTAACAAAAGTTAGAGAACTGATCTAATTATTTTAATTAAATTGAATAGTTAATTTAAGAATGTTAACTTTTTTTACTGGTGTATAAAATATTAGAAAAGGTTGAGTTATATAAAACCCATATTAAAATTAAAAAAGAACAGGCGAAAAATGTTCGCGATAACAAATCCCTGAGAGTCACATTTGCACATCTGTCTTCTGTCTCCCAATATTCTCTTCTCCTCCCCTCTCTTCCTCCTCCTTCTCTTTTTCCTTCCCTTTTTCCTTCTTCCTCATTCCTTTTATTTTTCTTTTCTTGCCTTCTTCTTCTCTCTCCCTCCTCCTTTTCTCTGCCTCATCATGTATGCTACTCATATATTGTAGGTATTAACCCCTTATTAGATATATGGTTTATTAATAATTTCAAACCATAACCTGATTTTTCACATTGTTCCCCTTTTATGTGTACAGTGCTCTTCGTGTGATGTCATTCCCCTCGTCATTCATTCCTGCAATGTGAGCTCTTGATATCATATAAAAAGCAGCACACATGCACACACTGGATACACACTTGTCGGTTTTCCTTCTACGTTTGATTCTAGAAATTTTATGTTTTCAGGCCTTACATTTAAGTCTCCAACCCATTTTTCTTCTGGGCTTTTGGAGATAGAGTCTTACTCTGTAGCTTAGGAAGTCTTGGGACTCACCATGTAGATACGGATATATTTTCATCCCTTCACATGGGCATTCTTTTTCTTTACCTCCATCTATTGAAAAGACTGTCTCTCCTTGGAATTTTTTCTTGGTGCCTTTAGTTGCTTTTATAAAATCCAGTAAGACCTGGATTATCTGGGTTATAATATCAGGAGAAATCACCACATCTAATACAGGAAAGTGGTACCCAGTCAGTTTTAATTGCATAACTTTCCTTCTTAGTACTTTTCATCTTGGCCATGGAAGCTTGGGCTATTTAAATACCAGTCAGAGCTTGTTGAAATGAAGGTTTCAGCAAACAATTTTAACATCCTTCTCTTTACTCTCACCTCTTAACCCTAACCTTGGGTGTCAAACATGAACACATGCCAGATTATAGTACTATCATGGTTTATATACATCTACACTCCTCTGTAATTTCATCTTTCCTTTTATTAATTTTTTCACACATTATATTTTGATCATGTTTTCACCACAGTTCCTCCATGATCTTTCCTACCTCCATATCCATCCACCCAACTTTATGACTGATATTCCTCTAGACATGGCATTGAATCAGGAATTGTCTGTACTTTTAGATATAACCGTTTTTAATTACTAACAATATTCTCTTTTATCCAAATTAAGATACTTTCCCCCTTTTTATCTCTCTGGCAGTAATGCAATGACACAATTTCTTGTGCTTTTTTTTGAACTCATTCTGTTGTTTCTCTTGTTCATTAGTAGAGACTCAACGGGACTTGATGACTTCTGTATGTCATTTTCCCCTTTACTGACTGCAAGGGCCACACAGACTTTTTTACTGTGACAGAAGCAGATTTGGCATCCATACAGAGGTCATAGCAATGCTGTTGACAGTTGTGGTTTCAGCCTGTTTGTCAAAACGGAGGTCAATTCAACAGAGACTCCCGAGTTAGTAGAGTGTATCTATCAATACTCAACTCCTTTTAAGCACCTGACATGAAGGTGTGCACTGCTGAGGACATGACACACAGCGAGGTCATTTGTCTCTGCCTCTAGCGGTTTCCCACCTTCCATTTCTCTTCATTGCTGCCCTCCAGGCCTGTCCATCCACTGTCTGTATCATTGTATGGCCTCATTCATTCTGCTCCATTTCCACTCCTCACCAGCCTGTCTAACAAAAACAACTAATGCAGGTTTATTGACTCTCACTGTTTATCTTTCCTTCTGTCGTCACACAATGATTGCAGGTATACAAAGCATTTTCTCACGAGGACGTCAGCATATGGAACCATAGTCATTGCCGAGCCTCCTTTCTTTAGGCACAATATTTCATTTTTTTGGCTGGGAAAGTTTTTTTAAATTAAATATTTTCAAGTGTGTATTTTTGGGATTGACACCAAGCCAAGTTATAGAGAAATTCTATGAAAATTATGCACCTAGATGCATATTTCATCCCAGTGATGGCCATGCAGTGTGACTCAGATAACCACTCCACAAAGGTCAGGAGTCCTTGGGTTAATTTTTAGAAGCAAAATCGCCTTTTCCTCAGGACGAGTGGTACATTTACACTGGACACAGAATAGAGAGATATTGGCAGCCCTGATCTTTTTAAAGGATTGTTCCTTGACAATGGCACCCACTCTAGAAAAGCAGAGGTATGATATAGAGAAAAGAATCCATGTCTCTTGACAATGCAAAACTCCTCTAAGAAAGCAGTGATGAGAGACTGAGAAAAGAATTTATGCCCTGGCCACATCATCTGAGCTCTGGAGAAAGCTAAGTCTTGACTGATTCATCCCTTTATTGGCTGAGGCTGAGACATGTCAAGTCAGTTTGGACTAGCTCATAAGTCCCCTGACTGACTCTTCTACAGGGCCCATGAGAATAAATAAGGTTATCTTTATTTCACTAAAAAATTAATAGAAATGGAGAACTTACACCATTTGCTCAAATTACTCCACCTGGCATAGGTGTCTTAAATTTAAGTTGGTAAGATCTAACTATGAAAATAAATTATAAACACCTTTTATCTACAAAATTATCACTCTGAACTATTTTTAAGTATTCTTAGTTTTTGAGAATTTCACACACATATAATGAAATATAATCATATCTTCCTCCATTTACCCCTTCAATGCTCTTCATATCCCCCTATCATGCCCCATTCAGCTTCATGTCTATTCCTTTGATCACTCACTAAGTTCAGTTAGTGATACCCACATATGCATGGACTTGGGGCCACCCACTGGATCATGGAAGACCTAAGAGTTGCCAGATCCTCAATAAAGAAAGATTCTCTCCCCTCTAGCAATTATCCTGGTATAAAGTCCATGACTGGGAAGGTCATAGAGCCTACAGCAAAACCTGCTATTGTTATTTTGCTAAATGGTCATGCTGTGAATTTGCCTTTAAAAGTTTTATGCTTGCACTTATGGGCTGGGTAGCTCTCAGCTTGGCCAGTGAAGCTTCTTACTCTGTAGTGGGTGGTGGCTGATGGAGAGATTCATAACTGATCAGAGTTCTGAGAATGAGGCTCAGTGCACACCACCAAAGTCTTTCTAGAAAATTTGATGATGATAACCAGGTTTTCCGTAAAATAACTTCGCACATTTTGTACCACCACACAGGATGTCCACCCCATCCCAATTTCCCCTGGATCAGCTTGCTCTCATTCAGGCCTGCATCCTTTCATCCCTTCTCAGCCCTATTTCTTGGCATTCATTCAATCCCCACTTTCATTTTCTTAATTGGGGACACAATGGTGAAATTACATCTCTAGTGTGAAGACATGTTTATTAACCCCTGTAGACACCTGGAGGGGTGCGCCTAGTAGGTACCATGGTGTTTTCTGATCTCCACAGAGGGAAGATTCTGTTAATGGAGTGTAAGGTCTCCAGAGAGAAGGGGTCTCCCAGAGCACACAATGTTAAAAAAACAATGTGCTCATTCACAAAGTTGTATGGATGGGAATGTTTTTTAAGTATGAGGTAAATTTGACCCAGTAGGGTGAACATTGGTTGATAGGTTAGGAGCTAAAGACTGTGTTTGAGTTCCTGTCTGTGACATCCACCTTCCCGTTCCTGTCAGTGGGATCCCACGTCAATGCTACTAGCATTTGGAGGTACTTTTTAAGTGTGAAAACCAGTTGCTCCGGCTTTCTACTTCACACAAGGGTCTAGATTAACAGCTGGAGCTCTAAGGTCAGGCATGCACAAGTCATCAGTTCACAGAGGTGTGGGGCTGAGGGGTCAGAGTGAGGGTGGTCAAGGTCAATTTTCAGAAAGATGAAACCCTAAGGAGAGAGATACTTGCTTGAGGTGATGAGGAAAGTTAATGCTAAGGCAGTGAAACCTGCTGTGAGCTGGCCGAACCAGCATCAGTCATTTCATGCTAAAGGAAAGAGATGGGACATTCATGCCCAGTTCTCATAAAACACTCTTGAAGGTATTAGATTTACTTTCATAAATTGTTTTTATCAGCCCACTTAAGTTTGTCAATTTAAGTAAAATCTTTTATGTATTACCTTATATTATAACTTACTTGTTTCATTCATTAGAATTGCAATATATCTGTCTTTCAGTTAAAGATTTTACTTTTCTTATTTTGTAAACATTTTAACATCAATAACATTGTTGTAGTTAGTATAGACAGTTGATGTTGGTGTGCATTTGTGCTTGCTTGCATGCGTGTATGTTGTATTTGGAGGTTGACATTGCGTAGCTTCTTTTATGGGTCTCTACCTTATTCACTTTCTTCTTTGAGACAGGACTAGCTGTGTAGCCTTGATGGCCTAGAGCTCACTAGGCAGATCAGGTCAGGCTTGAATTCAGAGACTACCTGCCTCTGCTTCCTGAGTGGTGGGATTAAAGTCGTGCACCACTGTCTCAAGACATCTACCTTATTCTTAAGACAGAGTCACAGAATCTTGAGTTTGCCATTTCAGCTGTACTGTCTGAGCAGTGAGCCTTGGGATCTGCCTGCCTCCCCACTGCTCCAGTGCTGGGGTTACAGATGGTACCACTACGTAGACCCGGCTATTTCAAGTGGTTGCTGGGGGATCCAAACTCAGGTCCTCATGCTTGAACAGCAGGCAACTTAGCCACTGAGCCATCTCTCTACCCCTAGGTATTTGGTTTTAGTACACCATCATGGTCATACTTAGTAAATCAACTAGTTTTTACTCTCTGTTAATGTTCCAGAGATTTGAACCCAAGCTATCACGTGTCATCAGTTTGTTGTGCAATTCTGCCCTCTGGCTCTTCCTTTTCATGTCCCATACTACAGTTCTGTTTTTTCTTAAAGCCTTATAGAAAGGCAGCGTCCTCTATTCTAGTACTCAGATGTCACCAGAGTGGCATCACTGTGCTTTCTTTCTCTACCCACTGGCCCTTCCACCCTTTACATCCTGTGATGATGTAATCACTCTTACCTCCACGTGGAAGGAGCATACCCTCATTTATGCCTCTAAAACAGTTTTATTTTATTTTTTTTAAAAAACCACTCTGGTTTCCTTACATGACTGCCAGAGAAATGACCATTTTTTTCTGTGAACCAGGGGAGGCCTGGAGGCTTTGGGAGGAAGCATGGGGCTGTTTTGGTGCAGGTATAAAATACACATGGTAGGAGAAGGTATAAGACAAGGGAAGTCATCAGGGCTTCATAAACAGACGAGAAGGAGCAGAATAACTTGAATGGAGCAGGGATCTGGGAAGGGTTTGTGGGCTTCTGGTTCTAAGGATGTGAGAGTACTGAACCTGGGGAGAAGGCTGGGAACAGGGGAAGCTTGTCTAGGTAACAAACAGGGAACGCACTAAGATTATCTAGAGAGCCTTGTCAAGGGGAGTTGGGCGAGGAGGAAAACCTCTGTACAGAAGACTGGGTGGCTATGGAGAATCAGTAATTTCATCCTTGTTTGCTGCCTAACTGCTGTGGTTCCACTCCTCTTAGAGTAGGCCCCGTCTGACTGGAATGATGGCCCAAGTCAGAGCCAGAAGGGCTGTCTGGGGCATTTAGGACCATACAGATAGGTATTCTCATGCAGGTAGGAGCATAGGCTCATGTTGGGGGGTTTGTGGGGCAGAGTCAGGACCCATTCCTAAGCCAGTGTGGCTCGCACCACACAGCAGCCTCAAGCTTCTAGGAAAGTCAGACTGTAAGTGCATCCTCTGCTTTGTTCTCTTGTTTTTGATTATTTTCCCTTTAGACACAGTAGTCTTTGAGGGTAGAGCCTGGATTTTCTTAAATACTTGTTTCTCCATGGATCCATTAAATGTCAGCTTAGTCACTTTTATCTATTTTGTATGTGGTTACCTCTTCTGTTCTGAGAACAACACAAAGTCTAGAACAAAACCCTTGTCATTCTTCAGTTTATATTCTAGGGGGATGGATAAAAACCCAAATAGATGTGAATTATTTCCATTGGTAGTAAGTGTCTGGCAAAATGATAAACCAGGTTATTGGAGTTAGAGATCTGGGTGGTAAGGAATGCAATGTGGCTCTGGATGTCTTCTGTGTGGACTGTCTGGCTCAGGTTTGTCTGGAAAGGTGCAGACATAACTCTGAGGTGGATGCTCAACCATTGTGTGATTGACTCAAGCCCCCAAGCACAGTTGTGCTTTCTTTCAAAGGGAGCTAGTGAGTCGTAGAATTAGAACGACCCTATATGGTATTTTCTACAATCCTAAAAGTCACTTTCTGATTGCGAGAATCAACGGTAGAAAATTGGTTTCTAAAGTTTCTCATTGGGGAAAATTTCAATAATTAGGAACACCTGGAACAAAATCCAAACTAATATTTTAGAAGCCATTTGACTTATGTTCATCTGAGGTCAATGTATCTACAAACCAACTTCTTGGGAATATGTTATATTTGTTCAGGAATATATGGTTTTATTTTTCATGTTTAACAAAGTTCAAAAGTATGTTTTGTATTTTGGTATTTATAATAAATATTTGCCAATATATTGACATTTTACTTTATTATAGTTTTTATTTGTATTTTTTTACTATTTGTCTAATTTGAAACTCTTTTTTTAAAATAAATATGCAAGTATACAATTAAACACAACACAGATATGATGCACCAGAATAATAGAGAGTAGATTCTAAATAACACAAATCTGATGCTCTAAGAATGGATTTCATTAATTTTTTTGCTACATAGCAAAATATTCCCCCAAACTATTTACTGTTCTATTAATTTTTAGCTTTAAACTTATTGTTATTTTTATGTGTGTGTGTGCAAATATGAATGTACACATGCCACAGTGAGCTTACGGAGGTTAGAGGACTTTTAGGAACTGGTTTCCTCTTTCCACTATATTAAGGAGAGTTAATTTGGTTTCTGTTGCACTGTGCACTCCAGGCTAACTGACCTGCAGGCTTCCAGGTATTTCACTTGGCTTTGCCTCCCATCTTGCCATAGGAGCACTGGGATTGCAGATGAGTGATACTATACCAACTTTTTAAATGAAGTCATGCTGTGTGGCAAGGGCTCTTGCCAGCTGAGTCATTTCACCAACTGTTTTATATTTGCTAAACGATTTCTGAGTCAAAGTTTTGTTCAGTTGCTCTTTAAAGATTCATGTTACAACTTATTGACCATTCTTTAAAACTGCCAACCTGAACCTCTGTCAAAGTGAGCATGTCTTTACAGCTTCTGCCAAGATGTCCAGATCTGAACTCAGTTCCGGCACTGTGACTTCATCATTTATGTCCTGTGTCCCTAAAATCAACACAGGGCTCTACTGTTGTGATGAGGAAGCAAAATCACAGCTATGAAGTTGAGTTCATCCTCCTGGGATTTTCTAACTATCCTGAGCTCCAGCGGCAGATGTTTGGGGCTTTCTTGGTTATTTATCTGGTGACTCTGATAGGAAATGCCCTCATCATCACCATCATCTTCCTGGACCAGAGCCTGCACATCCCCATGTACCTGTTCCTGCAGAACTTGTCTTTAGTGGACCTCTGTTTTAGCACAGTCATCACACCCAAAATGCTGGTGGTCCTGACCACCGAGAAAGCGACCATTTCCTTTGGGGGCTGTTTTGCACAGATGTATTTCATTGTTCTCTTTGGTGGGACTGAGTGTTTTCTCCTGGGGGTAATGGCTTATGATCGATTTGCTGCAATCTGCCATCCTCTGTCCTACCCGGTCCTTATGAACAAAAGGGTCTTTGTGAAACTGGCTGTGTTCTCATGGGTCTCAGGTACCATGATGACTACTCTGCAGACCACATGGGTGTTTAGCTTCCCCTACTGTGGCCACAGGGAAATTAACCATCTCTTCTGTGAGACTCCTCCAGTGCTGGATCTTGCATGTGCAGACACGTTCCTGTTTGAAGTCTATGCCTTCACGGGCACCATTTTGATTGTCATGGTCCCTTTCCTGTTGATACTCTTGTCTTATACTCGGATTCTCTTTGCCATCCTGAGGATGCCATCCACCACAGGGAGGCAGAAGGCCTTTTCCACGTGTGCCTCTCATCTCACGTCTGTGACCCTCTTCTATGGCACGGCCAGTATAACTTACCTACAGCCCAAATCCAGGTACTCACCGGACACCAAGAAACTGATGTCATTGGCTTACACCCTGCTCACCCCTCTGCTGAATCCACTCATCTACAGCCTGAGGAACAAGGAGATGAAAAGGGCTGTGGTGAAATTATGGCAAAGAAAAGTGGGTTTACACACAGCTTGACTTGTTGAGGACCTCGGTGCTTTTCTATCCTGCTATTGAACTCTATATGGATTTTTGCAGGTGTTGAAAACAGAGTACTTTTTTTTTGGGTAGATAATGTTTCCTTTCTTGATATTTCCATGCTTGGAGGCATATCACATTAACCTTCTCTTTTAATACTGTAGTCAATTGTTTTTAGGAGTTATATGATTCATAACACATGACTTACAATTTATTGATCCACCTTCTGTTGTTGAATACAGGTCATTGCTAGACTGTTGCCATTAAGACAAAGCTGCAATAAACATCTAATTCCTCATGTTCATGTTCTTGTTGATTTTATTTTTATATGATAGATCCTTCATGAAGACTGAGGAGATGAATTATTTTGTATTGACGTGCTTTACTAGGTGTTACAGATGCCAACTGTAATGGTGCATGCTTTCTTAAAATTATTTTTTAAATGTATTTTACCCCGACCACAGTTTCCCCTCACTTTTCTCCTCATGTTCCACCCTCTCACCTCCCTTTTACCTCACATCACTTCTCCTCTGTCTCAGTTAAGAAGGGTAAGGCCTCCCATGGGAGTTAGCCAAGCATGGCTTATCTAGATGAGGCAGGATCAAGTTCCTTCCCCCTTGCATCAAGGCTGAGCTAGACATCCGGCCAGAGGAAATAGGTTCCAAAAAGTCAGTTCATGCACCAGGGACAGTTTCTGGTCCCACTGCTAGGGTTTCCACAAACTGATCAAACTACAAATTGTCACCCACATGCAAATGAACTAGATTGGCCCCATACAGGCTCCTTAGCTGTTGGTCTACATTCTATGAGCTCCCAGGCATTCAGGTCAGCTGTCTCTGTGGGTTTCCCTGTCATGAACTTGACCCCACTTGCTCATACAATCCCTCTCCCCTCCCTTCAACTGAACTCCGAGAGCTTGGCCCAGTGCTTGGCTGTGCATCTGTGCATCCATCAGAGTCTGGATGAGGGTTCTATGATGACAGTTAGGGTAGACTCCAATATGCTTACAGGCGAGGGCCTGTTCAGGCACTCTCTCCACTATTACCAGGAGTCTTAGCTGGTGTCATTTTGTGGATTCCTTGAAGTCTCCATGGCACCAGGTTTCTCCCTAATAGTGTAATGGCCCCTCTATCAAGATATCTCTTTCATTACTCTCCCTCTCCATCCCTCCTCCAATTCAACCATCCTGATCCCTCATAGTCCCATCCCCTGCCCCCCTACACCAGTTTACCCAGAAGATCTAATCTATTTTCCCTACCCAGAGAGATCCAGTGGTGTATGCTTTTAATTCCAGCATTTGGAAGGTCAATTTAGGAAACTCCAGAGTTTCAGATCTGGGGCATGTGTTCCAGAGCACAGTGAGACTCATCTTGAGAGCATAAAGGCTGAGGATGTCACTCAACAATAGAATGCTTGCCTAACATGAACAAGGCCCTGGGTTTAATTCTCAGTACCACAAACCAAGCATGAAAGCAGAATTGCTGTTCACATGTGTCTGCTTACTTCCGGCTGATGTTGAGCCCCACTGAGCACCACTTCTATCCAGAGCAGCAGGAGACCAACTACATGAAACAATTTTTCTAGAGAGAAAATCCATTCTAAGAAAGAGTAAAGAATTCATTTATTTTTGGGTGCTCAAACTTGTTTGAATTCATACATCTTCATTTTATAATCAGAAACTGGGTTACTTTGGGATCTATGTATGTATGTATGTATGTATGTATGTATCTATCTATCTATCTATCTATCTATCTATCTATCTACATCTATATATCCGCTGCCCCGCGGAAGCCTGCCAGACTGCCTGCCTTTCCAGTTTGGCATTAGCATCTCTCACTTTATGAACAACTATGTGATGCAGGGCTGGAAAAGATGGAAAAATGGAATGGGAGGAGCATGCACTGTGGATAGAGGTGGAACTGGACATGGGACGGTAGCGACAGTTGGGAGACAAGGCTGAGGTTGACAGTGAAACATGTTATTGGCCAGTCGGGCCAGCAGGGTAGTGTACAGCAACCTGGAATGTACTCAGATGCGGACTATGCCCCTCAACACACAGACTAGCGATGGTATTGCCCTAGCTCTGGGCAGTGATGGAGGCCCAAGATGAGGAAAGTTTCTCTTTCTGGATTGGACCTCATTGGAGGACTACCATGGTCTGAGACGCGGTTGGGGGTCATGTTAGTTTTGGTGGTTCATACTGATGCCCCAGGCTGCAAGAGTCTGAGATCCGTGTGGACGTTCAAATTCTTTGTTATTGTCCGCGTGCCATGCTGCTGCTGGAGATTACACTGGTTTGAGCGGCCCTCGCCTCCACCTGAGACAGTGGTATTGGTCCTTTCTGTCACTGAGAGCCATGTCTGGGTCCATGGTTCTATTGCAGCCAGGGTCTATGTTGATGCCCGATTCCCATGTTATCACCTAAGGCCATGTTGATGTCTGTTGTCTAGACTTGGAGGGCATTGTCTGGATCCAGGGCCTACTGCGGCTGGGGCCGTGTTGGTGGTCTGTGCTGTTACCGGAAACCATGTGGAAGCACTCGATCTGTGCTCCAGCTGACAGTAAACAGCAAGCGACCTGTTTTTGCAGTGATACCGATTACTGAAGATGCACAGTTGATAGAGACGGACATGGAAGGCTTAATACGCAAGAGTCTATTGGAATTGGAATTTAAAAACACGTCCAGAAATCAGGCAAGATGTCGCATACCTGTAGTGTCAGCTGTGTGGGAGGCTGACTTGGGAGAATCATCAGTGCCCAGAGTGTAAGGCCATCATGGTTGACACAGCAACCCCTTGTCTCAAAAAACAAGAGATCTCCCACAGCAACACTTACCTAAACACTAAGAATAGAATTACCTAAAAATAAATCTAGTGAAATATATATATGTATACATATACATTTGTAATAGGAGGATGCGGGCCTGCTTTTCATCCCGATCTCTAAGAAAAAAATTACAAGATACTGTTGAAATGAAAAGTCTAAAGAAATACAGCACCATTTCATACTCACAATGGGAAGAGTAAATATTATTATGATGTCAGCTTTCTCTGATTTGATCTATCAGTTTAGTGCAATCTCAATTAAAATACAGCTACGCGATGTTGTAGGCATTGAAAGACTGATTCTAAAGTTTATATAGAAAATCAGAAAGTCCAGAATAGGCAAGAAATACTTCAGAACACAGCTGGAGGACTGCCCTCAAGACTGGCTATAAAACCTTGGTAACCAAGACAGTGTGGTAGCAGTGAAATAATAAATTAATGGGGAAGAATGGAGATCCAGAAATAAGCCTCGGAAATAAGTCATTTGATCTTAGACAATGAATCAAAGGCTATTTACTTGAGGAAGAATAATATTTTAAATAGTTGATACTTAAATAACTAGGCATCTACATGTCAAAGACATAAACCTATATAATTATATTATAATCTCAAAAATGAAAGAGATCATTAAAATGAACCTAGTTGTAAAAGGCAAATGTGTAAAGCTGCTAGAAGACAATGGAACAGAAAAATCTAGATGACCTTGTGTTTGGCAATAACTTTTTAAATATAGCACCAAAACTGTGATCCATGAAAGCCTAATTAGTCTTGGGACCGCCAGCTTTAAATTCCAACTGTTCCAGATCAGTGTGTAGTAGGGTGCCTATCGGTAGGCAGACGATAAGGGAGGAGACGACTGCCTTTGGATGTCTCCTACTGGGGTTCTGAATTGGGCTCCATGACATCCCAGCAACCAGCAATGGGGTTGTGGGTGAGGATCTCTCTAGCTGGTGGACTGATTCTGGGAGTTCCTCCCTAAGTTTCTGGTTTGGATTCTGAGTTAAGCTTTCAAGTTGAAGCTCTGGTTTGAATTTGGGTTTCAGACTCTAAGTAGTTCCAAATTTATGTGGTGGGTGATGTGGCTGAGAGGTGAGCACATAGGGAAGGGAATTGATTTTGGAAATTTCTAAGTGGGGTTCAGGGTTTGGTACCATGTGACCCAGTCCCTAGGACCTGGTAGTTGATGGGGTACCTGAGTTTGGGGAGAATGAGTGGGTAGGTGACTCAATACTAAGGAAAAAAATCCTAATTAAAAAGCACATAAAATCGGGCTGGAGAGATGGCCCAAAGGTTAAGAGCACTGACTGCTTTCCAGAGGTCCTGAGTTCAATTCCTGGTGAATTGGTGGCTCACAACCATCAATAATGAGATCTGGTGCCCCCTTCTGGCCTGAAGGCATACGTGGAGGAAGAACCCTGTACACATAATTAATAAACAAGTCTAGAATTTTTAAAAAAGCACATACAATCCATGGGTCCCCAGCATTGAAAGAAAGAAATTTAAAAAATGGGCAAAATATCTGAATAGACATTTTATTACGGATGAGAGATGGCAAATGGACATTTGAAGATGCTCAATTGCATGTGTCATTTGAGAATTGCGAATTGAAACCATAATATGATATCTTGATGGGCCTATGAGCATGGCTGAAATATAGAAGATGGACAACACGGAGTAAGGATGAGGGTCAACAGGAACACAGATTAATTTCTGGTAGACATGCAGGATAGTACAGTGCTCTGGAAGACAGCTTGACAGTTTCTTACAAAGCAGGGTGTAGTCTTACCTTACTTGTGACCCAGAAACCACATCCTACATATTTAGCCAAATGATTTGGAAACTTACATACACACAGAAGTCTGCACATATGTATTTGTAGTGGCCTTATTCACAATTTCTAGAAATTTACCAAAGAGGCAAAGCCATGCGGCAGTGAGAAGATTTTGGTTGGTAAAGATTCACAGACGGCAGGGAGCGGGTGGCTAGGAGCCTATTCCATGTGCCATTGGGATGATGGTTCATGACACTGTGAATTCTTCCAATGAAGGGAATCTAACAAAAGTTAGAGAACTGATCTAATTATTTTAATTAAATGGAATAGTTAATTTAAGAATGTTAATTTTTTTTACTGGTGTATAAAATATTAGACAAGGTTGAGTTATATAAAACCCATATCAAAATTAAAATAGAACAGGAGAAAAATGTTCGAGATAACAAATCCCTGAGAGTCACATTTGCACATCTGTCTTCTGTCTCCCAATATTCTCTTCTCCTCCCTTCTGTTCCTTCTCCTTCTCTTTTTCCTTCCCTTTTTCCTTCTTCCTCATTCCTTTTATTTTCCCTTCCTCGCCTTCTTCCTCTCTCTCCCTCCTCCTTTCCTCTGCCTCATCATGTATGCTACTCATATATTGTAGGTATTAACCCCTTATTAGATATATGGTTTATTAATAATTTCAAACCACAAACTTATTTTTCGCATTGTTCCCCTTTTATGTGTACAGTGCTCTTCGTGTGATGTCATTCCCCTCGTCATTCATTCCTGCAATGTGAGCTCTTGATATCATATAAAAAGCAGCACACATGCACACACTGGAAACACACTTGTCGGCTTTCCTTCTACGTTTTTATTCTAGAAATTTTATGTTTTCAGGCCTTACATTTAAGTCTCCAACCCATTTTTCTTCTGGGCTTTTGGAGATAGTCTTACTCTGTAGCTTAGGAAGTCTTGGGACTCACCATGTAGATACGGATGTATTTTCATCCCTTCACATGGGCATTCTTTTTCTTTTCCTCCATCTATTGAAAAGACTGTATCTCCTTGGGATTTATTCTTGGTGCCTTTAGTTGCTTTTATAAAATCCAGTAAGACTAGGATTATCTGGGTTATAATGTCAGGAGAAATCACCACATCTAATACAGGAAAGTGGTACCCAGACAGTTTTAATTGCACACATTTCCTTCCTAGTACTTTTCATCTTGGCCATGGAAGCTTGGGCTCTTTAAATACCAGTCAGAGCTTGTTGAAATGAAGGTTTCAGCAAACAATTATAGCATCCTTCTCTTTACTCTCACCTCTTAACCCTTGGGTGTCAAACATGAACACATGCCAGATTATAATACTATCATGGCTTTTATACATCTAGACTCCCCTGTAATTTCATCAGGAGTCTTTCCTTTTATTAATTTTTTTTCACACATTATATTTTGATCATGTTCCCCCCTGTTCCTCCCTGATCTTTCCTACCTCCATATCCATCCAACTTCATGACTTATATTCCTCTAGACATGACATTGAATCAGGAATTGTTTATACTTTTAGATATAACCTTTTTTAATTACTAACAATATTCTCTTTTATCCAAATTAAGATACTTTCCCCCTTTTTATCTCTCTGGCAGTAATGCAATGACACAATTTCTTGTGCTTCTTTTTGAACTCATTCTGTTGTTTCTCTTGTTCAATAGTAGAGACTCAACGGGACTTGATGACTTCTGTATGTCATTTTCCCCTTTACTGACTGCAAGGGCCACACAGACTTTTTTTACTGTGACAGGAGCAGATTTGGCATCCGTACAGAGGTCATAACAGGGCTGTTGACAGTTGGGCTTTCAGCTTGTTTGTCAAAAAGGAGGTCAATTCAATAGATACTCCTGAGTTAGTAGAGCATATCTATTAATCCTCGACTCCTTTTAAGCACCTGACATGAAGGTGTGCACTGCTGAGGACATGACACACAGGGAGGTCATTTGTCTCTGCCTCTAGCGGTTTCCCACCTTCCATTTCTCTTCATTGCTGCCCTCCAGGCCTGTCCATCCACTGTCTGTATCATTGTATGGCCTCATTCATTCTGCTCCATTTCCACTCCTCACCAGCCTGTCTAACAAAAACAACGAATGCAAGTTTATTGACTCTCACTGTTTATCTTTCCTTCTGTCGTCACACAATGATTGCAGGTATACAAAGCATTTTCTCACGAGGAAGTCAGCATATGGAACCATAGTCATTGCTGAGCCTCCTTTCTTTTGGCACAATATTTCATTTTTTTTTGGCTAGGGAAGTTTTTTAAATTAAATATTTTCAGGTGTGTATTGTTGGGATTGACACCAAGCCAAGTTATAGAGAAATTCTATGAAAATTATGCACCTAGATGCATATTTCATCCCAGTGATGGCCATGCAGTGTGACTCAGATAACCACTCCACAAAGGTCAGGAGTCCTTGGGTTAATTTTTAGAAGCAAAATCGCCTTTTCCTCAGGACGAGTTGTACATTTACACTGGACACAGAATAGAGAGATATTGGCAGCCCTGATCTTTTTAAAGGTTTGTTCCTTGACAGTGGAACCCACTCTAGAAAAGCAGAGGTATGATATAGAGAAAAGAATCCATGTCTCTTGACAATGCAAAACTCCTCTAAGAAAGCAGTGATGAGAGACTGAGAAAAGAATTTATGCCCTGGCCACATCATCTGAGCTCTGGAGAAAGCTAAGTCTTGACTGATTCATCCCTCTATTGGCTGAGGCTGAGACATGTCAAGTCAGTTTGGGCTAGCTCATAAGTCCCCTGACTCTTCTACAGGGCCCATGAGAATAAATAAGGTTATCTTTATTTCACTAAAAAAATTAATAGAAATGGAGAACTTACACCGTTTGCTCAAATTACTCCACCTGGCATAGTTGTCTTAAATTTAACTTGGTAAGATCTAACTATGAAAATAAATTATAAACACCTTTTATCCACAAAATTATCACTCTGAACTATTTTTAAGTATTCTTAGTTTTTGAGAATTTCACACACATATAATGAAATATAATCATATCTTCCTCCATTTACCCCTTCAATGCTCTTCATATCCCCCTATCATGCCCCATTCAGCTTCATGTCTATTCCTTTCATCACTCACTAAGTTCAGTTAGTGATGCCCACATATGCATGGACTTGGGGCCACCCACTGGATCATGGAAGACCTAAGAGTTGCCAGATCCTCAATAAAGAAAGATTCTCTCCCCTCTAGCAATTATCCTGGTATAAAGTCCATGACTGGGAAGGTCGTAGACCCTACAGCAAAACCTGCTATTGTTATTTTGCTAAATGGTCATGCTGAATTTGCCTTTAAAAGTTTTATGCTTGCACTTATGGGCCTGGGTAGCTCTCAGCTTGGCCAGTGAAGCTTCTTACTCTGTAGTGAGCGGTGGCTGATGGAGAGATTCATAACTGATCAGAGTTCTGAGAATGAGGCTCAGTGCACACCACCAAAGTCTTTCTAGAAAATTTGATGATGATAACCAGGTTTTCCATAAAATAACTTCACACATTTTGTACCACCACACAGGATGTCCACCCCATCCCAATTTCCCCTGGATCAGCTTGCTCTCATTCAGGCCTGCATCCTTTCATCCCTTCTCAGCCCTATTTCTTGGCATTCATTCAATCCCCACTTTCATTTTCTTAATTGGGGACACAATGGTGAAATTACATCTCTAGTGTGAAGACATGTTTATTAACCCCTGTAGACACCTGGAGGGGAGCACCTAGTTGGTACCATGGTGTTTTCTGATCTCCACAGAGGGAAGCCTCTGTTAACGGAGTGTAAGGTCTCCAGAGAGAAGGGGTCTCCCAGAGCACACAATGTTAAAAAAACAATGTGCTCATTCACAAAGTTGTATGGATGGGAATATTTTTTAAGCATGAGGTCAAATATCTGACCCAGTAGGGTGAACATTGGTTGATAGGTTAGGAGCTAAAGACTGTGTTTCAGTTCCTGTCTGTGTCTTCCACCTTCCTACTCCTGTCCGTTGGATCCCACGTCAATGCTACTAGCATTTGGAGGTACTTTTTAAGTGTGAAAACCAGTTGCTCCGGCTTTCTACTTCACACAAGGGTCTAGATTAACAGCTGGAGCTCTAAGGTCAGGCATGCACAAGTCATCAGTTCACAGAGGTGTGGGGCTGAGGGGTCAGAGTGAGGGTGGTCAAGGTTAATTTTCAGAAAGATTAAACCCTAAGGAGAGAGATACTTGCTTGAGGTAATGAGGAAAGTTAATGCTAAGGCAGTGAAACCTGCTGTGAGCTGGCCGAACCAGCATCAGTCATTTCATGCTAAAGAGATGGGACATTCATGCCCAGTTCTCATAAAATACTCTTGAAGGTATTAGATTTACTTTCATAAATTGTCTTTATCAGCCCACTTAAGTTTGTCAATTTATGTAAAATCTTTTATGTATTATCTTATATTATAACTTACTTGTTTCATTCATTAGAGATGCAATATATGTCTTTCAGTTAAAGATTTTACTTTTCTTATTTTGTAAACATTTTAACATCAATAACATTGTTGTAGTTAGTATAGACAGTTGATGTTGGTGTGCATTTGTGCTTGCTTGCATGCGTGTATGTTGTATTTGGAGGTTGACATTGTGTAGCTTCTTTTATGGGTCTCTACCTTATTCACTTTCTTCTTTGAGACAGGACTAGCTGTGTAGCCTTGATGGCCTAGAGCTCACTAGGCAGATCAGGTCAGGCTTGAATTCAGAGACTACCTGCCTCTGCTTCCTGAGTGGTGGGATTAAAGTCGTGCACCACTGTCTCAAGACATCTACCTTATTCTTAAGACAGAGTCACAGAATCTTGATTTTGCCATTTCAGCTTTACTGTCTGAGCAGTGAGCCTTGGGATCTGCCTGCCTCCCCACTTCTCCAGTGCTGGGGTTACAGATGGTACCACTACGTAGACCCGGCTATTTCAAGTGGTTGCTGGGGGATCCAAACTCAGGTCCTCATGCTTAAATAGCAAGCAACTTAGCCACTGAGCCATCTCTCTACCCCTAGGTATTTGGTTTTAGTACACCATCATGGTCATACTTAGTAAATCAACTAGTTTTTACTCTGTGTTAATGTCCCAAAGATTTGAACCCAAGCTATCAAGTGTCTTCAGTTTGTTGTGCAATTCTGTCCTCTGGCTCTCCTTTTTCATGTCCCATACTACAGTTCTGTTTTTTTCTAAAGCCTTATAGAAAGGCAGCGTCCTCTATTCTAGTACTCAGATGTCACCAGAGTGGCATCACCGTGCTTTCTTTCTCTACCCACTGGCCCTTCCACCTTTTAGATCCCGTGATGATGTAATCACTCTTATCTCCACGTGGAAGGAGCATTCCCTCATTTATGCCTCTAAAACAGTTTTATTTTATTTTATTTTTTTAAAAAACCACTCTGGTTTCCTTACATGACTGCCGGAGAAATGACCATTTTTTTCTGTGAACCAGGGGAGGCCTGGAGGCTTTGGGAGGAAGCATGGGGCTGTTTTGGTGCAGGTATAAAATACACATGGTAGGAAAAGGTATAAGACAAGGGACGTCATCAGGGCTTCATAAACAGATGAGAAGGAGCAGAGGAACTTGAATGGAGCAGGAATCAGGGAAGGATTTGTGGGTTTTTTGTTCTAAGGATGTGAGAGTACTGACATTGGGGAGAAGGCTGGGAACAGGGGGAGTTTGTCTAGGTAGCGCAGGTAGCGTGCTAAGCCTTATCTAGAGAGCCTTGTCAAGGGGAGTTGGGCGAGGAAGAAAACCTCTGTACAGAAGACTGGGTGGCTGTGGAGAATCAGGAATTTCATGCTTGTTTGCTGCCTAACTGCTGTGGTTCCACTCCTCTCAGTGTAGGCCCCGTCTGACTGTAATGATGGCCCAAGTCAGAGCCAGAAGGGCTGTCTGGGGTCATTTTGGACCATACAGATAGGGATTCTCATGCAGGGAGGAGCACAGGCTCATGTTGGGGGGTTCGTGGCTGAGTCAGGACCCATTCCTAAGCCAGTGTGGCTCGCACCCCACAGCAACCTCAAGCTTCTAGGGAAGTCAGACCGTAAGTGCATCCTCTACTTTGTTCTCTTGTTTTTGATTATTTTCACTTTAGACACAGTAGTCATTGAGGGTAGAGCCTGGATTTTCTTAAATACCTGTTTCTCCATGGATCCATTAAATGTCAGCTTAGTCACTTTTATCTATTATGTATGCGGTTACCTCTTCTGTTCTGAGAACAACACAAAGTCTAGAACAAAACCCTTGTCATCCTTCAGTTTATATTCTAGAGGGATGGATAAAAACCCAAATAGATGTGGATTCTTTCCTTTGGAAGTGTCTGGCAAAATGATAAACCAGGTTATTGGAGTTAGAGATCGGGGTGGTAAGGAATGCAATGTGGCTCTGGATGTCTTCTGTGTGGACTGTCTGGCTCAGGTTTATCTGGAAGGGTGCAGACATAACTCTGAGGTGGGTGCTCAACCATTGTGTGATTGACTCAAACCCCCAAGCACAGCTGTGCATTCTTTCAAAGGGAGCTACTGAGTCATAGAATTAGAATGACTGTATATGGTATTTTCTACAGTCCTAAAAGTCACTTTCTGATTACGAGAATCAACGGTAGAAAATTGGTTTCTAAAGTTTCTCATTGGGGAAAATTTCAATAATTACGAACACCTGGACCAAAATCCAAACTAATATTTTAGAAGCCATTTGACTTATGTTCTTCTGAGGTCAATGTATCTACAAACCAACTTCTTGGGAATATGTTATATTTGTTCAGGAATATATGGTTTTATTTTTCATGTTTAACAAAGTAACAAAAGTATGTTTTGTATTTTGGTATTTATAATAAATATTTGCCAATATGTTGACATTTTAATTTATTAAGTTTTAATTTGTATTTTTTTACTATTTGGCTAATTTGAAACTCTTTATTTAAAATAAATATGCAAGTACACAATTAAACACAACACAGATATGATGCACCACAGTAATAGAGAGTAGATTCTAAATAACACAAATCTGATGCTCTAAGAATGGATTTCATTAATTTTTTTGCTACATAGCAAAATATTCCCCCAAACTATTTACTGTTCTATTAATTTTTAGCTTTAAACTTATTGTTATTTTTATGTGTGTGTGTGCAAATATGAATGTACACATGCCACAGTGAGCTCGTGGATGTCAGAGGACCTTTGGGAACTGGTTTCCTCTTTCCACTATATTAAGGAGAGTTAATTTGGTTTCTGTTGCACTGTGCACTCCAGGCTAACTGACCCGCAAGCTTTCAGGTATTTCACTTGGCTTTGCCTCCCATCTTGCCATAGGAGCACTGGGATTGCAGATGAGTGATACTATACCAACGTTTTAAATGAGGGATCCAGGGATGGAGCTGAAGTCAGGCTGTGTGGCCAGGGCTCTTACCAGCAGAGTCATTTCACCAACTGTTTTATATTTGCTAGACGATTTCTGAGTCAAAGTTTTGTTCATTTGCTCTTTAAAGATTCATTGTTACAACTTACTGGCCATTCTTTAAAACTGCCAGCCTGAACCTCTGTCAAAATGAGCATGCCATTACAGTTTCCGCCAAGATGTCCAGATCTCAACTCAGCTCCTGCACTGTGACTTCATCATTTATGTCCTGTGTCCCTAAAATCAACACAGGGCTCTGCTGTTGTGATGAGGAAGCAAAATCACAGCTCTGAAGTTGAGTTCATCCTCCTGGGATTTTCTACCTTTCCTGAACTCCAAGGGCAAATGTTTGGGACTTTCTTGGTTATTTATCTGGTGACTCTGATAGGAAATGCCCTCATCATCACCATCATCTTCCTGGACCAGAGCCTGCATATCCCCATGTACCTGTTCCTGCAGAACTTGTCTTTAGTAGACCTCTGTTTTAGCACAGTCATCACACCCAAAATGTTGGTGGTCCTGACCACCGAGAAAGCGACCATTTCCTTTGGGGGCTGTTTTGCACAGATGTATTTCATTCTTCTCTTTGGTGGGACTGAGTGTTTTCTCCTGGGGGCAATGGCTTATGACCGATTTGCTGCAATCTGCCATCCTCTGTCCTACCCGGTCCTTATGAACAAAAGGGTCTTTGTGAAACTGGCTGTGTTCTCATGGGTCTCAGGTACCATGATGACTACTCTGCAGACCACATGGGTGTTTAGTTTCCCCTACTGTGGCCACAGGGAAATTAACCATCTCTTCTGTGAGACTCCCCCAGTGCTGGAGCTTGCATGTGCAGACACGTTCCTGTTTGAAGTCTATGCCTTCACGGGCACCATTTTGGTTGTCACGGCCCCCTTCCTGTTGATACTCTTGTCTTATACTCGGATTCTCTTTGCCATCCTGAGGATGCCATCCACCACAGGGAGGCAGAAGGCCTTTTCCACGTGTGCCTCTCATCTCACGTCTGTCACCTTCTTCTATGGCACGGCCAGTATAACTTACCTACAGCCCAAATCCAGGTACTCACCGGACACCAAGAAACTGATGTCTTTGGCTTACACCCTGCTCACCCCTCTGCTGAATCCACTCATCTACAGCCTGAGGAACAAGGAGATGAAAAGGGCTGTGGTGAAATTATGGCAAAGAAAAGTGGGTTTACACACGGCTTGACTTGTTGAGGACCTCGGTGCTTTTCTATCCTGCTATTGAACTCTATATGGATTTTTGCAGGTGTTGAAAACAGAGTACTTTTTTTTTGATAGATAATGTTTCCTTTCTTGATATCTCCATGCTTGGAGGCATATCACATTAACCTTCTCTTTTAATACTGTAGTCAATTGTTTTTAGGAGGTATATGATCCATAACACATGACTCACAATCTATTGATCCACCTTCTGTTGTTGAATACAGGTCATTGCTAGACTGTTGCCATTAAGACAAAGCTGCAGTAAACATCTAATTCCTCATGTTCATGTTCTTGTTGATTTTATTTTTATGTGAGAGATCCCTCACGAAGACTGAGTAGATGAATTATTTTGTATTGACGTGCTTTACTAGGTGTTACAGATGCCAACTGAAGTGGTGCTTGCTTTCTTAAAATTATTTTTTAAATTTATTTTACCCCGACCACAGTTTCCCCTCACTCTTCTCCTCTTGTTCCATCCTCTCACCTCCCTTTTAACAAACATCACTTCTCCTCTGTCTCAGTTAAGAAGGGTAAGGCCTCCCATGAGAGTTAGCCAAGCATGGCTTATCTAGATGAGTCAGGATCAAGCTCCTTCGCTCTTGCATCAAGGCTGAGCTAGACATCTGGCCAGAGGAAATAGGTTCCAAGAAGCCAGTTCATGCACCAGGGACAGGTTCTGGTCCCACTGCTAAGGTTTCCACAAACAGATTTGCACCCACATGCAAATGAACTAGGTTGGTCCCATGCAGGCTCCCTAGCTGTTGGTCCAGATTCTATGAGCTCCCAGGCATTCAGGTCAGCTGTCTCTGTGGGTTTCCCTGTCATGAACTTGACCCCACTGCTCATACAATCCCTCTTCCCTCCCTTCAACTGAACTCCGAGGGCTTGACCCAGTGCGTGGCTGTGCATCTCTGCATCCATCAGAGTCTGGATGAAGGTTCTATGATGACAGTTAGGGTAGACTCCAATATGCTTACAGGCGAGGGCCTGTTCAGGCACCCTCTCCACTATTACCAGGAGTCTTAGTTGGGGTCATTTTGTGGATTCCTGGGAGTCTCCATGGTACCAGGTTTCTCCCTAATAGTGTAATGGCCCCTCTATCCAGATATCTCTTTTGTTACTCTCCCTCTCCATCCCTCCTCCAATTCAACCATCTCGATCCCTCATATTCCCATCCCCTGCCTCCCTACACCAGTTTACCCAGAAGATCTAATCTATTTTCCTTCCCAGGGTGATCCAGTGGTGTATGCTTTTAATTCCAGTATTTGAAAGGTCATTTTAGGAAACTCCAGAGTTTAAGATCTGGGGTACATGTGTTCCAGAGCACAGTGAGACACATCTTGAGAACATAAAGGCTGAGGATATCACTCAACAATAGAATGCTTGCCTAACATGAACAAGGCCCTGGGTTTAATTCTCAGTACCACAAACCAAGCATGAAAGCAGAAATGCTGTTCACATGTGTCTGCTTACTTCCGGCTGATGTTGAGCCCCACTGAGCACCACTTCTATCTGGAGCAGCAGGAGACCAACTACATGAAATGATTTTTCTAGAGAGAAAATCCATTCTAAAAAAGAGTAAAGAATTCATTTATTTTTGGGTGCTCAAACTTGTTTGAATTCATACATCCTCACTTTACAATCACAAACTGGGTTACTTTGGGATCTATGTATGTATGTATGTATGTATGTATGTATGTATCTATCTATCTATCTATCTATCTATCTACATCTATATATCCGCTGCCCCGAGGAAGCCTGCCAGGCTGCCTGCCTTTCCAGGTTGGCATTAGCATCTGTCACTTTGATGAACAACTATGTGATGCAGGGCTGGAAAAGATGGAAAAATGGAATGGGAGGAGCATGCACTGTGGATAGAGGTGGAACTGGACACGGGACGGTAGTGACAGTTGGGAGACAAGGCTGGGGTTGACAGTGAAACATGTTATGGGCCAGTCGAGCCAGCAGGGTAGTTAGTGTACAGTAGCCTGGAATGTACTCAGACGCGGACTCAGTCCCTCAGCACACAGACTAGCCATGGGATTGCCCTATCTCTGGGCAGCGATGGAGGCCAAAGATGAGGAAAGTTTCTCTTTCTGGATTGGACCTCATTGGAGGACTACCATGGTCTGAGACGCGGTTGGGGGTCATGTTAGTTTTGGTGGTTCATACTGATGCCCCAGGCTGCAAGATCTGAGATCCGTGTGAACGTTCAAATTCTTTGTTATTGTCCGCGTGCCATGCTGCTGCTGGAGATTACACTGGTTTGAGCGGCCCTCGCCTCCACCTGAGACAGTGGTATTGGTCCTTTCTGTCACTGAGAGCCATGTCTGGGTCCATGGTTCTATTGCAGCCAGGGTCTATGTTGATGCCCGAGGCCCATGTTATCACCTAAGGCCATGTTGATGTCTGTGGTCTAGACTTGTAGGGCACTGTCTGGATCCAGGGACTACTGCGACTGGGGCCGTGTTGGTGGTCTGTGCTGTTACCGGAAACCATGTGGAAGCACTCGATCTCTTCTCCAGCTGACAGTAAACAGCAAGCGACCTGTTTTTGCAGTGATACCGATTACCGAAGATGCCCAGTTGATAGAGACGGACATGGAAGGCTTAATACGCAAGAGTCTATTGGAATTGGAATTTAAAAACACGTCAAGAAATCAGGCAAGATGTTGCATACCTGTAGTGTCAGCTGTGTGGGAGGCTGACTTGGGAGAATCATCAGTGCCCAGAGTGTAAGGCCATCATGGTTGACACAGCAACCCCTTGTCTCAAAAAACAAGAGATCTCCCACAGCAACACTTACCTGAACACTAAGAATAGAATTACCTAAAAATAAATCTAGTGAAATATATATATGTATACATATACATTTGTAATAGGAGGATGCGGGCCTGCTTTTCATCCCGATCTCTAAGAAAAAATTTACAAGATACTGTTGAAATTAAAAGTCTAAAGAAATACAGCACCATTCCATACTCACAATGGGAAGAGTAAATATTATTATGATGTCAGCTTTCTCTGATTTGATCTATCAGTTTAGTGCAATCTCAATTAAAATACAGCTACGTGATGTTGTAGGCGTTGAAAGACTGATTCTAAAGTTTATATAGAAAATCAGAAAGTCCAGAATAGGTAAGAAATACTTCAGAACACAGCTGGAGGACTGCCCTCAAAACTTGCTATAAAACCTTGGTAACCAAGACAGTGTGGTATCAGTGAAATAATAAATTAATGGGGAAGAATGGAGATCCAGAAATAAGGCTAGGAAATAAGTCATTTGATCTTAGACAATGAATCAAAGGCTATTTACTTGAGGAAGAATAATATTTTAAATAGTTGTTGCTTAAATAAGTAGGCATCTACATGTCAAAGACATAAACCTATATAATTATATTATAATCTCAAAAATGAAAGAGATCATTAAAATGAACCTAGTTGTAAAAAGCAAATGTGTAAAGCTGCTATAAGACAATGAAACAAAAAAATCTAGGTGACCTTGTGTTTGGCAATAACTTTTTAAATATAGCACAAAAATTGTGATCCATGAAAGCCTAATTAGTCTTGGGACTGCCAGCTTTAAATTCCAACTGTTCCAGATCAGTGTGTAGTAGGGTGCCTATCGGTAGGCAGACGATAAGGGAGGAGACGACTGCCTTTGGATGTCTCCTACTGGGGTTCTGAATTGGGCTCCATGACATCCCAGGAACCAGCCATGGGGTTGTGGGTGAGGATCTCTCTAGCTGGTGGACTGATTCTGGGAGTTCCTCCCTAAGTTTCTGGTTTGGATTCTGAGTTAAGATTCCAAGTTGAAGCTCTGGTTTGAATTTGGGTTTCAGACTCTAAGTAGTTCCAAATTTATGTGGTGGGTGATGTGGCTGAGAGGTGAGCACGTAGGGAAGGGAATTGATTTTGGAAATTTCTAAGTGGGGTTCAGGGTTTGGTACCATGTGACCCAGTCCCTAGGACCTGGTAGTTGATGGGGTACCTGCATTTGGGGAGAAAGAGTGGGTAGGTGACTCAATATTAAGGAAAAAAATCCTAATTAAAAAGCACATAAAATCGGGCTAAAGAGATGGTTCAAAGGTTAAGAGCACTGACTGCTTTTCAGAGGTCCTGAGTTCAATTACTGGCAACCACATGGTGGTTCACAACCATCAATAATGAGATCTGGTGCCCCCTTCTGGCCTGAAGGCATACATGGAGGAAGAACCCCGTACACGTAATTAATAAATAAGTCTAGATTTTTTTTTTAAAAAACACATAAAATTCATGGGTCCCCAGCATTGAAAGAAAGATATTTAAAAAATGGGCAAAATATTTGAATAGACATTTTATTACAGATGAGAGATGGCAAATGGACATTTAAAGATGCTCAATTGCATGTGTCATTGGAGAATTGCGAATTGAAACCATAATAAGAAATCTTGATGGGCCTATAAGCATGGCTGAAATATAGAAGATGGACAACACGGAGTAAGGATGAGGGTCAACAGGAACACAAATTAATTTCTGGTAGACATGCAGGATAGTACAGTGCTCTGGAAGACAGCTTGACAGTTTCTTACAAAGCAGGGTGTAGTCTTACCTTACTTGTGACCCAGAAACCACATCCTAGATATTTAGCCAAGTGATTTGGAAACTTACATACACACAGAAGTCTGCACACATGTATTTGTAGTGGCCTTATTCACAATTTCTAGGAATTTACCAAAGAGGCAACGCCATGGGGCAGTGGGAAGATCTTGGTTGGTAAAGATTCACAGACGGCAGGGAGCGAGTGGCTAGGAGCCTATTCCATGTGCCATTGGGATGATGGTTCATGACACTGTGAATTCTTCCAATGAAGGGAATCTAACAAAAGTTAGAGAACTGATCTAATTATTTTATAAATTGGAATAGTTAATTTAAGAATGTTAACTTTTTTTTACTGGTGTATAAAATATTAGACAAGGTTGAGTTATATAAAACCCATATCAAAATTAAAAAAGAACAGGAGAAAAATGTCTGAGATAACAAATCCCTGAAAGCCACATTTGCACATCTGTCTTCTGTCTCCCAATTATTCTTTTCGCCTCCCCTCTCTTCCTCCTCCTTCTCTTTTTCCTTTCCTTTTTCCTTCTTCCTCATTCCTTTTATTTTCCCTTCCTCGCCTTCTTCCTCTCTCTCCCTCCTCCTTCTTTCCTCTGCCTCATCATGTATGCTACTCATATAATGTAGGTATTAACCCCTTATTAGATATATGGTTTATTAATAATTTCAAACCACAAACTGATTTTTCGCATTGTTCCCCTTTTATGTGTACAGTGATCTTAGTGTGATGTCATTCCCCTTGTCATTCATTCCTGCAGTGTGAGCTCTTGATATCATATAAAAAGCAGCACACATGCACACACCGGAAACACACTTGTCGGCTTTCCTTCTACGTTTTTGTTCTAGAAATTTTATGTTTTCAGGCCTTACATTTAAGTCTCCAACCCATTTTTCTTCTGGGCTTTTGGAAATAGTCTTACTCTGTAGCTTAGGAAGTCTTGGGACTCACCATGTAGATACGGATATATTTTCATCCCTTCACATGGGCGTTCTTTTTCTTTACCTCCATTTATTGAAGAGACTGTCTCTCCTTGGAATTTATTCTTGGTGCCTTTAGTTGCTTTTATAAAATCCAGTAAGACTAGGATTATCTGGGTTATAATGTCAGGAGAAATCACCACATATAATACAGGAAAGTGGTACCCAGACAGTTTTAATTGCACATGTTTCCTTCCTAGTACTTTTCATCTTGGCCATGGACGCTTGGGCTCTTTAAATACCAGTCAGAGCTTGTTGAAATGAAGGTTTCAGCAAATAATTTAGTATCCTTCTCTTTACTCTCACCTCTTAACCCTAACCTTGGGTATCAAACATGAACACATGCCAGATTATAATACTATCATGGCTTATTTACATTTAGACTCCTCTGTAATTTCATCAGGAGTCTTTCCTTTTATTAATTTTTTCACACATTATATTTTGATCATGTTTTCCCCCCCCGTTCCTCCCTGATCTTTCCTACCTCCATATCCATCCAACTTTATGACTGATATTCCTCTAGACGTGACATTGAATCAGGAATTGTCACTTTTATTATATACTTTTAGGAATTATATATATTTCTTATATATAATTATATATTATATATATAATTTAGGAATTATATACTTTTAGATGTAACTGTTTAGAATTAGTAAAAATATTCTCTTTTATCCAAATTAAGATACTTTCCCCTTTTTATCTCTCTGGCAGTAATGCAATGACACAATTTCTTGTGCTTCTTTTTGAACTCATTCTGCTGTGTCTCTTGTTCAATAGTAGAGACTCAACGGGACTTGATGACTTCTGTATGTCATTTTCCCCTTTACTGACTGCAAGGGCCACACAGACTGTTTTACTGTGACAGAAGCAGATTTGTCATCCATACAGAGGTCATAGCAGTGCTGTTGACAGTTGTGCTTTCAACCTGTTTGTCCAAAAGGAGGTCAATTCAACAGAGACTCCCGAGTTAGTAGAGTGTATCTATCAATACTCGACTCCTTTTAAACACCTGACATGAAGGTGTGCACTGCTGATGACATGACACACAGCGAGGTAATTTGTCTCTGCCTCTGGCTGTTTCCACCTTCCATTTCTCTTCATCGCTGCCCTCCAGGCCTGTCCATCCACTGTCTGTATCATTGTATGGCCTCATTCATTCTGTTCCATTTCCACTCCTCAACAGCCTGTCTAACAAAAACAGCTAATGCAGGTTTATTGACTCTCACTGTTTATCTTTCCTTCTGTCGTCACACAATGATTGCAGGTATACAAAGCATTTTCTCACGAGGAAGTCAGCATATGGAACCATAGTCATTGCTGAGCCTCCTTTCTTTAGGCACAATATTTCGTTTTTTTTGGCTAGGGAAGTTTTTTAAATTAAATATTTTCAGGTGTGTATTGTTGGGATTGACACCAAGCCAAGTTATAGAGCAGTTCTATGAAAATTATGCACCTAGATTCATATTCCGTTCCAGTGATGGCCATGCAGTGTGACTCAGATAACCACTCCACAAAAGTCAGAAGTCCTTGGGTTAATTTTTAGAAGCAAAATCGCCTTTTTCTCAGGACGAGTGGTACATTTACACTGAATAGAGAGATATTGGCAGCCCTGATTTTTTTTAAAGGATTGTTCCTTGACAATGGAACCCACTCTAGAAAAGCAGATGTATGATATAGAGAAAAGAATCCATGTCTCTTGACAATGCAAAACTCCTCTAAGAAAGCAGTGATGAGAGACTGAGAAAAGAATTTATGCCCTGGCCACATCATCTGAGCTCTGGAGAAAGCTAAGTCTTGACTGATTCATCCCTTTATTGGCTGAGGCTGAGACATGTCAAGTCAGTTTGGACTAGCTCATAAGTCCCCTGACTCTTCTACAGGGCCCATGAGAATAAATAAGATTATCTTTATTTCACTAAAAATAATTAATAGATATGGAGAACTTACACCATTTGCTCAAATTACTCCACCTGGCATAGGTGTCTTAAATTTAAGTTAGTAAGATCTAACTATGAAAATAAATTGTAAACACTTTTTATCCACAAAATTATCATTCTGAACTATTTTTAAGTATTCTTAGTTTTTGAGAATTTCACACACATATAATGAAATATAATCATATCTTCCTCCATTTACTCCTTCAATGCTCTTTATATTCCCCCATCATTCCCCATTCAGCTTCATATCTATTCCTTTGATCACTCACTAAGTTCAGTTAGTGTTGCCCATATATGCATGGACTTGGGGCCACCCACTGGATCATGGAAGACCTAAGAGTTGCCAGATCCTCAATAAAGAAAGATTCTCTCCCCTCTAGCAATTATCCTGGTATAAAGTCCATGACTGGGAAGGTCATAGAGCCTACAGCAAAACCTGCTATTGTTATTTTGCTAAATGGTCATGCTGTGAATTTGCCTTTAAAAGTTTTATGCTTGCACTTATGGGCTGGGTAGCTCTCAGCTTGGCCAGTGAAGCTTCTTACTCTGTAGTGGGTGGTGGCTGATGGAGAGATTCATAACTGATCAGAGTTCTGAGAATGAGGCTCAGTGCACACCACCAAAGTCTTTCTAGAAAATTTGATGATGATAACCAGGTTTTCCGTAAAATAACTTCGCACATTTTGTACCACCACACAGGATGTCCACCCCATCCCAATTTCCCCTGGATCAGCTTGCTCTCATTCAGGCCTGCATCCTTTCATCCCTTCTCAGCCCTATTTCTTGGCATTCATTCAATCCCCACTTTCATTTTCTTAATTGGGGACACAATGGTGAAATTACATCTCTAGTGTGAAGACATGTTTATTAACCCCTGTAGACACCTGGAGGGGTGCGCCTAGTAGGTACCATGGTGTTTTCTGATCTCCACAGAGGGAAGATTCTGTTAATGGAGTGTAAGGTCTCCAGAGAGAAGGGGTCTCCAAGAGCACACAATGTTAAAAAAACAATGTGCTCATTCACAAAGTTGTATGGATGGGAATGTTTTTTAAGTATGAGGTAAATTTGACCCAGTAGGGTGAACATTGGTTGATAGGTTAGGAGCTAAAGACTGTGTTTGAGTTCCTGTCTGTGACATCCACCTTCCCGTTCCTGTCAGTGGGATCCCACGTCAATGCTACTAGCATTTGGAGGTACTTTTTAAGTGTGAAAACCAGTTGCTCCGGCTTTCTACTTCACACAAGGGTCTAGATTAACAGCTGGAGCTCTAAGGTCAGGCATGCACAAGTCATCAGTTCACAGAGGTGTGGGGCTGAGGGGTCAGAGTGAGGGTGGTCAAGGTCAATTTTCAGAAAGATGAAACCCTAAGGAGAGAGATACTTGCTTGAGGTGATGAGGAAAGTTAATGCTAAGGCAGTGAAACCTGCTGTGAGCTGGCCGAACCAGCATCAGTCATTTCATGCTAAAGGAAAGAGATGGGACATTCATGCCCAGTTCTCATAAAACACTCTTGAAGGTATTAGATTTACTTTCATAAATTGTCTTTATCAGCCCACTTAAGTTTGTCAATTTAAGTAAAATCTTTTATGTATTATCTTATATTATAACTTACTTGTTTCATTCATTAGAAATGCATTATATCTGTCTTTCAGTAAAAGATTTTACTTTTCTTATTTTGTAAACATTTTAACATCAATAACATTGTTGTAGTTAGTATAGACAGTTGATGTTGGTGTGCATTTGTGCTTGCTTGCATGCGTGTATGTTGTATTTGGAGGTTGACATTGCGTAGCTTCTTTTATGGGTCTCTACCTTATTCACTTTCTTCTTTGAGACAGGACTAGCTGTGTAGCCTTGATGGCCTAGAGCTCACTAGGCAGATCAGGTCAGGCTTGAATTCAGAGACTACCTGCCTCTGCTTCCTGAGTGGTGGGATTAAAGTCGTGCACCACTGTCTCAAGACATCTACCTTATTCTTAAGACAGAGTCACAGAATCTTGAGTTTGCCATTTCAGCTGTACTGTCTGAGCAGTGAGCCTTGGGATCTGCCTGCCTCCCCACTGCTCCAGTGCTGGGGTTACAGATGGTACCACAGCTATTTCAAGTGGTTGATAGTTTTCAAGTGCTGAGGGATCCAAACTCAGGTCCTCATGCTTGAACAGCAAGCGACTTAGCCACTGATCCATCTCTCTACCCCTTGGTATTTGGTTTTAGTACACCATCATGGTCATACTTAGTAAATCAACTAGTTTTTACTCTCTGTTTATGTCCCAGAGATTTGAACCCAAGCTATCAAGTGTCTTCAGTGCAATTCTGCCCTCTGGCTCTTCTTTTTCATGTCCCATACTACAGTTCTGTTTTTTTCTAAAGCCTTATAGAAAGGCCCGCATCCTCTATTCTAGTACTCAGATGTCACCAGAGTGGCATCACCGTGCTTTCTTTCTCTACCCACTGGTCCTTCCACACTTTAGATCTCGTGATGATGTAATCACTCTTACCTCCATGTGGAAGGAGCATACCCTCATTTATGCTTCTAAAACAGTTTTATTTTATTTTATTTTATTTTTTTAAAAAACCACTCTGGTTTCCTTACATGACTGCCGGAGAAATGACCATTTTTTTCTGTGAACCCCGGGAGGCCTGGAGGCTTTGGGAGGAAGCATGGGGCTGTTTTGGTGCAGGTATAAAATACACATGGTAGGAGAAGGTATAAGACAAGGGAAGTCATCAGGGCTTCATAAACAGATGAGAAGGAGCAGAGGAACTTGAATGGAGCAGGGATCAGGGAAGGATTTGTGGGTTTTTTGTTCTAAGGATGTGAGAGTACTGACATTGGGGAGAAGGCTGGGAACAGGGGAAGCTTGTCTAGGTAGCGCAGGGAACTCACTAAGCTTATCTAGAGAGCCTTGTCAAGGGTAGTTGGGTACGGAGAAAAACCTCTGTACAGAAGACTGTGTGGCTGTGGAGAACCAGGAATTTCATCCTTGTTTGCTGCCTAACTGCTGTGGTTCCACTCCTCTCAGCGTAGGCCCCGTCTGACTGGAATGATGGCCCAAGTCAGAGCCAGAAGGGCTGTCTGGGGCATTTAGGACCATACAGATAGGGATTCTCATGCAGGGAGGAGCACAGGCTCATGTTGGGGGGTTTGTGGCAGAGTCAGGACCCATTCCTAAGCCAGTGTGGCTCGCACCCCACAGCAACCTCAAGCTTCTAGGGAAGTCAGACCGTAAGTGCATCCTCTACTTTGTTCTCTTGTTTTTGATTATTTTCCCTTTAGACACAGTAGTCATTGAGGGTAGAGCCTGGATTTTCTTAAATACTTGTTTCTCCATGGATCCATTAAATGTCAGCTTAGTCACTTTTATCTATTATGTATGCGGTTACCTCTTCTGTTCTGAGAACAACACAAAGTCTAGAACAAAACCCTTGTCATCCTTCAGTTTATATTCTAGAGGGATGGATAAAAACCCAAATAGATGTGAATTATTTCCATTGGTAGTAAGTGCCTGGCAAAATGATAAACCAGGTGATTGGAGTTAGAGATCTGGGTGGTAAGGAATGCAATGTGGCTCCGGATGTCTTCTGTGTGAACTGTCTGGCTCAGGTTTATCTGAAAGGGTGCAGACGTAACTCTGAGGTGGGTGCTCAACCATTGTGTGATTGACTCAAACCCCCAAGCACAGCTGTGCTTTCTTTCAAAGGGAGCAAGCGAGTCGTAGAATTAGAACGACCCTATATGGTATTTTCTACAATCCTAAAAGTCACTTTCTGATTGCGAGAATCAACGGTAGAAAATTGGTTTCTAAAGTTTCTCATTGGGGAAAATTTCAATAATTAGGAACACCTGGACCAAAACCCAAACTAATATTTTAGAAGCCATTTGACTTATGTTCAATTGACTTGAGGTCAATGTATCCCACAAACCAACTTCTTGGGAATATGTTATGTTTGTTCAGGAACATATGGTTTTATTTTTCATGTTTAACAAAGTAACAAAAGTATGTTTTGTATTTTGGTATTTATAATAAATATTTTTCAATATATTGACATTTTAATTTATTATAGTTTTAATTTGTATTTTTTTACTATTTGTCTAATTTGAAACTCTTTATTTAAAATAAATATTCTAGTATACAATTAAACACAACACAGATATGATACACCACAGTAATAGAGAGTAGATTCTAAATAACACAAATCTGATGCTCTAAGAATGGATTTCATTAATTTTTTTGCTACATAGCAAAATATTCCCCCAAACTATTTACTGTTCTATTAATTTTTAGCTTTAAACTTATTGTTATTTTTATGTGTGTGTGTGCAAATATGAATGTACACATTCCACAGTGAGCTTGTGGAGGTCAGAGGACCTTTGGGAACTGGTTTCCTCTTTCCACTATATTAAGGAGAGTTAATTTGGTTTCTGTTGCACTGTGCACTCCAGGCTAACTGACCCGCAAGCTTTCAGGTATTTTGCTTGGCTTTGCCTCCCATCTTGCCATAGGAGCACTGGGATTGCAGATGAGTGATACTATACCAACGTTTTAAATGAGGGATCCAGGGATGGAGCTGAAGTCAGGCTGTGTGGCCAGGCTCTTACCAGCAGAGTCATTTCACCAACTGTTTTATATTTGCTAGACGATTTCTGAGTCAAAGTTTTGTTCATTTGCTCTTTAAAGATTCATTGTTACAACTTACTGGCCATTCTTTAAAACTGCCAGCCTGAACCTCTGTCAAAGTGAGCATGCCATTACAGTTTCTGCCAAGATGTCCAGATCTGAACTCAGTTCCGGCACTGTGACTTCATCATTTATGTCCTGTGTCCCTAAAATCAACACAGGGCTCTGCTGTTGTGATGAGGAAGCAAAATCACAGCTCTGAAGTTGAGTTCATCCTCCTGGGATTTTCTACCTTTCCTGAACTTCAAGGGCAGATGTTTGGGGCTTTCTTAGTTATTTATCTGGTGACTCTGATAGGAAATGCCCTCATCATCACCATCATCTTCCTGGACCAGATCCTGCACATCCCCATGTACCTGTTCCTGCAGAACTTGTCTTTAGTGGACCTCTGTTTTAGCACAGTCATCACACCCAAAATGTTGGTGGTCCTGACCACCGAGAAAGCGACCATTTCCTTTGGGGGCTGTTTTGCACAGATGTATTTCATTCTTCTCTTTGGTGGGACTGAGTGTTTTCTCCTGGGGGCAATGGCTTATGACCGATTTGCTGCAATCTGCCATCCTCTGTCCTACCCGGTCCTTATGAACAAAAGGGTCTTTGTGAAACTGGCTGTGTTCTCATGGGTCTCAGGTACCATGATGACTACTCTGCAGACCACATGGGTGTTTAGTTTCCCCTACTGTGGCCACAGGGAAATTAACCATCTCTTCTGTGAGACTCCTCCAGTGCTGGAGCTTGCATGTGCAGACACGTTCCTGTTTGAAGTCTATGCCTTCACGGGCACCATTTTGATTGTCATGGTCCCCTTCCTGTTGATACTCTTGTCTTATACTCGGATTCTCTTTGCCATCCTGAGGATGCCATCCACCACAGGGAGGCAGAAGGCCTTTTCCACGTGTGCCTCTCATCTCACGTCTGTCACCCTCTTCTATGGCACGGCCAGTATAACTTACCTACAGCCCAAATCCAGGTACTCACCGGACACCAAGAAACTGATGTCATTGGCTTACACCCTGCTCACCCCTCTGCTGAATCCACTCATCTACAGCCTGAGGAACAAGGAGATGAAAAGGGCTGTTGTGAAATTATGGCAAAGAAAAGTGGGTTTACACACGACTTGACTTGTTGAGGACCTCGGTGCTTTTCTATCCTGCTATTGAACTCTATATGGATTTTTGCAGTTGTTGAAAGCATAGTACTTTTCTTTTGGGTAGATAATGTTTCCTTTCTTGATATCTCCATGCTTGGAGGCATATCACATTAACCTTCTCTTTTAATACTGTAGTCAATTGTTTTTAGGAGGTATATGATCCATAACACATGACTCACAATTTATTGATCCACCTTCTGTTGTTGAATACAGGTCATTGCTAGACTGTTGCCATTAAGACAAAGCTGCAGTAAACATCTAATTCCTCATGTTCATGTTCTTGTTGATTTTATTTTTATGTGATAGATCCCTCACGAAGACTGAGTAGATGAATTATTTTGTTTTGACGTGCTTAACTAGGTGTTACAGATGCCAGCTGAAGTGGTGCATGGTTTCTTAAAATTATTTTTTAAATTTATTTTACCCCGACCACAGTTTCCCCTCACTCTTCTCCTCTTGATTCATCCTCTCACCTCCCTTTTACCCCACATCACTTCTCCTCTGTCTCAGTTAAGAAGGGTAAGGCCTCCCATGAGAGTTAGCCAAGCATGGCTTATCTAGATGAGTCAGGATCAAGCTCCTTCGCTCTTGCATCAAGGCTGAGCTAGACATCTGGCCAGAGGAAATAGGTTCCAAAAAGCCAGTTCATGCACCAGGGACAGGTTCTGGTCCCACTGCTAGGGTTTCCACACACTGATTTGCACCCACATGCAAATGAACTACGTTGTCCCATGCAGGCTCCCTAGCTGTTGGTCCAGATTCTATGAGCTCCCAGGCATTCAGGTCAGCTGTCTCTGTGGGTTTCCCTGTCATGAACTTGACCCCACTTGCTCATACAATCCCTCTTCCCTCCCTTCAACTGAACTCCTAGGGCTTGGCCCAGTGCGTGACTGTGCATCTCTGCATCCATCAGAGTCTGGATGAGGGTTCTATGATGACAGTTAGGGTAGACTCCAATATGCTTACAGGCGAGGGCCTGTTCAGGCACCCTCTCCACTATTACCAGGAGTCTTAGCTGGGGTCATTTTGTGGATTCCTGGGAGTCTCCATGGTACCAGGTTTCTCCCTAATAGTGTAATGGCCCCTCTATCAAGATATCTCTTTCATTACTCTCCCTCTCCATCCCTCCTCCAATTCAACCATCCCGATCCCTCATATTCCCATCCCCTGCCCCCCTACACCAGTTTACCCAGAAGATCTAATCTATTTTCCTTCCCAGGGTGATCCAGTGGTGTATGCTTTTAATTACAGTATTTGAAAGGTCAGTTTAGGAAACTTGAGAGTTTAAGATCTGGGCATGTGTTCCAGAGCACAGTGAGACTCATCTTGAGAACATAAAGGCTGAGGATGTCACTCAACAATAGAATGCTTGCCTAACATGAACTCGGCCCTGGGTTTAATTCTCAGTACCACAAACCAAGCATGAAAGCAGAATTGCTGTTCACATGTGTCTGCTTACTTCCGGCGGATGTTGAGCCCCACTGAGCACCACTTCTATCTGGAGCAGCAGGAGACCAACTACATGAAACAATTTTTCTAGAGAGAAAATCCATTCTAAGAAAGAGTAAAGAATTCATTTATTTTTGGGTGCTCAAACTTGTTTGAATTCATACATCCTCATTTTATAATCACAAACTGGGTTACTTTGGGATCTATGTATGTATGTATGTATCTATCTATCTATCTATATGTATGTATGTATGCATCTATCTATCTATCTATCTATCTATCTATCTATCTATCTATCTATCTATCTATCTATCTACATCTATATATCCGCTGCCCTGCGGAAGCCTGCCAGGCTGCCTGCCTTTCTAGGTGGGCGGCAGCATCTGTCATTTTGATGAACAACTATGTGATGCAGGGCTGGAAAAGATGGAAAAATGGAATGGGAGGAGCATGCACTGTGGATAGAGGTGGAACTGGACACGGGATGGTAGCGACAATTGGGAGAGAAGGCTGGGGTTGACAGTGAAACATGTTATTGGCCAGTCGAGGCAGCAGGGTAGTGTACAGTAGCCTGGAATGTACTCAGATGCGGACTCAGCCCCTCAACACACAGACTAGCCATGGGATTGCCCTATCTCTGGGCAGCGATGGAGGCCAAAGATGAGGAAAGTTTCTCTTTCTGGATTGGACCTCATTGGAGGACTACCATGGTCTGAGACGCGGTTGGGGGTCATGTTAGGTTTGGTGGTTCATACTGATGCCCCAGGCTGCAATAGAGCCTGAGATCCGTGTGGACATTCAAAGTCTGTATTGTTGTCCGTGGGCCATGCTGCTGCTGGAGGCCACACTGGTTTGAGCGGCCCTTGCCTCCACCCGAGGCAATGGTAATGGTCCTTTCTGTCACTGAGAGCCATGTCTGGGTCCATGGTTCTACTGCAGCCAGGGTCTATGTTGATGACTGAGGCCCATGTTATCACCTAAGGCCATGTTGCTGTCTGGTCTTGGAGGACATTGTCTGGATCCATGGTCCTACTGCGGCTGGGGCCGTGTTGTTACCGGAAACCATGTGGAAGCACTCGATCTGTGCCCCAGCTGACAGTAAAGAGCAAGCGACCTGTTTTTGCAGCGATACCGATTACTGAAGTTGCTCAGTTGAGAGGTACGGACATGGAAGGCCTCTGTGACAACTCCTACCCCCACCCACCACCCTCCTCCTTCTAGAAAAGTAACAGCCTAACCAGGAAGCATCAAAGAGATGCTGACGAGGATGCATGATGAGGATGCTGAAATGTAGCCTTCCAGAACTGATGGCTTCTGGTCGGGGTTCAGGAGGAGAATGACGCAGTTCTAATTGAGTAGGAGGCTGTTGAGAGTTTGCCCATTCTTCAGTGAGCATAGTGATGACACAAATTGAACTTGTCTTTTTCATTATTTTTTTATTTTAAAAAATTTGGGAGTGGGAGGTCACAAGGAGGCAGACACGGAAGGACTGGTAAGTGAGTGTGATCAGGGTGCATGCTGTGAAATTCCCAAAGTATCAATAAAATATTATTTTAATAAAAAAGTTAACAGCCCATTTTCTCTTTAAAACTAAGAGGAGGAATCCCTTCTTGATCCTGGGGATATATGTGCCGATAAGGTTTCTACAGGATGTGTAGAATGACAGATATTACAAACACACACACACACACACACACACACACACACACACACACACACACAAATTTGTTCTTTGAGAATTTAATTCATGTATGAAATGAGTTTTGATTGCATTTATCCTCTAATTTCTCTTCCAAGTCCTCTTGGATTCTCCCCACTATGTCCTGTTTCCAACTTCATGATCGTTTATTTATTTACTTTTTAAGACTCCAGTGAGTCTAATTAGTGCTGCCCATGTTCTTGTAGGCACGGGGCATCCATTGGAGCATGACCACACATCTGAAGAAAGTGGCTCTCCCTTTCCTTCCTTAGCACCCATCAATGTCAATAATTAAATAGCTAAGGTTTGAGTGGGGTTCTTGTGCCCCTCCCTCGTCCATGCAGGAATGCTGACCGGCTTGACCTCGTACAAAAAAAATCACAGCTGCTGTGAGCTCGTGAGTGCGGCGGTTCTGCTATGTCCAGAAGGTAAGTGCTTCTTTCCAGCCCTCCTGACTCTTGTCTCTAACAATCTTTCTGCCTCCTCTTCTATGATGCTCCCTAAGCGATGGGGGATGTCATATAAAGATCCCATTTATGAGTGAATACCTCACAGACATTTGCTTTCTGCACTTTGGTCGGTTGTGAGTCTCTGTATTAACTACTGTTCACTGGAAAAGAAGCTTCTCTGATGAAGAGTAAGAGTTGAAACTGCTCTTGCTGAAGACACCACATACTTTGGTCAGCAGACAGGGAAAAATCAAGCCATTAGTGATCTGGAAGCTCTCTTCTCTCTAGCTTGCATCCACAGTCCCAGAAGATGCTCCATAGGCTGCTGGAGGATAAAAATCAAGATTTTTACCCAGCTGTGAACCTTGTGAGATATAATCATGCTTGACCTCGCAACATATACTCATGCAGCAACAGTGTCCACAAATGTCATCGATGTAAGCTAGCCCTTCCTGATTGGATTTAAGACCTGTGGTGTAGAAGGAAATTCTTGCCTGGTCCTTTAAATATGTCTAAAAATCTAGCCACTAGGAGAGATTATATTTCTATTTTTTCATTAAATGTGTAAACTTCCCACGTTTGCTATTCTTACAAATATTTATAAAATGTTAGTAGTCAACACTATGTGGGAAGTTCCTAAATTCTCAGTTGGCAGTGTTGCTGTGGTTTCCACTTACATGTTCACTGGTAGGACAAAATGTCCCCCACACAAATAATGAGTTATTCCCGTCATCTACTGTGAAAAGATGTCCTTTCTCTTCTCTGTGTTCATTGGGTCAGGTTACCCACTATGTGGCCTTTTCAGACTGAATACCTCCACAGGTTGTGAAATTTGTAATATTTTCCATTTATAGCCCTATGTCTCATTTCCTTGTTATACAAAGAGAATATGAGATTTGTGTCTATTGAATCTGAGTCATGTGAACTCTTTTGTGCTTATGTTCTCCTCCATGGATGGTAATAAGGGTAAAATGTTTTTTTCCCAAGTTAAATGCCATGACCATTGAACCATGAACTTAGCTTCTACTCATACTCCATTGGATAGATTATGTTTCTCTCTCTCTCTCTCTCTCTCTCTCTCTCTCTCTCTCTCTCTCTCTCTCTCTGTGCGTGTGTGGTGTCTTTGTGTATATAGCGCTGGTGCTCAAGGAGGTCTGAGGTAGCAGATCCCCAGGAACTGTAGTTGCAGGGATTTGTGAGGTACCCAATGCCCAGAGTTAGGAACATAAATCAAGTCCTCTGGAGAGAAGTGTGTGGTCTTAGATATAGCATCTCTCCAGATGTTGGAGAGGAAGTATGTGGTTTTAGATATGAGCATCTCTCCAGATGTTGGAGAGGAAGTATGTGGTCTTAGATATGAGCATCTCTCCAGATGCTGGAGAGGAAATATGTGGTCTTAGATATAGCACCTCTCCAGATGTTGGAGAGGAAGTATGTGGTCTTAGATAAGAACATCTCTCCAGGTGCTGGAGAGGAAATATGTGGTCTTAGATATGAGCATCTCTCCAGATGTTGAGCCATCTCTTCAGCACCACCTTATTTATTGATAATTTTGAGACAGGGTCTCCCTTGGAGCCTGGAGCTCACCAATTTGGCTAGACTACGTGTCTAACGATCTCTAGTAGCCCTTCTCTCGCTCCCCAGCGCTAGAAGTACAGATATGTGTCCATGTTCACAGTCGTTACATGCGTGCTAGCGATCCAAACTCAGGTCCTCGCTCTTGTACAGTAAGCAACTGACCAACTGAGCCATCTCATTATCCACATCTTTCTAATTATGTAGTGAATTTTCTCTTGGGAAAGAATCTCAGTGCTGCATTTGAACTGGTTCATAGGCTTATTATATTTTGGAATGGCATGCTGAAGCTCTATCAGCAAGATGCAAAGTGTCACATACTGTGGCTTTGGACTCCAACTACACATAAATAAAACAGCTTCTTCTAGAATTGTGTGATTGTAACTATCATTTACATGGGAAATAATAGAAATTTCATGTGTTATAATTGTGAACTCATTTATATTATTCATACTCATACTACTCAATGGTATTAATTAAATATGAATAAAGAATCATTGTGACACATTTTAGTGAGAAGTTCAGGAACCTACAATAAAAATGAACAGCCCCTAACTGTCTCTGGTAGCATGTCCCTAGCTATTTCAGCACTTGAGAGGTTGAAGTAGGAACTGAAGTTCCAGGCCAGCTTGGACTATATATTAGGACCTGTTTTCAAAAACAAAAGGCAAAATAAAATCAAAGAACATACAAACAAAAGTTCACAGACAAACATATAAAGATGAAAATATCAAAACGAGCAAGGAAACAATAATTCCAAATGTTGGTTCCACTATTTTCAAGCTCATTGACCTTTACCTCTCCTTGGCGGATTCAGCATCTTTGCATGCAAGGACAGAGAGCTGATGATGGCAACTTTACCTGTCTTTAGAGAAACCATGAGACTCAGCTGTAATAGTACGAGCGGGTCAGAATGATGCTCTAACCTCTTAGTTTAGGCTTCCTGAAGCTAAGAAGGGAGCTTTCCTTGAGCCTCAGAGTTGGGTGTATTCTGAGCCACCGCGCCTGGGTTGGGGGCAGGGGAAGAGAAAGAAAACAGAAAACACAATGTAATGATAGAAAGCATTGCAGATTGAAATCCTTCTATGCTAGACGTTGTTTCAAAGTCTTCACCTTTCTCTCTCATCCTCCGCTACTTAGACTCCAATACTGAATCTTTTCTCTCTTTCATTTCACAGGTACATCAGCTGCACACATACTGGATCTTTTGCTCACTTCTTTTCCACTATCTGCTCTTTTCTCTTCCCAGCCCAGGGTCTTAAGTCGCTCTGATTGACCTCTATGTTCTTATGTAGTCTCCCCTCTTTTCTGCTCCTGGCTGAGCTTTTTTTGACAGTGTTTTAAGCTGTGTTCATTTTAAGTTGCTTGCTGATTCTGCCTTCTCTCTAGTACTCTCTTCTCATGTGTCCACTCTCTTTATGTTTTCAATATGGACTTGTGATTTTATAACATTCATCTCCTGTGAACACTGCAGATCAGGTTTTACTTATTTCCGTTGTTCCACAAACTCTTTCCTTGGCATTCATGTTTTTGTTTTGAGCTTTTCTTCAATAAAATTCGTGTCTATGTGAGTTTAAAAATTTTGTAGCTTTATTTTCTGGTGACAATTTATTATTAGTTCGTGTTTCTTTCTTGGCTATTCTTTTTACATCCTATGCTGTTCTCATCTCTTTTAGGCTGTTTGATTCTAGAATGTTACTAAAGTGTGTGATCTCTTTGGGTCACCTCCCATCTTTTCTCTTGGCTTTTCTCTGTGGTGTTTGTTTGAAGAAAGGGACTCACATGTTCCCCGTCAGCAGGAATAACTCAGGATATACAGAAACACTCCACATAAACTCCCACTGTGTTGAGACAGGCAGATTTCTTGATTCCAGTCTGCACTTCACTAAGCATTCAGGTGACATGCGTGTACTTTGAAGCTTGAAACTTGCTGCTCTATGATACAGATTACATCTTCAGGGTGGAGATGTTTTCCACCTCCTCTACTCTCCTGCTGTCAGAACCCATGGAACAAAAGGTATCGTTCAGGTTTTTATGAAGCTAAGTGGAGTGATCTGTGGTCATCCACACCCACCTTCTCTCTTCTGTCACAACAGACGGAAGGAAAGCTTTATCACCATCTTCCCATGCAGTTCTTCTTGCTGGGACAAGAGGATCGTGGCTTTTGTCCTCCAGGACATGGCACTGCAGTGGTTTAGCATGCATGAGATGTAGGACTAGAAGCCTCTGCTGGCAGACACACAGGGACTTCCCAGGCCTGAGGATTAAGCTGACACAAGATGGATTTCAGGAGTAAGAAGAAGGAGATAGGAAACACAGCCAGTCACTTACACGCTGGTTTGGACTGGTGATAGTGAGTTCTGAAGAAGCCAATGGGTTATGTGGAAGGTTCCAGAATGGGTGATGTTTAAGAGGATGCGTGTGGACTCCTCATAGTCTCAGTGTCTCTTGCTCGAGAACAGGGACAATGTTTCCTTCCCATGAGGACTCTGTCTCCTGATTTGAGGGTCAACAGAAAGGTCAGAGTAACCTTGTGACTGCTGTCTTTCCAGTATCTTTATCACAATATTCTTTATCACAATATTCAATATCACAATGTGAAAGCGTCTCATTTTAACTCTTTTGAGAGCTGTCTAGACCAATAGTAAGATATGTGTGTTTATGTCACACCCAGGAGGTGTGGATGTGGTAGATTGTTGTGGGTTCTAGAAATTCCCTCTGGGTTTCTGATGCTGATGACAGAGGCACAACCCTTTGAGAACCCATATTGGAGACCAAGGCTTTTTGTCCTGGTCTCAGCTTCACTTGGTTTGTCCCTTCTACTGCTCACCGTTTTCTTGCACCTTACACAGATCTCTCCTATATTGTAGGTTGTGCACTGGGATTTTTAAAAGTGAAGTTTAGATTCCTGCTTTTCACTATTTTGGGCAGTGTCTAGTAGTACAGTGTTACTTCCTCCGTGATAGTTTGTTTGTCTGTGTCTTTTAGATGAGGTTATAGACCAGGGTGGCATTTTTCAGATAAGGCTTCACCATGTAGACCTGGCTGGTCTTGAACTTGGCATCCTACTATCTCAGTCCTGGAAGTGTTGAGATAATAGATTTTTTTTAATGCTAGGGTTCCTTTCCCTTTAAATATGTCTGAGATTCACTTTTTGGCTTTTAAAAGCCTTCCATGTACTTATTCCAAAAATAAAAAAAATTAAGCAGGAGATAAATCAAATAAATACCAACTGTGTCTCAAAATTCTACCCACTCTCATTTCCAGTATAATTCCTAAAAGCAGTTATTCTAAGTTCATTCATGAACGCTACGGCTGATGCTTCCTGCAGTCAGAAAATACAGTGTGTGTAACAAAGTATTTCCATGAAACAAAGATGGGTTTTTACACCCTGCATTTGGCTTGTTTTCCTTGCTCCTAAACTTTTAGTTTGCCTTTTTGATTTTTGACTTCGTGCAGGTTTAGTTAAATCATGTTTCTTGCATAATCGCTATGATTTTGAAATTTATTGGAATTTTCTTTCAATTTGTATAGATATTGTAGAAACATTTTTGAGCTGAACATATATTGTTGACTGAGGTTTTCTGTCCCACCCAGTCCTTGTCCAGGCTGGTTCCCACAGTCATTAAGTCCCAAAGAAATCACACAGGTTTACATTAGTTATAAACTAATTGGCCCATTAGCTCAGGTTTCTTATTAACTCTTATAACTTGTATTAGCCCATGATTTTTGTCTATGTTAGCCACATGGCTTGGTATTTTTTTCGGCAAGTCACACCTTGCTTGCTCTGTGGCTGGATCATGACTGCCGAATAAGCTTTCTTCTTCCCAGAATTCTCCTGTTCTTGTCACCACGCCTCTACTTCCTGCTTGGCTACTGGCCAATCAGCATTTATTTAAAATATAATTGACAGGATACAGACCATTGTCCCACAACAATATATAGTTCTTTTCACTTCCTGTTGGTGGAGACTGCTTGTTTGTTTTCCCGCTGCCTAGACTCCTGAAATAATCACACAGAACTGTATTACTTTAATCAGTACCTGGCCAATCACTTATGTGTATTGCTCTTCTATATCTGGTTAGCCCATTTCTATTAATCTGTGTATTGTCATGCGGCTGTGACTTACGGGCAGGGTTCCTGAATGTCTGTCCCCAGCAGTGACTGCATGACTTCTTGTGACTCCACCTTCTTTCTCCCAGCATTCAGTTTATTTTCCCCCTGCCTTCTGACCTATCACAGGCCAGGGCAACTTCTTTATTTATTAACCACTTAAAGCAACACATATACAGAAGGACTTCCCACATCAACTTCCTATTTATTTTCATTGTCCTGTATTAATTTAAATGTCATTATTTAAATCACTCTGCATGTATTTCATGATGTTACTTGATATCCTTGAAGGAGACATAAGAATTTCTCCACACTTTGGCTATTGTAATATCAATATTTTTGTTTGGTTAACTATTGATATTATTATTACCTACTGTCTGTGTTTTATCACGTTCTAGGTATTAGCTCATTTTCACTGAGATAAAACATACTTGTGGAAAGGGCACACACCACCATTCTATAGATCTATGACCTTCAGATACAGAGTGTACTGGGGAAGAGAAGAGTTCCCACAGAAAAATTGGGTATATGAATGATGAAAAGTTCTAAAAATCATGGAGGCACGCTGCATGTCTGGGCATGTCATCCTACCTACTGAGTGGTTTAGGAAGGGGTCTGAATTGGACTTTGAATATGAAAACCCCTTTCCTTTATGACCTGTGGTCTACTTTACTCTGGGCATAGATAGATCAGGGAGAATACCCCTCTAAGTGTCATCTCCAGCCTATGGCTGTAGGAAGAAAGAATATTTTGTAGGAGAAACTTACGCTTAGAAATCTGTAGAAAAGGGAAGCCTTGGTGAGGGCATCAGTAGAATTCTGTAAAGACCTTACTAGTAGGTCTATGGAATCTGTGCTCTCCTGGGCAGAGTGAATGATCCCTCACTGTTCTAGGCAATATAGGCAAACTCCAAACCCTTGATTTACATATATGCTCTATGAAATTAATAACACTGCTTTCTTTATACAGAGAAAAGTGAGTGAAACAGAGGAGTTAGCTCAAAGTCAGGCAAACCCTTTAAACCTTTGCAGTCTCAGGATAAGAAATTCTGTGACTGAGATCCACTGTAATGGTGTTCCTTTTTTAATTTCAATGATTTGATTTTTCTTCTAGAAAAAGGAAAGTTCTGGGCATGGGAGCCTAAGTCTTGAATTTGCCTGCCTGCTTCCCACCGTTGCCCTCTAGATGACAGTCTCACCCACCCTCCCTTCTTCCTGTTTACAATGTCCTTCAGTCTTAGCTGTTGCCTCTTTCTGAGAGCACTATCTGGAAGTCAAATCTCTGGTGTAAGGGGAGGTTATTCCTCATGGATATTCAAAGGAGTGATGCTCCAAGTTTTTCTCTAGAGTGTTCTCGTCCTGGGGGCTGAGTTATAGCCCCTTGAGTCATCATACTGAATATGAGGTTGATTCCAAGTTCTTCAGGGAGTGGCTCTCCAAGGCACATGGCTGGTGCCATCTAATGCTACAAAGTCAGCATTGGAATCACTAAGACAAACTATGAATAAGTGGGTTTTTGTCAGTGTTAAAACTGTTGACAGTGTATGAAAATCGTGGAGAAAGTCATGAGATAAGAAAGCACAGCCTCTGCTTCTGTTGTGTGCCTGTAAGAGGGTGCCTTCACAGTTCTTACCACTTGAAGATGCTGTGGAAGAGACACCCCACCGCTCAACGGTTGTTTTGATCAGCAGCAGAACTTTGTTTTGATGTGTGTACAGGTCTTCTTGTATTTTTCTGAGAGGTAAGTAGACAAAGATTTCTGGAATAAATACTTTGCATACATTAACTATCAAATCCTAGACATTTTTTCTTTTAAAAAAATCTATCTACCTACCTATCTATCTATCTACCTACCTATCTATTCCTCTCCCTACTGTCCTCCCAGTCCTTCCCTCACCAACCCCTCTTTCCTCCCAAATCTATTTCTCCTCCGTTTCCGTTTAGGAAAGGGCAAGTCTCCAATGAGTATATATATATATGTATATGTATATATATGAATATGTATATTCATATGTATACTCATATATACTAATAATATATTATATGTTATTATATATTATAATATATTAATATATTATATGTTATATATTAATATATTATATGTTATGTATATATTATACATAATATATTATATATATTAAAAAACACAGCTTATCAAGTTACAGGAAGATTAAGCACCTCCCCATTATTAAGGCTGGGCAGGGTGACCCAGTATGTGGAGTAGGGTCCCCAAAGACTTGGGGACAAGAGTTGGAGACAGCCCCTATTCCTTCTGCTAGGAGTGCCCTAAGAAGACCAAGTTACACAGCTGTAACATATATGTAGAGTGCCTAGGTCAGTCTCATGTAGGCTCCCCGGTTCAGTCTCTGTGAACTCTCACTGGGTCATTTGGTCAGTGCCAACCCTTACTTTTCTCAATGGGCAGCTGAAGTTTAAAGAAAGGACCACCGGCCTCAGACTCCCTGTTGCAGAGTCATTTAAGACAGTAGGGTCTTTTAATCATTGAGTGACCATTCATGATTTTTCTCCAGTCATAACAGGTTTTTTTCTCCTTGTGAAAATTTATTTTTAGTATGCATATTTGTTTTTCATTTGTCATAGTAATCTCACATTTATGAGGTACAGAGTCCCATTTTTGTAGTTGTATGCAATCTATAAGGCTTAGCTTAGGACAGTTGGCATTTCTGTTGCCTCAGATATTTACCTTTTTTAGAAAAAAAATTATTTTTAACAGTGTGTGTGTGTGTGTGTGTGTACATGTGCACGTGAGTGCAGTTGCACATGAGGGCAAGAAGGCATTTGATTTCCTGGAGGTGGAGTTATAGGTGGCTGTGAGCCACTTGATGTGGATGCTGGAAACTAAACTCAGGTCCTCTGTAATAGTAGCAGGTACTTTTAACCACTGAGCCATCTCTCCAGCCCTCCAGAACTTACTTTTGCTTTACTCTGGGAACATTTCAAACCTTTCTTAGTTGTTTTGAAATGTATGGTGAGCTGATGTCAGTTATAGGCTTCCTACTGATATTAAAAATAATTTCATTTCATAAAGTATTTTTACTGAGTACCATAAAGGTTTACTATTTAAAACTTTTTTACTTATTGAAATTATAATATGATTACATAATTTCTCTCTTTTCTTTTCCCCTTCATCTCCTTTTTTCTTTAAAACTTATGATATCCTTTTCTTTAATTGCTGTTCCACACATTTGCATATGTGTATATTCCTAAATGCATTAAATACAACTGCTCAATATGTATAATGTTACAATGTAGTCAGTTTAGACCTGAGTACATATTGTTCTATTTAGGCTGTTGGAAAGGACTTTGAGGTCAACGGAGTCCATTTTTCCCATTCGGGGAGACGTCAAAACCAAGTATGTGTGAGCACTGGGTTGCTTCAGGCATTTGGCTTGGATTTGTAAACATGGTCCAAATCAAGCATAAATGAACTTGCTTTCACTATTTGCTAATACTCTCCAGATCGTCATGAAGATAACATAGCATGTCTGCTAATCTGTTCTCCTGACATCCTCATCTCTCCTGGTGAATTCGCTCTGGATCTCAGAACATCACACACACACCAGTCCTACGGTCTGATCCAGGACCTCCTTCTGAACTGGGCAACAGTCTTTGTACATCTTTCTTTTCCTGAATTAGGGATTCTTCCACTGCAGCATCTTGAAGTTGGAGTTGTTACTCCCCCCTCATCCCCACATTCCATATCTTAAAATGTGTCCATTGTTTTCCCATTGTAAAAGGTTCTGGCTTCACTTTAATGCATACTATAGGTAAAGATAAAGTCTAGATGTTTCTGAGTTCTTTATTCTCAAAATATTGTATTAATGTCTTTTATGAACCAGGATCTGTTGTAAGTATTGTGCACATAGCAAACAAAACACTTGTTCTCTATCCTGTTCTAGAGGGTTAGGTTTTTCTGTATGATAAAAACGTCATCTGGTACTATCAGGGTAAAATAGAGGTAGGAGTACAAGCGAGAGTTACGGGCTTTTGGAGGGACCTTTTGATGTTGCCTACTGGTCAAGGCACATGCCAGTTTCATGGAGCACACTTAGCTTCCGTTGCTCTCTGGACTCTAATGTATTTGTAGCCATACAGAAACTACAGAATGGCAGTTAATCAGAACTTTCAGAACAATTAATATTTTCACGGATTTCTGAGTAGGGGGACTGGAGAGAGGAAAGAACCTGAGAAGGTTTAGTAGAAACTCTCAAACCACAAATCCACAGGGACTTTCAAATGGGCTTAGAAAAAAAAAAACCACTAAGGTCATAAGGAAGATACTTGGGCATTTGTCCCTAAAAATGCCACATTGGGGTTCATTCTAATAGGATCCAGTAGCTTCGAGTTTGGGTAGAGATCTGAAACCAATTTAAATATTATGTGTGTCACTTAATAAAGGTAAATTTGAAACACACTCCCTTTGTATGTTCCTATAAAATGTTTTGAAAAGCTTTTAACTGTCAAAAATAGCCCTTTAATTTTCATTTGAATATAATAAATATTGTCAATAAACATATATATTTTAAAGTATAAGTATCAGGTTATAAACATTTTTGTGGCTAGCTTTCCTTCCCTAGTTTCTGAGCTAAGTAATGTGAATTTTGGGTTTATAAATTAAAAATCTGTCTCTATATGGTGAAAACTTCTCTTTTCTAATCACTCTTTTGTGGTTAGCTATTAAAATCTATTTGTTTTTTTCTGTTATAGTTTAGAGGCCTTAAAATTGATATTTACCTATATTTAATAAATAATACCTATTGAAGGAAGAGCTAGAATCATGTAATTTATGTTTACTTTAAGTTATATTTCATTTGGCACTGTTGTATCACTTACGATAGAAAACTGTCAGTAGTTTATATATTTAAGAATACATTTTTCATCTAGAATTCTTCATTTCTCCGTTTGTATTTGAATGATTGAATATTGAAAGTGTGTAGCTACTCTCCAAAATGACAATGGGTGTTTTTGTGGGGACGGTCTCTTTTATTATAGTCTGGCAGAATTCCTGGGGCAAATGCTGGCTGGGGCTTAGATCATGACTTCTTTCTTATATTTTATGCCCCTAAGAACAATACAGGGCTCCACTACTGCCACAAGGGGGCAGAATGACAGCTCTGTGGCTGAGTTCATCCTCTTGGGCTTTTCTACCTTTCCTGAACTCCAAGGGCAAATGTTTGGGGCTTTCTTGGTTATTTATCTGGTGACTCTGATAGGAAATGCCCTCATCATCACCATCATCTTCCTGGACCAGAGCCTGCACATCCCCATGTACCTGTTCCTGCAGAATTTATCAGTGGTAGAAATGAGTTTCAGTGCAGCCATTACACCTGAAATGCTGGTGGTTCTGACCACCGAGAAAGCCACCATTTCCTTTGGGGGCTGTTTTGCACAGATGTATTTCATTCTTCTCTTTGGTGGGACTGAGTGTTTTCTCCTGGGGGCAATGGCTTATGACCGATTTGCTGCAATCTGCCATCCTCTGTCCTACCCAGTCATTATGAACAAAAGAGTCTTTGTGAAACTAGTGATATTCTCATGGATATCAGGGATCATGGTAGCAACTGTGCAGACCACATGGGTGTTTAGCTTCCCCTACTGTGGCCACAGGATAATTAACCATCTCTTCTGTGAGACTCCTCCAGTGCTGGAGCTTGCATGTGCAGACATGTTCCTGTTTGAAGTCTATGCCTTCACAGGCACCATTTTGATTGTCATGGTCCCCTTCCTGTTGATTCTCTTGTCTTATACTCGGATTCTCTTTGCCATCCTGAGGATGCCATCCACCACAGGGAGGCAGAAGGCCTTTTCCACGTGTGCCTCTCATCTCACGTCTGTCACCCTCTTCTATGGCACGGCCAGTATTACTTACCTACAGCCCAAATCCAGGTACTCACCGGACACCAAGAAACTGATGTCATTGGCTTACACCCTGCTCACCCCTCTGCTGAATCCACTCATCTACAGCCTGAGGAACAAGGAGATGAAAAGGGCTGTGGTAAAATTATGGCAAAGAAAAGTGGGTTTACACACGGCTTGACTTGTTGAGGACCTCGGTGTTTTTCTCTTATGTTATTGAGCTCTATATGGATTTTGAAGAAGTTGAAAACAGAGTACACTTTTTGGTTCGAGAATATTTTCTTTCTTGATATCTCTATGCTTGAAAACATAACACATTAACCTTCTCTTCTAGTGCTGCTGTCGATTGTTTTAAGGAGTATATGCTTGTGTAACATGATGGATAGTTTGTTGATCCTCTTTCTATTATTGACATACAGATCATTGCTAGAGTGTTGCTATTAAGTAGATTCTCGAATAAACATATAGTTATTTATGTTTATATGCTTGGTGATTTTATTTTTGTGTGCTAGATTCTTCAAAAAGTGATTGATGGAATGAATCATGTTGTTCTTATATAGTTAAAATTTTAAAGTTGCATTTATTTATTATTTGTGAGCATGCAGGCTTGTGGGCATGCCATGGTAGACATGAAGGCCACAGGCTATTATCTGGGAAGCAGGTTTTACATTTGATCATTAATGGATCATAGTGGGAGATCTTGTTCATCTTGCAAGATTTCTATTTGGAGGTCCTAGCTGTTTTAAAACAAATATGGTTGGTGTTGGTTTGTGCGGTTTGTGCTTCATGGTATCCTGTCTGGTTTCCCACAGCCTGATGGGATTCCTATACATCATCAAGATGAACATTTTCCATGCTAGGCTGGATGACCTGATGATCATGCATGACTATAACCTCCTTTGCATTCCAGAGAATTACCAGATAAAATACAACTCTTGCCAGAGCCTTTTCTAGTCCTAGCTCTCTCACACCCCTGAGGGTGAGGAAAGGGGTATTGTGGGTCATATCCCCACCAAAATGGAGGAGGACTCTGATGATAAACTCCATGGACAGAAATGCTCATACCAAGGCCTCAGCTTGACCCAGAAGCTGATAGACTAGGTCTAATGGGCCATTATTGAGAACTTCAGTGCCAAGTGTATGTCCCTGTATGGCAGAAAGATCAACCAGGGCATTTTGCACCTTTATTCTGACGCCCTCAGTTTCTAGTTGGGTGAGGCAGCACCCACTAACCATGCAGATGGAAAAGTACATGTGCTGTGAAGTGACATGTCAATCAAAGGTGAATGAGTTGAGATGGCAACCGATGCGAGAAAGAGTAGATATGTGGTTCTCGGCGTCAAGAAGTGTGGAAGGTTCAGGTCAGCACGTTTCTTGGTTCTGAAGAGGCTTGTCTGCAGGAGAATCTGACTGGAAAGGACAGCACTGATATCCAGGACAGTTCAGAGGAGCCAGATTCCTCTCCCTAGAGCTGCTTGAGCACCAGAGGTTATGGCCGTATTTACATTCGGGCTCCTGGCCGTCTGCTTTGCAGTATCTGCCCTGCGGTCATCTCCTAGTTATGTGAAAGGCTTCTACTCTTAAGAACCATGATTCCCATGACACACCATGATCACAAAGGCACCCTCAGACACATTACCTGTTGGGAAGGAGCCAAGGAGGCTGGAGGCCTGCCATAATTAACCTTCCTTGACTGAGTCATCCCAATTTGGTTCTGTTTGCTGTATCCTGGGCTGGGTTGTGGTCATCCTGTGGGGTGTCTCCTAGGATGCCTTACAGGAAGCACAGACAACTCTTAAAGCATCTGCCATTTTATTTGTTTTATCAGCCTGGGAGTAATCAGGACCACCCAGTCAGACCTAATGTCCCTCTTTTCCTCTTTCCCAGTGTGCTATCTGTTCATTTCTGCCTTCTCTGAAAACTGCCCATGTCTTATCATCTTTGTGTTTGTGAGTATGGGTTTCCTTCGCCAGTGGGTGAGGGTGGTAACTATTGGATTTCTAATACAGAAACACAAGTTGTAGATTTTAAGAAAGGAACTACATTGAAATCTCTAATTTGAAAAAATGTAAAAGAATACACTAAAATAAATTAAAGGAAAGAATAAAATAAAACTAATTGGTCATTGTGGAAGTTAATAATCCTATCACATGGAAGCCACAATAGGAGAACCATACAGTCTAGGCTAGCCTGGACTACACAAAAACCAAATTCCCTCTTCAAAACTGAATCTTTTTCAAAGCTAAATGCCCAGATCCCCAAACACCCCCAAACAGATACAACCAAATACACAAAATGTAAAAACAATACAAAAGAAAATATAAATAAGAAATTTATTTCAATGCTGATTCTGATGTCTTCATGTTTTTGGAATTTTACTTGTCCTTAGAAAGAATGAGGTTGTTCTGTATAAAAGGGTCGAGTGATGACGATGGTACTGTGGTGGAGATGTTTCTGCCTTCGAAGACACTGCGAGGATCAGACAAAATGACAGTGTTAGTGGGTTAGCACAGTGCTTGTCAACTGTTAGTCTAGGCTTCCTCTAGATGAAGAATGAGGTTTCCTTGAGCTCAGGAGTTGGGGAGGGTGTGATGAGAGACCTAAGGGATACTGCTCTTGAAAAAGGAAAAGGAAAAGAAAAAAGTCACAGTATAGCTATCCCAGTGTGCTTAATAAAAAGATGGATAACTGTCAGGAACCCCTCTGTGCCGGGTACTGTTCAGCATCTTGACCACTTTCTTTCATCCTCTGTGTACTATGAGAGACACTGCTCAGACACTTCATGTGTCAATCCATTTTTAGTTTCCCTTTCCTAGGTAGGTACTGGATTCTTTTTCTAGTTCCTTAAGTCTGTAGTTTATAATTGCAACTTTATTATAAAGAATTTTCAAATTAAAATTTTACTTGGTATAATCCACAAGACCAACCATTTATAGAGCTCAGTGAAGTTCTACACGGTTAGAACAGCCATTCTGAAGCTGCAGAGCTAGCTGAACATGGCATTTTACACTTTTAGTATCAAATGTATCTTCACTCATTATCCACCACCAAAAAGGAAAAATCCATGGCAGAGCTATAAACAGAGGAACAATAACTTTCTACCTGAAGTTATTGAAGAGAGAATATGGACCCTGAAGTCCATATTCTCTCTCTCTCTCTCTCTCTCTCTCTCTCTCTCTCTCTCTCTCTCTCTCTCTCTCTTTTGTGGGATGTCTTGTAGCCCTGTCTGGCCTTAGATGTGATCAGTGACTGGTTCTGACCCTTCCTCCTCCACCTCCATCACTCTTGCCTGTGTGCATTTTTCGCTCAAATTATTTTAAGTTCTTTTGACTCTCATTTTACTTTGCCTGATTGTTCTGTTCTCTCTCTAGCTCCATCTTTCCACATCTATGCTCCTACTCTGTACTCTGGACACTGTATTTTGATTTTTAAAAATTAATCCCCTTTAAACCCCATTAGTTATTGTCTTATCTGATTTTATTGTTCTGTAATTGTCTTTGAGCATTTTTAATTTTTGGTTTTGTGATTTTATTTGATAAAATCTGCTTTTATAATTCTTAGCTCTTGGGCCAGCAAGAATGTTCAGGGTATAAAAAGCTCTGACCACCAAACTTGATAACCAAGGTTGATCACCAGTATCCAGGAAAGAACTTATTCTGGTAAGTGGTTTCTTGACTCCATTATGTGCAAAGTGGTACTAAGTGCACACACACACATGCACACACTCACATACAGACAGACACACTTGCATGCTTGGGCTTTTATACACACACACACACACACACACACACACACACACACACGAAAATATATACTAGTTCTCTATATTTTGGTGATAAGTATATCTGCTCCCTGTAACTTTTTAAAAAATACCCTTCACACATCCTTTGCTTTTCTCTTTCTTTTCATCATCTAGTGTTCAAATTACCTCAATGTGCAATCTCTTTGGGTCACCTTCCACCTTTTCTCTTGACTTTTCTCTGTGGTGTTTGTTTCCTGTCAGCAGAAATAACTCGGGATATACAGAAACACTCCCACTGCATTGAGCCAGGCAGGTTTCACAATTTCAGTCTGTATTTCACTAAGCATTCAGATGACATGCGTGCACTTTGAAGCTTGAAACTTGCCACTCTATAGTACAGATTACATCTTCAGGCTGAAGATGAGGTTTTTCCCCTCCTCTACTCTCCTGCTGTTGGAACACTGGAGCTCATGAAGCAAAAGGCCTCATTCAGGCATTTCTGAAGCTAAGTAGAGTTGAGCGATCTGTGTTCATCCACACCCACATTCTCTCTTCTGTCAAAACATGCCCAGGGAAAGCTTTGTTACCATCTTCCCATGCAGTTCTTCCTTCTGGAACAAGAGGATCATGGCTTTTGTTCTTCACGGCGTGGCACTGTAGTGGTTTAGCATGCGTGAGATGTAGGAATAGAAGCCTCTGCTGGCATACACACAGGGACTTCCCAGACCTGAGGATTAAGCTGACACAAGATGGATTTCAGGAGTAAGAAGAAGGAAATAGGAAACACAGCCAGTCACTTACACACTGGTTTGGACTGGCGATGGTGAGTTCTGAAGAAGTAAATGGGTTATGTGAAATCTTCCAGAATGAGTGGTTTTAGGAAGATGCATGTGGACTCCTCACAGTATCAGTGTCTCCTGCTCGAGAACAGGGATGCTGCTTCCTTCCCACGAGGACTCTGTCTCCTGATCTGAGGGTCAACAGAAAGGTCAGAGTGACCCTGTGTCTGCTGTCTTTCCAGTATCTTTATCACAATATTCTAATATGAGAACAGCTCATTTTAACCCTTTGGCAAGTTGCCTAGACCAATAGTAAGACATCTGTGTTTGTGTCACACCCAGGAGGTTTGAATGTGGTAGATTGTTGTGGGAACTCATTCTGCCAATAGCCTTGGTTTACCAGCCTTAGCGTGTGGCATCTTGTCTGTGGTGACAGTTTTTTAGGGAAGAGAGAGGTCGCATGCTCTTCTGGGTGGTGAAGACCATGTCAGGTGATGTGATGCAGTGTGTTGTTGGTTAAATGGAAGGATTCCTTACCTGGCTTTGTCTTGTACTGTATTGGTGAGTCTGTTCCCCTATTGCACTTCTTAGTAAATTTTATTTCTATCTCTATCTATTTATCTACCTATGTATCTAAATATATAAAAAAGGGGGAATGCCCCACAACAGGTCTAGAAATGCCTTCAGGGTATGTGATGCTGATGACAGAGGGACAACTCTTTGAGAACTTATATTGGAGACCAAGGATCTTGTTCTGGTCTCAGTTGGCCATGATGTATCCCTTCTTACCTCCCTCCACTCACTCTCTTTGATCTCACTGCATCTCTTCCACATTGTAAATTATGCCCTGGTTTTAAAATATGAAGTTTAAATTCTAGTTTCTCATTCAGTTTTTTGACATTTCCAGGGGGACAGATATCTCTCTTTCTCTTTCTTTTCCCTCTCCCCCTCTCTTTTTTATTTGTTGTATTTTTTTTAAGATGGGTTTTCATTGTGAAGCCCAGGCTGACCGAGGACTTGGGATCCCTCTGACTCTAGAATGCTGGAATTATAGTTGGGTTCTTCCCTGCCCTTTTCATTAACAACATACACACTTCATTTTCTGTCTCACAAACCTTGTTTTTATTTACCACAAAAATTATAGCAGGAAATGCATTAACAACATACAAACCACTTCTCAAAAGTCTCTCTACTATTATTTCTACTGCCATTCCTAGGAATGTTCTTCAAAGCTCATTCATAAATTTACCCTCTGACATTTCCTAGGTTATGAAAACACTGGTATGTGTACATGTTTATTGTTTTTTAAAAATAAAATTAGAGTAAGTGTTCACATTCTATTCTTAGCTTTTTGCTTTTTCTCCTACGACTTTAGTTTTTCTTTCCTGAGTTTTCACTTGGTACAGTTTTCATAGACTAGTTCTCCCATACAGTTTCTAAAATTTTGGAATGTACAGATGTTAAACATCACATACCACACAGTAAATATTTATGTATTTGTATGTAGGTAGGTTATAGAATGGCTTCAAAGGGTTGCGAGGTCATAGCAGAGGTCAAGAGGTCTCAGCAGTAGATAGAAAAGTTAAGTAGAGACTGTGTTGATAAGAGAAAGACCAGAACAGCTGCAGATAGGAAGTGGCAGAGATCATGAGTGTCACAGGCTTAAGAGAGGAGTTATGGAGTTGAGTTCAGCTACAGAGGGATTAGGGGAAGATCAGAATAAGGAAGAATGGGTGGATGAGTGGATAATGGGTCCATAGGAGCAAACAGGAAGATGGGCATACAGGAGTTGAATAGATTCTTGCCCCAGCACAAGCTTGGCTGAACAAACCCCTGGGACAGTTGGGAGTTCTCTGTCAGTGGGTCCTATCAGTTGACAGGTTAGAAGGGGCCATCTCCATCACAGTTTAACTGTCCATCTCCTTATGGGGTCCAGGTGAGGAAATTACACCCATTTCTTGATCTTTTATCTCTGATATCTATTAGGACTGGTTTCCTTATATAATCTTAATATACTTGTGGAGTTCTACAATATCAATTCCCTGAGATAAATTTATAGATTGGCATCTGTTTTCCTTCCAGGAATGTCATTTATCAGTCTATGCTGTGTGGCTGGTACTGGACAGATGGTTCCATTTGCATATGAAACCAGGTGAATAGTCATGCTCCATCCTCAAAATGGAGTCAAATACTGATTGTAAAATGGAATCTTGATCAGAATTCATAGGGATAAAGGTCTCCAAAGGTAGTGTAGGAGGATCTTCTGTCTATGTTGTACTTTTATCGGTCAAATAAAGAAACTGCCTTGGTCTTTTGATAGGACTGCAGCTTAGATAGGTGGAGTAAACCGAACAGAATGCTGGGAGAAAGAAAACAGAGTCAGGCAGACGCTATGGCTCTCCTCTCCGAGACAGATGTAGGTTAGACTCATCCTGGTAAGCTACAGTCTCGTGGTGACATACAGATTACTATAAATGGATTAATTAAAATGTGAGAGTTAGCCAAGAAGAGGCTAGACATAATGGGACAGACAGTGCTTAAATGAATACAGTTTCCATGTAATTATTTTGGGTGTAAAGCTAGACGGGAGCTGGGTAGCGGGAAGAGGCCTGCTGCTCCTTTTACAACACATTTGCAAGGTGGAGTCTGGGAATTCATTCTTTTATACAATATGGAGCAACTTAGAACAGATTAGTTTGTTCTCAACAGATACTCCTGGGGTAGGAATGATGGAAGTCTGTGTTTGGATACTTTCTGTCCCTAAGGTATGTAACTAATGTATGCTTGGACATGTCATCCCACTATAGTTATTGATGTAGAAGTGTGTGTGTGCCCTTGCAGGATGAAAACCTCCATTACACTTGACACAGATCAGAGAAACGTCATCTCTGAGTGTTATCCACAGTCTCCTTGATGTAGAAAGGAAAGGTTTGCTTGGAAAGAAAACTCCTCCCTAAATTCAGAGATGCAAAGTAGAGAAGGAGAACCTTGGTATACAGCCCTTGAATTCTGGTAAGGACCCACTTACAGGCTTTGCAACTCCTCCCTGCTCTCCTGGTGGAGAAGTGAATGATCTTCCACTGTTTTAGGCAGTATGGACTGAGTCCTGAATGCCTGGTTTATATATGCCCTATGAGATTTATAATGGTATTTTCCTTTTACAGAGAAAGTGACAGAAGCAGAGAAGTTCAGCTCAAAGTTAGTCAACTCAGTCAAGAATTTATGCCTGAGATCAACTGCAATGGTATTTTTTTCATAAAGCATTTCGGTGATTCCATTATCTTCTAGAATGGGTGAAAGTTCTGGTTGTGGGGAAATGCAGGCTTCCTACCCAGAGTCTTAAATCCACTTGCCTTGCTTCCCACCATTGTATAGACTATGCATTCTATTCAACCAAATCCCCCCTCTCTCTAGGCCATGCTTTCATCCACCCCTCCCTTCTTCCATGTTTTGCAGTATTCTTTCAGCCTCTGATTATCAGTTCCTATTGGGAGATGTCATGGTGAAGTCAAATCTCCCATCGAAGAGTTGCTTGTTCCCCGTGGACATTCGAAGAGTAAGCGCTAAGCATGTTCTCTTGAGATTTTTCACCCGAGAGGCCAAGTTACAGTCTCCTGAGTCACAATATCAAATATGAGAAGATCTGGGTGCAGTGATTCCAAGTTCTTCAAGGAGCGATTCACCAAGGCCCATGACTCCATGCTGTGTAATGTTATAAATCAGCACTGAGTCACTAAATCATATTCTGAGGGACTTTCGATCCGTGTTAAAAGTACTGATAACGAAGTGTGAAATTTTAGAGAAGTAAGAGACACAGCCTCTGTGTGTGTTGTGTGCCTGTTAGAGGATTTCCTTCACAATTCTTATCCCTGATGGCTGAAGATGCTGTGGAAGACAGATACCGCTGCACTCAGGCGTCGTTGGTGCGGCCGAGTAATTTGGATTAAGAGGCATTTTGGTTTGATGCCTACTAATTTTTTCTTGTTTCTCATTTGAGAGGAGAGAAGATGATGATTTCAGGATTAGTGCTTCACATACATTAACCATCAAATCCTAGAAGGTTCTGTCTCGTGTAGTAGGTCAGTGAGTCCAACTCTTACCTTTCTTCATGTACAAGGTGAAGCTTAAAGAAGAGATCCTGCCTAATACTACCTGTTAGAGTTGTTCAGAACAATGTAAGAGGGTTTTAGTAATTGAGAAAGCATTTATGGCCAGTTTGTCTTAACCCTCATGACAGCTCTTTTGCTTTTGCCTTTTAAATAGTGTGTTTTTCATTTTCTCATAGCAATTTCACACATGTATGAAGAACAGTCTCATGTCAGTACTTGCGTACAGTGTGTGATGATCACATCAGAACAATTGGTGTTTATGTCATCTCAGACATTTATCATTCCTTTTAGCTGGGACATTCCCAATCTTTACAAGCTATATTAGCTATACTGAAATGCACAATGAATTGTCCACTCTAGCCATACTATCGTGCTAGTAAAGACAGTTTTATTCTGTTGTACATTGCTAGTTTGTTCAATAAAAGTTTAAAAAAATAAAACGATATTTTTAAAAAATTCATAACCAATCATTTTATATATTTAGAACTGAGTATACATGAATTTTGGATTTCTCAGAGACTATATTACCTGTTGTAGGAGGTGTGTGTGTGTGTGTGTGTGTGTGTATGTGTGTGAGTGCTTATATGAATGTGGAGGCCAGTTTCAAAGTTGTGTTCCTCAGGAGCTTGGTTTTTGATACAAGGCCTTACACTGAGTCTTGGAGCTTGCTGATTAGAATCTTTTGGTTCACCAGCAAGTTTCTAGGAACTTCTTATCTCTTCTTGCTCAGAATAGGGATTAGAAGTGTACACCACAAGTCACACTTTAGTGATTGAACTTCAGGTCTTCAGGCTTGCAGAGCAAGCACATGGCCAATGGAGCTATCACCTCAGCTATCACCCCACTCCAATTTTAGGAGTTTTTTTTTCTGACAGTCCAAATATGCACAAGTATTTGATTTTGATACAGGCAATTGACTTGAATCTATGACCACAGGCCAACTCAAGAATAAACAATGTTTTTTCTACTCTTTACCAATGTCCTACAGATCTGCTCTAAAGGTCATGTTATACATCTTCAGATGGCTGTGTCTCTCTGTAATCCTGGCTACCTCATCTCCCTTGGTCAACTTCCTGTGTGTTTCAGAATATCACAAAGAGAGCAGAAGGCTCCATTCCAACCCTGTGGCACCATTCCAGGACCTTCTGAGTTGAGCACATCAATCTTCATCCTTTTGTTTTTTTCCCTCTCACCCTCGTGGTCCTTCTACCATGACAACCTGTGGTTATTGTTGCTATCTCTTCTTGACATCTATACACAAAGGGGTTCTCTCATTTAATTTCCCAAGCCATATCTTATTACATCTCAGTCCCCCCCCACTGTTATGACTGGCTTCCCCTTTCTTTTAGATACCCTTTTCATAAAGATAGAGCCTATATTTTCCTAATTTCTCTTATTCTAGAAATATTGTTGTAATATTTCTTATGATCCAGGGACTGTTGCAGGCATTGTGCATATATGCGAGAAGCCAACAAAAATCTTCAGTCTCCAGTTGTACTTCTGTATGTGGTAGGATTTTTATATAGAAAATACTATGTCAGTTGGCAATAGAAGGAAACGTAGGGGTAGAGATAAAAGAGAAAGCCCTGGTATGTGCCAGAGATATCTTTTGTGTGCCATACATGTAAAGACTCAAGTCTGTTTTATGCAATGCCTTTAACTCTCAGTTTTAGAAGCTAACAGAACAGCAGTGGCTGTACAATGCCCGGCAAAAGGCATCTACTTGATGAGGGCTTGCTGAGTTAGTACTTAATGATTTCATGAACTTTCTGATGTAGAAGAAGTCAGGGAGAGGGGCAAGAGAGAAGGGGGAGTAGAGAGTGGGAACTTTTTGACAAAAGTTTCATAATGACCCTCAGATGGACTTTTCCTTTGGTTATCAAGGTCACAAGGAGGTACCCTAGTATCTAGTCCTAAAAAAAAAAACAAAAACACTCTTAGATAAATTCCAAGAGAGGTGACCATTTCCATTCTAGGCTGGAACTACTAAGCTCTAAACTCATTAAAGCATGTTGTTGTCACCTAATATAGATAAATTTAGTACACAAACATTCTAAGAGTTTATATGAAATGCTAACCATTGTCTGTCAAACTACCCTAATTTCAAATGCAGTGGGTATTTCAAACAAGTGTGCAGAACACTGGTATAACTGAATGATTAATTTATCTTTTCTACATGTTATCTTCCATGTTTTAAAATTTTATATTTAATGCAGTTAAGTAAAACATATATCTCTAACAATAAGATGAGATCAGAAATAGAGTTTTTGTATTATTTGTATTGTATAAATTATTTGTATTTATTTTAGGAATATGATTTAATTCAAAGTGTAGGGCGTATAGCCTTCAAAAGAATTTGACAGCATTTTATTATTTAAAGACTAAATTTCTAAGTCAAAATCTTTATTTTCCCCTTTTATGTATAAAAGATTTATAATCTTAGTGTTTAGTCATTCTAGAATTGAAATGGATAATTGTGTGAGAAGAAGATGGACTTTTCCTGTGGCTCTCTGGCAAAATTCCTCTGGTGAATGGAAGCTGGGGCCGGAACTGTGATTCTGAACCAGCCCAGGGCTCTACTCCAGCCATGAGAGGGAGGAATGACAGCTCTGTGACTGAGTTCATCCTCTTGGGATTTTCCAACTACCCTGAGCTTCAGCAGCAGATGTTTGGGGCTTTCTTGGTTATTTATCTGGTGACTCTGATAGGAAATGCCCTCATTATGTCTGTCATCTTCCTGGACCAGAGCCTGCACATCCCCATGTACCTGTTCCTGCAGAACTTGTCAGCAGTGGAAACCGGATTCAGCACAGCCGTCATGCCTGAAATGCTGGTGGTCCTGACCACCGAGAAAGCCACCATTTCCTTTGGGGGCTGTTTTGCACAGATGTATTTCATTCTTCTCTTTGGTGGGACTGAGTGTTTTCTCCTGGGGGCAATGGCTTATGACCGATTTGCTGCAATCTGCCATCCTCTGTCCTACCCGGTCATTATGAACAAAGGAGTTTTTATGAAGTTAGTGATGTGCTCATGGCTGTCAGGAACCATGATGACCAGTCTGCAGACCACATGGGTGTTTAGTTTCCCCTTCTGTGGCTCCAATGAGATCAATCACATCTCCTGTGAAACTCCAGCAGTGCTGGAGCTTGCATGCGCTGACATTTTTTTCTTTGAAATTTATGCCTTCACAGGCACCATTTTGATCATTTTGACTCCCTTCCTGTTGATTCTCTTGTCTTACATCCGAATTCTCTTTGCCATTCTGAAGATGCCATCCTCGACAGGGAGGCAGAAGGCCTTTTCCACGTGTGCCTCTCATCTCACGTCTGTCACCCTCTTCTACGGCACAGCCTGCATGACCTATTTGCAGCCCAAATCCAGGTACTCACCAGACACCAAGAAACTGATGTCATTGGCTTACTCTCTGCTCACCCCTCTACTGAATCCACTCATCTACAGCCTGAGGAACAAGGAGATGAAAAGGGCCGTGGTGAAATTATGGGAAAGAAAAGTGGTTTTCAACACAACCTGATTTGCTGAGGAGTCATGTGACATTCAGATATACTGTAATTGACTGTGTATAAATTAAGACCAAGAAAACACCAAATTTCTCAGTGAGAATATGTTTAATTCTTTCTTAAATACCTCTTTATTTTTTATGCTTTTAAATCTTTTAAATTTTGTTTTTATACAATATTTTATAATCTAATCTGAAAATTTAATATAAATTTTTTAATTCTTTATTTCTAAAACTTTTTTAACATTTTAAAATTCCTTGAATTTATTTTAAAATTGTTCATATCATATTTTAAAACATAATCAAGTATTCCCTCTCTTTTAACCCTATAGTCTATTGTTTTTAAGATGTATATGTTTATTGATTTATTTCTGTACTGTTGATAGATACAGGTCATTGTAGAACGTTGCCATTAAGACAATACTTCAATAAACACGTAGTTCTGAATGTTCTTCTGCTTTGTGATCTATTAATTCTACGGCAGATTCCTGAAATGACAGCCGCCGGGATGAGACCTGCTGTGGTTATATATTTTAACCATCATTGTGAGGTGGCCCACCCGACACATGGAAATTCATGGCAGAAAAAGCTCTAGAGCTCAAGGCTAGCTTGTTTTCATAAGTTCAAGGGTAGCCTGAAGTTCATAGTGAAACTCTCTCTCTGCGTTGTGCTTTTGGTTGAATATGTAAGCGCTCAGCTTCCTGTTATCCTGATTGGCGCTCGCTGCCGTGCTTGCTTGCCATGATGGACTCATCCCTCTGGATCTATAAGCGCAGATAAATTCTTCTATAATTTGCCTTGGTCATTGTGTTTTAGCATAGCCACAGGAAAATATCGAACATAGAAGTTGGCACCAGAGAGTGGCGTGCTATGAAGTACCTGACCATATTGCTGTTTGACGGAAGGTAGACGACTTTGAACTTTGGGCTAGAAAAGTGGTTGAATTCTGCTGCAAGCAGAGCTTAAAGGGCCATTTCCTGCAAGCAACAACTTAGCTTCCCCTACTGTGGCCACAGGGAAATTAACCATCTCTTCTGTGAGACTCCCCCAGTGCTGGAGCTTGCATGTGCAGACACGTTCCTGTTTGAAGTCTATGCCTTCACGGGCACCATTTTGATTGTCATGGTCCCCTGTTGATACTCTTGTCTTATACTCGAATTCTCTTCGTCATCCTGAGGATGCCATCCACCACAGGGAGGCAGAAGGCCTTTTCCATGTGTGCCTCTCATCTCACGTCTGTCACCCTCTTCTATGGCACGGCCAGTATAACTTACCTACAGCCCAAATCCAGGTACTCACCGGACACCAAGAAACTGATGTCATTGGCTTACACCCTGCTCACCCCTCTGCTGAATCCACAGCCTGAGGAACAAGGAGATGAAAAGGGCTGTGGTGAAATTATGGCAAAGAAAAGTTGCCGAGGTTTTACACACCATGTGAGTGTCTGAGGTTTTACACCGTCTGAGTTGCTGTGGTTTTACACACCATCTGAGTTGCAGAGAGGCCATGTGCTATTTGGAAATCACCAACAGAAACTCTACTTTAGATTAGCAAATCATGGAAAAGGGATTTTTCTCTCCATACTTTAGTCATTTGTTTTCAAGAAATACCTACTTTTT